>NC_082713.1:17991315-18351315 GCF_030144855.1 Hypanus sabinus
AATTTTTATTCCAAATTCTTTTTTTGATAGTGTTGATTCTAAAATTTCTTCATACATTTGGCAGAATAAAAATCCTAGGCAAGGTAAAAGATATTTACAGAAGTCTCGAAAGGAGGGTGGTCTGGCACTGCCGAATTTTAGCTATTATTATTGGGCAATTAATACCCGCTATTTGAAATTTTGGCTATGGGGCTTGGATACAACTTCAAGTCCTCATTGGGTAAATCTCGAATGTAAATCTGTACAAGGGTTTTCACTGGGTTCTATTCTAGGGACTTCGCTTCCCTTTCCTCTTTCTAAATTGCATAAACATTTGGATAATCCAATAGTTAGATACACTTTACGAATATGGTTTCAATTTCGGAAATTTTTTGGGTTGAATCAATTTATTTTAGCAAGTCCTATTATATCTAACTTGTTTTTCGACCTGCACTTTCCTGCTGACACAAAACTTCACGATTAATGTCAGTGACAATAAACCTAATTCTGATTCTGGTTTTTAAATCAGATTTTGATTCTGATTAAACCTCTGAGTGAGAAAATAACTTCTTATTGTTGTCTTGAATAAAAACCTCTTCATTTTAGAACTGAGTCCTAATTCTAGACAGCTACTTGTGAGTACAAGGAAAACATCAGCCCTGTAATATTTTTCTTTAATGTTTTAAATAACATTACCCCTCAATGTCAGGAAGACAAGAGTAAAGGCCCAGTCTATTTAAACACTCCACATAGGACAGTCCTCCTATCCCAGGGATCAATCTGGTCAAGCTTTAGAGTTTCCCTTTCACATAGCTGCGAAGCAAGACCACGCAGAGCTAGTGTTTGATTTATGGTGGGTGAATTATTAAAAATGGTTTTGCACCAGGACACCGGTCAAAGCTGACCAAACTGAATGTGAATTTGGTATAGCTTTTACACCCTCAGCTGACAAAATTACACAGAAGCCTGATTAACAGTAAAACTAGGTTTTGATGGTGGTTACAGAGCAACTTCATCAAGTAACAAACAAGGTCTTGATTACAGAATAAAATGATTATCTACAAGTCCAATTTAGTTAACAGTAAATCTAATTTTCTATTATAACAGTGGATGCACACCATAAATGGAGCGCCTGAAACTTTGGCGTCATCTCTGCTGCATTCCATGACTCTACATTTAGGCCTTTTCTGCATTTTAATGATATCACATCCCTATTTACTAGTTATTAGCCCTCACTCTTCTTTCCCCTACGACATAAAGTATACTTGCATTCAAAAAGACAATGACTGATTAAGGATAGTCAGCTTGGCTTTGTGCCTAGGAAATCATAGCCCATGAAATTGAAGAGGTTACAAAGAGGATTGACAAGGGCAGGGTAATAGATGTCATCTACATGGATTTTAGCAAGGCCTTTGACAGGATTCTAAGTAGTAGGCTGTTCTAGATTAGAGCACACAGGGTCCAGGGTGAGCTAACAATTGGATACAAAATTAAACTGGTGGCTGTAGGCAGAGGGTGGCAGTAGATGTTGTTTTTCAAATTAGAAGCCTGTGACCCAGTGGTGTGCTGCACGGATTAGTGTCGAGTCCTCTGCCGTTGGTGATATACTGTATCTTAATTATTTGAATGAGAATGTAGATTGCCTAATTAGTAAGTAATGGAAGAGAACACTTAAGGAAGAAATCAGAAGGGCTATAAGAAAGCATGAGGTTGTTCTAGCAGACAAGGTGAAGGAGAACCCCAAAGGTTTCTACAGATATAATAAGCGCCTATGGATAGCAAGGTGCACAATTACACCTCTAGAAGATCAGATTGGTCATCTTTGCATGGAGATGAAAGAGATGGGGGAGATCGTAAATGGATTTTTTTGCATCTGTATATACTCGGGTGCTGGACACAACGTCTATAGGAGTGAGGCAAAGCAGCAGTGAGGACATGGACAGTACAGGTTACAGAGGAGGAGGTGTTTTTTGTCTTGAGGCAAATTAGGGTGGATAAATCTCCACGGTCTGTTGAGGGTTTGCCTCAGACCCTGTGGGAGGCTAATGTAGAAATTGCAGGGGCTCTAGCAGGGATATTTAAAATATCTTTAGCAATGGTGAGGTGCCAGAAGATTGGAGGATAACTAACATTGTTCTGTTGATTAAGAAAGGCTGTAAGAATAAGACAGAAAATTATAGGCCAGTGAGCCTGATGTCAGTAGTAGGTAAGATATTGGAAGGTATTCTAACAGACAGGATACATAAGTATTTGGATAGACGAGGGCTGATTAGGGATAGTCAATGTGGCTTTTTTCATGGTAGGTCATGTCTAACCAATTTTATAGAGTTTTTCAAAGAAGTTACCGGAAAAGTTGACAAAAGCCTGAAAGCACATAACAACAGGATCAGAACTGATGTAATGTGGCAAGTTAAACCAGGGTAAGACATACACATTGAACGTTAGGGCTTTGGGGCATGTTGTATGGAGGGACCCAGAGGTACAAATACGTAGTTCCCAGAAAGTAGTTTAAAAAAAAGGATATAGTGTGCTTGCATTTATCAGCTGATGTACTGAGTACAAGAGTTCAGATTTGAGATGCCATTTTATTGTTTACAAATTATTGGTCAAACTGATTGTGTACAGTTCTGGTTGCCACAATACAGGACATATGTGGTTAAACTAGAGCGGGTGCAGAAATCATTCACAAGGATGTTGGCCAGACTGAAGGTTTTGAGACTCAAGAAGCTGGAAGGTGATAGGTGGAAAACTTAAAGGGATGAAGAAGGAGGAATCTGATAGTGGAATATGGGAGAAAGAAATGGTGGAAGGGACCAGAGGGAGGTGAGGAGAAGAGGTAAGAGGGGAGCCAGAATGGGAAATAGAAAAGGAGAGAAGGGGAAAGGTGTATATAGAATCAGGTCCAGAAGGGGGAGGGGTATATAGAATTAGCAGCTGGGGGGAGTGATGTTGAATGAGAAGTGCACAGAGGAACATGGAGCTAAAGCAGGGCAAGTGGGAATAGTAAAGAGGGATTAGAAAAATCTACAGGAGTTGGTGCATTCAGCCTAATCCATCACAGGAAAATCTCTCCCACCATTGAGGACATTCATAAGATGCACTGTTACAGGAAAGCACCATCCATCATGAAGAACCCCCACCATCCAGGTCATGCTTTCCTCTTGTAGCTGTCATTGGGAAGGAGGTACAGGAACCCTGAGTTCCACACCACCAGGTTCAGGAACAGTCAGCCATCAGGGTTACGAACTAGCATGGATAACCTCACTCACCTCAATGCTGAACTGATTCCACAACCTATGGACTCACTGTCAAGGACTCTGCTACTCATGTTCTCAGCCTTCTTTCTTTAGCTATCTATCTATTTATTTATTGTTGTATTTGATAAGATTATCTTCTTTTGCACATTGGTTGCTTGTTAGTCCATGTGTAGTTCTTCAATGATTGTATAGCATTTATTTATTCTACTGTGAATGCCTGCAAGAAAATGAATCTCAGGGTAGTATATGGTGGCATATATGTATATATGATAATAAATTTACATCAGACTTTGAAGTTGATGTTCAGCATAGACACAGTGAGCTCAACAGCTGAGCATCCATGGGTACAGGTGGAGTTAATGCAAGCAGAATGTTTCCATTGAGGCTGAGTGGGACTACAACCAGAGGTCATGGGTTAAGGATGAAAGGTGATCATGAGGAGAAACCTCTTCACTCAGAGGATCATGGGAGTGTGGAATGAGCTGCCAGCACAAGTGGTGCAAGCAAGCTCAATTCAACAGTTCAACACTTCAACATTTAAGTGAAGTTTGGATAGATGCATGGATGGTAGGAGTATAGAGGTCTCTGATCCAAGGGGGTAGGCAATTTAAATAGTTTTAGCATGGACTAGGTGGGCCAAAGGGCCTGTTTCTGTGCTGTACTTTTCTCTGGCTCTATAACACTACAACTCTGCCTCAGAGGTTCTATGGCCTGTGACTATAGTAAAGTCTCCATTAGTGTTACAGTTAAGAAATATTCCCTCAAGACATTTTCCAAGAGGTCTTCTTCCTAGCATGATTTTACTGGCAGAGGCTGCACATAATTCCCAATTCCATAATCATGTTCCATTGCTGTAGTAGCATTCATACACTGTGTGTTGAGTGACTTTATTGTCTCCTGATCTCTGCCTGAGAGCATGTTGTACACGTGGAAGGAAGTGTTTGTGCATTGCAGTTAGTTATTGAGATTATACTAACTTGCAAGAAGACAGCGGATCAAAAATAACAGTGTGTTTGATTTAGAAGTGAATTTCTAAGCCAATGTTCACAGCATTTTCCTCACAGGATCGAAAAATGAAGTCAAAAATACCAAAATAAAGTCAATACAAAGGCAAAACCTCAGGAAGACCATACATTTCTCACTGAAATGAGTTCACTGATTAGAGAAGAGCAGGTTTATTCATGAATTGATGTTGAACACCTGTATTGAAGGGTGATTGGTTGGTTCCATATGAACCATGCTGGGCATAGGTTTGTAGACCAAAGCTGATAGCAATGTAAACTGTACAGTATTATGAAAACACAGGGATTACGACATGGAAATGACATTACCTAGCCTGTTCGCATCATTGAATTGGAACAGCAGGGACAAAGACCATTCAGCCCTGTGAGTCCATGTTGACTCCTAGAGCAGTCTTTTTAGTCTTTTTTCCATTCCACTGCAAACTCTTCTCACTTACCTCCTATTCACCTCTCTTTGCAAGGCACTGATTTAGTCTGCTTTCATGACTCTTGCCTTTTTCCTACTGGGACCATTCTGTCTTTGTACTCCGTTCCAATCGAGTTTATTGAGGCTACTCTGAAGATGTACAAGGCATTGGTCAGCCTGCACTTGGAGTACTGTGAGCAATTTTGGAGCAATTTTAAGAAAGGATGTGCTAGCACTGGAGAGGGCCCAGAAGAGGTTCACAAGAATTATCCCAGGAATGAAAGGGTTAATATACGAGTGTCTGATGCCTTTGGAGTTTAGGTGAATGAGGGGTATCTCAGTGAAACATATCGAATGTTGAAAGGCCTAAATAGAGTGGACATTGAGAGGATATTTCCTGTAATGGGGAGTTTAGGACAGAGGACACAGCCTCAGTATTGAAGGATGTTCCTTTAGAACAGAGATGAGAAGAAGTTTCTTTAGGGGTGATGAATCTATGGAAGTCACTGGGTATACTTGAAGAGCAGGTTGATAGGTTCTTGATTAGAAAGAGCATCAAAAGTTGAGGGGAAAAGGCAGGAGAATGGGGTCGAGAGGGATAATAAATTAGCCACGATGGAATGGCAGAGCAGACTCGATGGGCCGAATGGACAAAGCTGCTCCTATGTCTTATGGCCTAATACCTCCCTCTTTTAAGTACAACTCTTAAGTCATCTGCTTATCTGTCCTGTTGAAAGAATTGCTTAAGATTGTTATGTTAAGGTTGTGGCTTTCTCTTCAAGGTAAAATTCAAAATAAAATTTATTATCAGAGTACATACAAGTCACCACATACAACCCTGAGATTCTTTTTCCTGTGGGCATACTTAGCTAATCTATAGAACGGTAACTGTAAATGGGATCAATGGACAACAAACAGTGCAAGTGCAAATATGAATAAATAGAAATAAATAACAAGAACGTGAAATAACAGGAGTCCTTAAAGTGAGACCATCGGGCAGTAAGGAGACTGTACGTTTTTCCTGTGATTGCACAGATTTCCTCTTGCTCCACATTCCTCCCACATTCCAAAGACGTGTCGGTTGCCCGGTTAATTGGTCCCGTGATTAGGATAGGATTAAATTGGGGGATTGCCAGGTGGCACGGCTCAAAGAGTCAGAAGGGCCTGTTCCATACCGTATCTCAATAAATAAATAATCAGGTAAAACGGAGCACGTCATTATTCAGTAGCTTCTGGAAAATGCTGCTTCTCATTGGACATAAAATAGTTGTTTTGAGAATTATAAAAGGTTATGGAGCGTTTGCTTTCCTCTGTCTTCTATGTCTCAGAGATAAACCATGAGCAAGTGCCAACCATAAAACGGATAAGGGTGAAGAAAAGAGAGTGTTAGTAAGACTAGAGGGCTCGAGGCTGGATAAACCCCTGGAGTGTAGGAGGACAAGAGGTCAAGTCAAGTCACTTTTATTGTCATTTCAACCATAACTGCTAGTACAGTACATAGTAAAAATGAGACAACGTTTTTCAGGACCGTGGCACAGTACAAAAACTAGACTGAACTACGTAATAAAAAAAAGCAACACAGAGAAAGCTACACTAGACTACAGACCTACACAGGACTGCGTAAAGGGCACAAAAACAGTGCAGGCATTACAATAAATAATAAACAGGACAATAGGGCAAGGTGTCAGTCCAGACTCTGGGTATTGAGGAGTCTGATAGCTTGGGGGAAGAAACTGTTACATAGTCTGATCGTGAGAGCCCGAATGCTTCAGAGCCTTTTCCCAGACAGCAGGAGGAGAGGAGATTGTATGAGGGGTGCATGGGTTCCTTCATAATGCTGTCTCCTTTGCGGATGCAGCGTGTAGTGTAAATGCCCATGATGATGGGAAGAGAGACCCCGATGATCTTCTCAGCTGGCCTCACTATCCACTGCAGGGTCTTGCGATCTTTCTAAATCTTTTTATTAATATTAGTAATATGGACAGAATACAAATGATATATTGATAAAGAAATTACCAACATACAAATTCCATTGCATATGAAAAAAATACATATATAATAGTTACAATATAAATGAGTTTACCAAGACATAAGCCATAAAATATATGTATGAACATGGTAAGTCTAAATATTTCATAATATACGATATACAGAAAACAGAAAAAAGAAAGAAAAATAAATAAAAAAATATATATATATAATGCTAAACTAGCTAATCTAATCTAATAACTAATATAAAAGAAAAAAAGAAGCAAAAAAAGAGAGAAAAAAAAGGGGGCTGTTTATAATATCTCACAAAACTAAGTATTCATCAATGCCATCACTTCCGGTCCTCTCAAAATACATAAGCTAAAAGCTGGGAAATCAAATGAACTTGGCACAGGGTCATATTACATCATATGAAAATGTTGAATAAATGGTCTCCATAACCTTTCAAATTTAATAGAAGTCTCAAAAGTACCACTTCTAATTTTTTCTAAATTTAAACATAACATAGTTTTTGGTTTACCAATGTTAGACTCACTGCATTTATCTTCTTCTGCCCGTCGAATGATTGCATTTCTAACTCTGATGGCTAGAAGATCTATATTGTTGAATTGGAAAGAAATTAATCCTCCCACTGCATTTAATTGGTTCTCTCAAACTATATTATGTTTAAATTTAGGGTCTTGTGATCCGAGATGGTGCAATTTTGGAACCAGGCGGGGATGCAGCTGCTCAGGATGCTCTCAATACAACCCCTGTAGAATGTGATGAGAGTGGGGGATGGGAGATGGACTTTCCTCAGCCTTCGCAGAAAGTAAAGACACTGCTGGGCTTTCTTTACTATGGAGCTGGTGTTGAGGGACCAGGTGAGATTCTCCGCCAGGTGAACACCAAGAAATCTGGTGCTCTTAACGATCCCCTTTTAGAGCAGGAGTTCCCAACCTAGGGTCCATGGACTCCTTGATTTATGGTTATGGTCCATGGCATAAAAAAAAGATTGGGAACCCCTGTTACAGGGGATGATAAATTAATGAGAAGCATAGATGAGGTTTGTGGACGGGGCTTGTTGGGGGCAGAGTTTCTGGGTGGAGGTTTGGCAGGGTATGGTGTGGGTAGAGATTCTGGGTGGAATGCTGACAGGATTTGGTGTGGACAGGGTTTCTGGGTGGCGTGTTGGCAGGGCTTGGTGTGGCCAGGGTTGTAGACTATAGGAGAAATGGAGACAGGCTAACCCCTATTGACATCAATAGATCTGGGGTTGAGAGGGTGAACAGCTTTAAGTTTCTGCATGGAGGTCGGTGGCCAGTGGAGTGCCTCAGGGATCTGTTCTGGGACCCTTACTCTTCGTGGTTTTTATAAATGACCTGGATGAGGAAGTGGAGGGATGGGATAGTAAGTTTGCTGATGACACAAAGGTTGGAGGTGTTGTGGATAGTGTGGAGGGCTGTCAGAGGTTACAGCGGGACATCGATAGGATGCCAGAATGTGCTGAGAAGTGGCAGATGGAGTTCAACCCAGATAAGTGTGAAGTGGTTCATTTTGGTAGATCAAGTATGATGGCAGAGTATAGTATTAATGGTAAGACTCTTGGCAATGTGGAGGATGAGAGGGATCTTGGGGTCCATAGGATGCTCAAAGCGTGGTTAAGAAGGCATACGGTGCATTGGCCTTCATCAATCATGGAATTGAATTTAGGAACTAAGAGGTAGTGTTGCAGATATATAGGACCCTGGTCAGACCCCACTTGGAGTACTGTGCTCAGTTCTGGTCACCTCTCTACAGGAAAGATGTGGAAGCCACAGAGAGGGTGCAGAGGAGATTTACAAGGATGTTGTCTGGATTGGGGAGCATGCCTTCATCATGAAAACAGGTTGAGTGAACTTGGCCTTTTCTCTTTGGAGCGACGGAGGATGAGAGGTGACCTGATAGAGGTGTATAAGATGATGAGAGGCATTGATCGTGTGGATAGTCAGAGGCTTTTCCCCAGGGCTGAAGTGGTTGCCACAAGAGGACACAGGTTTAAGGTGCTGGGGAGTAGGTACAGAGGAGATGTCAGGGGTAAGTTTTTTACTCAGAGAGTGGTGAGTGCATGGAATGAGCTGCCGGTGATGCTGGTGGAGGCGGATATGATAAGATCTTTTAAGAGGCTTTTGGATAGGTACATGTAACTTAGTAAAATAGAGGGCTATGGGTAAGCCTAGTAATTTCTAAGGTAGAGACATGTTTGGCATAACTTTGTGGGCTGATGGGCCTGTATTGTGTTGTAGGTTTTCTACGTTTCTATGTTTCTTGGCATACACATCACCGAGGATCTCATGTGGTCTGTACACACCGGCTGTGTGGTGAAACAGGAACAACAGCGCCTCTTTCACATCAGACGGTTGAAGTTTGGTATGGCCCTCAAATTCTAAGAACTTGCTATAGGGGCACAATTGGGAGCAACCTGACTGGCTGTATCACTGCCTGGTATGGAAACTGTACTTGCTTCAATCGCAGGACTCTGCAGAGAGTGGTGCGGGCAGCCCAGCGCATCTGTAGATGTGAGCTTCCCATCATTCAGGACATTTACAAAGACAGGTGTGAGAAAAGGGCCCAAAGGATCATTGGAGACCTGAGTCACTTCAACCACAAACTGTTCCAGCTGCTACCATCTGGGAAACGGTACCGCAGCATAAAAGCCAGGACCAACAGGCTCCGGAGCAGCTTCTAACACCAGGCCTTCAGACTGATTAATTCATGCTGACACAACTGTATTTCTATGTTATATTGACTGTCCTACTGTAGATAGTTTATTATAAATTACTATAAATTGCACATTGTACATTTAGACAGAGACTTAACATAAAGGTTTTTTACTCCTCGTGTATATGAAGGATGTAAGTAATAAAGTCAATTCAATTCAATTTACTTTAAATATGTAAAAAGTAAGAGAATGAACCTTGTGAGAATAGGACCAATCAGATGCCACAGTAGAAACGTGCTTGGAGCCAAAGGAGGTAGCAGAGATACTTAATGAATACTTTGCCTCAGTATTCACCAAGGAAAAAAACCTTGGCAATTGTGGGGATGACTTGCAGTGGACTGAAATGCTTGAGCATATAGACATTAAGAAAGAGGATGTGCTGGAGCTATTGAAAAGCATTAAGTTAGATAAGTCACTGGGACCAGATGAGATATATCCCAGGCTACTATGGGAAGCGAGTGAGGGGATTGTTGAGCCTCTGGCAATGATCTTTGCATCATCAATAGGGACAGGAGAAGTACTAGAGGATTGGAACATTGCAAATGTTGTTCCCTTGTTCAAGAAAGGGAGTAGAGATAACCCAGGAAATTAGAGAGCAGTTGAGCCTTACCTTAGTAGTGGGCAAGTTGTTGGAGAAGATCCTGAGAGGGAGGATTTATGAGCATTTAGAGAGACATAATCTGATTAGGGATAGTCAACATGGCTTTGTCAAGGGCAGGTCATGCCTTACGAGCCTGATTGAATTATTTGAGGATGTAACAAAACACATTGATGAAGGTAGAGCAGTGGATGTAGTGTATATGGATTTCAGTAAGGCATTTGATAGGGTTCCCCATGCGAGGCTCGTTCAGAAAGTAAGCAGGCATGGGATCCAAGGAGACCTTGTTTCGTGGATCCAAAATTGGCTTGCCCACAGAAGGCAAAGAATGGTTGTAGATGGTTCATATTCTGCATGGAGGTCGGTGACCTGTGGTATTCCGCAGGGATCTGTTCTGGGACCCTTCCTCTTTGTGATTTTTATAACTGACCTGAATGAAAAAGTAGAAGAGTGGGTTAGTAAGTTTGCTGATGACACAAAGGTTGGAGGTGTTGTAGATAGTGTGGAGGGTTGTCAAAGTTTACAGTGGGACATTGATAGGAAGCAGAACTGGGCTGAGAAGTGGCAGGGAGTTCAATCCAAATAAGTGTAAAGTGATTCATTTTGGTAGGTCAAATTTGAAGACAGAATATGGTATTAATGGTTAGACTCTTGGCAATGTGGAGGACCTGAGATCTTGGGGTCTGTGTCCATAGGACACTCAAAGCTGCTGTGCTGCTGTTAAGAAGGCGTAGGGTGTGTTGGCATTTATCAACCGTGGGATTGAGTTCAAAGCCCTGAGGTAATGTTACAGTTATATAAGACCCTGGTCAGACCCCACTTGGAGTACTGTATTCAGCTCTGGACACCTCACTACAGGAAAGATGTGGATACTATAGAGAGTGCAGATTTACAAGGATGTTGCCTGGATTGGGGAGCATGCCTTATGAGAATAGGTTGAGTGAACTCGGCCTTTTCTCCTTGGAGCAACGGAGGATGAGAGGTGACCTGATAGAGGTGTATAAGATGATGAGAGGCATTGACTGTGTGGATAGTCAGAGGCTTTTCCCCAGGGCTGAAATGGCTAACACAAGAGGGCACAGTTTTAAGGTGCTTGGAAGTAGGTACTGAGGGGATGTCAGGGGAAGTTTTTCCACACTGAGAACAGTGGAATGCTCTGCCAGTGATGTGGTAGAGTTGGATACAATAGGGTCTTTTAACAGACTCTTGATAGGTACATGGAGCTTAGAAAAATAGAGGGCATTGCGATAGGGAAATTCTAGGCATTTTTTAGAGTAACTTAGATGGTAGGCACAACATTGTGGGCTGAAGGGCCTGTAATGTGCTGTAGTTTCCAACACCACTGCCTCTCTCCCAGATGAGCTAAATCTTTTTTACTCTTTTGATGTTGCTAACACTGATCCCAAGGAGAGCTGCTGATGTGACCCGCAGCTGGTCATCGCTGAGGATGAAGTACGCAGGCGTTTCCAACGAGCGGACAGTCGCAAGGCTGCGGGACTGGACGGCATCCCAGGGCGGGTGCTCAGAGTGTGCACGGCACAACCGGCAGGTGTGTTTACAGGCATTTTTAATCTCTCCCCCTCCCAGTGTAGAGTGCCCTCCTGCTTCAAAACATCCAAGGTTGTTCCTGTACCCAAAAAGACCATGGTACCATGTCTAAATGACTGGCATCCTGTCACACTCACCTCAATAATGAGCAAGTGCTTTCAGAGGCTGGTCAAGGACTACATCTGCAGCTTGCTACCACCCACACTGGTCCCCCTACAATTCGCCTACCGACACAACCGATCGACAGATGACGCAATAGCCGCAGCTCTACACACCGTCTTTACACATCTGGAGAAGAGGGATGCTTATGTGAGAATGCTGTTCTTGGACTACAGTTCAGCATTCAACACCATCATTCTTTCCAGGCTTGACAAGAAGCTCAGAGACCTTGGCCTTCACCCTGCCTTGTGTAGCTGGATCCTGGACTTCCTGTCAGATCACCGGCAGGTGGTGAGAGTGGGCTCCCTCATCTCCACCTCTCTGATCCTCAACACAGGTGCCCCTCAGGGCTGTGTCTTAAGCCCCCTCCTTTACTCTCTGTATACCCATGACTGTGTCGCCACCCACAGCTCCAATCTGCTAATTAAATTTGCTGACAACACTACACTGATTGCCCGAACCTCAAATAATAATGTGGCAGCCTACAGTGAAGGCCTTCAGACTGATTAATTCAGGCTGACAGAACTGTATTCCTATGATATATTGACTGTTCTGATGTACATAATATTTATCATAAATTACTATAAATTGCACATTGCACATTTAGACAGAGACGTAACGTAAAGATTTTTACTCCTCGTGTATATGAAGGATGTAAGTAAAAAGTCAATTCAATTCATTTCTATGTTCTGAACAATTAAGTACCTTAAACACTGTAGTCTAGGACTGTGGCATTCAAATCAGGTGAGTCTGACCTTTACAAGAAATCGACATATGACCTTCGCAAAACTATCGGCGTACAATCCAAAATCAAGTCCCAGATCAGCTGTCAATTGTGTCAGGGTTTACAGACTATAATGAGCCACAAAGTGTTACATCTGTGCAGAGCAAGAATGAACACAGAGCGGTAGGACTAAACATTTTTACTGAGTTGTGTTACTGAACATGCTGGACAACTTACGTGTGTGAGTGACGAACAAGACACAAACAAGCACTCGAACGGCAACACAAAAATAGAGAGAGAGAGCCTCTTGCGCTTAGGAGGCCCAGCTGGTCACTGCGAAATCACTCGGCTGCACGAGCACTTGCCCATTCATGCAATGAATCCAATGCGGTTCACGAAATGAAGCCGGGCGACATCATCGTGACAGAGCATCCTTTCCCAACTAGCTCAGCCCATTCTGTGCACGTTTTGAACAGAGGGTGATCGGTATGTCACCACCCACTCCGACAACCACCGATGAACCAGAACCCACAGTCGTGGCTGCATATGTATGATCTGTCTTCCAGAGAGTGAAGCTGCAGAAAGCGCCTGGCCTGCACACTGTCCCTGGCCACGTCCTTGGATCCTGTGTGGATCAGCTGGTTGGGGTATTTGCAGACATATTTAGCCTCTCCCTGCTTCAATCTGAGGTTCCTACCTGCTTTAAGAAGATCACTATCATCTTGATACCAAAGAAAAACAAGGAGACGTGCATTAAAGACTTAACCCTGCCACAGCTGCTCAGCAACTCTGGCATCCACCATCATGAAGTGCTTCAAGAGGCTGGTCATGCAAGACATTAATTCCAGCCCCCTGGACCATATCAGCCCACTGCCGATACCTACTATCAAAACAGGTCTACAACTGATGCCATCGTCCTGAACCTATATTCATCCCTCGAGCGTCTGGGCAGTAAAGACACCTATATTGGACTATTGTTTATTAACTACACTGCCACCTACAGCACAATAATTCTAATTAAACTCATCTCTAAATCCCTAGGCCTGGGACGCGACACCTCCCTCTGCAACTGGATCCTTGACCTCCTGACCAACAGACTGTAATCAGAAAGAGCAGGCAGCAACATTACCACCATGATCATTCTCAACACTGGCGCCCCTCCTCAGCCCTTTGCTCTGCTCGCTGTACACTCATGACCGATGGGTCGGATTCATCCGTAAACCTGATACCACCGTGCTGAGCTGTATCTCAAATAAGAATGCATCAGAATACAGGAGGGAGACGGAAGCCTAGTGACGTGGCGTCAAGACAACAACATTTTCCTCGATGTAGCAATACGAAGGAGATGGACATTAACATCAGGAAGTGTGATGATACTCGTGGTCCTGTTTACATCAGCAGTGCTAAGGTCAAGAGGAGCTGAGAGCTTCAAGTTCCTGGGGGTGAGCATCTCCAATACCCTTTCCTGGCCCAACCATGTAGATGGCATGGCAAAGAAAGTTCTCTGGCACTTCTACTCCCTCAGGAGGTTAATAAAATTTGGCATGCCTCCTTTAATCCTCACCAATTTTTATCAATACATCACAGAAAGCATCCTATCTGGGCATACCATGGCTTGGTATAGCACTGTGTGATACGTGATCGCAAGAAACTGCAGAGAGTTCAAGTTCAGGTTTATTGTTGTCTGTTACACAGACAACCAAACGTAACAACGTTCCTGCAGACCATGGTGCACCACAAAACCTGTATTACACACAGCACACAAACCAAAATATTATCACAAATAAGTTAACAAAATATAATTCAAAATGCATGTATCGCACAGCACAGGTAAAGAGTAAACAGCTTGCTCTCGGTGGTGGCAGGGTATTCATTAGTCTCACAGCCTGAGTGAAGAAGTCGTTGCCCAGTCTGGCCGTCGTAGTCTTGATGCTTCTGTACCTCCATCCTGATGGTAGAGGGTCAAAGGGATTGTGAACTTGGGTGGTAGGGATCCTCAGCAATTCTTTGGACCCTTTGTATACAATGCTCCTGGTAAATGTCATAAGTAGGGGTGGGGGGTGGGTAAGGAGAAGACCCTGGTGATCCTCTCTGTGATTTTTACTATCCTCTAGGGCTGGGATTCCCAACCTGAGGTCCACAGATCACTCAGTTAATGGGAAGGGTCCATGGCATAAAAATGTCGTGGATCCCTGCTTTAATGTCTTGTGGTCCAATGTCTTGCCATTGTGGGCACAGCTCGTCATATCGTAGACACCAGCGTCCCCTCCACGGACTCTGTCTGTACTTCTCACTGCCTCAGTAAAGCAGCCAGCAGAATCAAGGACTCCATGGTTCTCCCTTCTCCACTCCACTGTCATCCGGCAGAAGATACAAAAACCTGAAACCATGTACCACCAGGCTCAAGGACAGCCTCTATCCTGCTGTTATAAGACAATTGAATGGTCCCTTGCTATCGTCCCCCACCCCAAAAACATATTTTGATCCTGTACTGCACAGGGCTATGAGCCACCACAATTTCCACATGCAAGGCTGCCCATCCCTTCTCTGGGGATAGGGGAGGGAGACAGTCTGATTGACAAACAGCATGAATCTATCTCCAATTAAAACTTTTTGCGGTCTTTTACTTCAAGTTCCTAATATGCATGAGATAATGTTTGCTGTTTCTATAAATCTGCTTTTTATAGACCAGTGAAAGACATTGAGCCCAGGGCAAAGTTGTTATCAGGCAACTGAAAACAAAGTCAATCCCATAAATATCAGCCAAAGGCTCGTGGATGAAATCCAAATCAAACAAAAAATATAGTGGTAGTTTTTTCCTGGTTCTTCACCCAACTCTACTGGACTCACAGACACAGCAAATACAGGAAAACTGCATGGGGTGGGACTCACAATTGTAAAGGAGCCCACCCAGTTTTCTGACCCACAAGGGCTTCCGTAGAGCCGTGCTCTCTTCCACCCATCACTTTTCCTGTATTTACAATGCTCGGGTCATACAACACACCCAGCCATGGGCATGATCAATTAGCCTGTGTAAAAATAGCTCAAAAAAGCCCAGCATCATATTCAGAATAGCTGGACACCAGTCATTCACTCTCCAGTCAATACAAGCGCAAGTTATATCACATATAGAACAAAAACTCACATTTATAACTCCAGAAAGAAGGCGTTTAAAGTGTCTCAAACTTCTAGTAATTTCTCCCCTTCCCTCTTCTCTCTTTTTTTAATTCTCCATTCTGGCTCCCCTCTCACCCTTTCTTTTCTCTTCATCACCCGCCTCTGATGCCCCTCCTCCTTCCCTTTCTCCCATGGTCCGCTCTCCTCACCTATCAGCTTCTGCTTTCTTCAGCCCTTCACCTCCTCCACCTATCACCTTCCAGCTTCTTCATTCCTCCCCCCCCCCCCCCACTCACTTACCTTCCCCTTCACCTGGTCTCTCCTGTCACCTGCCAGCATGTGCACTTTCCCCTCCCCTGCCTTCTTATTCTGGCTTCTTCTCCCTTCCTTTCCAGTCCTGATCAATTTACTCAGCCTATCCCTGCAGAGGATAGGCTGGAAATAAGAGAGAATCCTAAAACTTACAAGGTGAGCCTTTTCTTTGGATTTTTGGTGCTGAATTTTTATTCACTGTTTCAACACTGTTCCTGGGGGTCAGTATTGGGAATGCAGCTTTACACATTGTCAATGATTTAGATAATGGAGTTGATAACTCTGTGGCAAATTTTGCAGATGATATGAAGATAGGTGGAGGGGTAGGCAATGTGATTGCAGCAGGACTGAGACAAATTGGAAGAATGGGCAAAGTGGCAGGTGGAATATAGTGTTGGGAAATGTATGATAATGCATTTTGGTAAAAGGAATGATAGTATGGGCTATTATCTAAACAGGGGGAAGGTTCAAACATCAGAGGTGCAGAGGGACTTAGGAGTCTTCATGCAAGACTCCCAGAAGGTTAATTTACAGGTTGAGTCTGTGGTAAAGAAGGCAAATGCAATGTTGGCATTTATTTCAAGGAGAATAGAATGTAAAAACAAGGAGGTAGTGTTAAGGCTTTCTTAGACACTAGTCAGGCTGCACTTGGAGTATTGTCAACAGTCTTGGGCCCCATATCTCAGAAAGGATGTGTAGTCATTCGAGAGAGTCCAGAGGAGGTTCTCAAGGATGATTCGGGGAATGAAGGGGTTAACATATAAGGAGCATTTGGCAGCTTTGGGCCTGTACTCACTGGAATTTAGAAGAATGTGTGGGGATCTCATTGAAACCTACCGAATGTTGAAAGGACCAGATAAGGTGTATATGGAGAGGATGTTTCCTGTGATGGGGGTATCCAGAACTAGAAGGTACAGCCTCAAAATTGAGGGGCGACTCTTTAGAACAGAGGTAAGGAGTGATTATCTTAGCCAGAGAGTAGCGAATCTGTGGAATGCTCTGCTACAGTCAAGGTCATGGAGGTCAAGGCCATGGGTATATTTAAAGTGAAAATTGATAGCTTCCTGATTGGTCGGGGCATCAAAGGTTATGGTGAGAAGGCAGGTGTATGGGGTTGAGTAGGATCCAGGATCAGCCATGATGGAATGGTGGAGCAGACTCGATGGGCTGAAAGGCCTAATTTTGTTCCCAAGTGTTATGATTTTACGGTCTTAACTGAAGTCTTCTTGAAATTTTATATTGATAAACCAGAACTAATTTTCAGAGAGATGCAATGCAACATTCTTCAGGGCTAGTGAAGGGTCTTGGCCCAAAATGTCGACTGTTTACTCTTTTCCACAGATGCAACCTGGTCTGTATTTTGTGTGTGTTGTTCAGACTGCATTGGTCCTTAATGCAAAGAGATGCATGCTTCAATGTATCAATGTACATGTGACAAATAAATCTAATCTCTTTATTCAGTAAAAGGATATTTACAATCATATTAGGGCAAAGTAAACACAGCTGTGATGTTAAATTTTTTACCCTCATGTTGTGCAGAGTAAATAATAAAAAAGCTCACCATGTGTGTTGTTTAATATTTTTGTCTGAATTTGCTCAGCATGTCCCTGGGTGAGATGGGGCTGGTGAAGGGTATTGGTAATAAATCACAATCTTAATACTTTACGAGGCAAGCCACTTCCTTGGATTATTGGCACCGAGTTTTTAATTTACTGCTTCAATATTTAACCAGTAATTCCTGTCTCCTAATGTGCCTGTTTGGATAGGCTAATTCTCATTCCATAGGTGCATCTTGGCTCTTTGAGTATTCCTCCATCTTTTACACCGAATGATTATTGAATTGTTTTCAAATTGATGGCTCTTCAATTGAATTCATATCTATTAAAATTCCACCGTTTTTATTTATCTGCTCACCTATTTGTTTGAGAGATTTAAGACCATAAGACATCATCTTCATCATTATGTGCTGTGTTGTATGACGTGATCGAGCACCAAGATTATTCTTCGCAAATTTATCTACAGAGGTGGTTTGCCATTGCCTTCTTCTGGGCTGTGACCTTACAAGACGGGTGACCCCAGCCGTTATCAATACTGTTCAGAGATTGTCTGCCTGGCGTCAGTGGGCGCATAACCAGGACTTGTGATGTGCACCAGCTGGTCATACAGCCATCTCCCTCCTGCTCCCATGGCTTCACGTGACCTTGATCAGTGGGGGGCTAAGCTGGTGCTGCACCTTGCCCAGGGGTGACCCACAGGCTAGCGGAGGGAAGGAGCGCCTTACACCTCTTTTGGTAGAGACGTATCTCCACCCCACCACCCCATAAAACATAGAAGCAGAATTAAGTCATTTGGCCCATTGAGTCCTCTCCACCATTCAATATAGACATTTATTGTCCCTCTCAATCCCATTCTCCTCCCTTCTCCCCATAACCTTTGATGCCCTGTCTACTCAAAAATCTAATAGAACATTCATGACACACTGTCTATCACATTTTGTGAAGGATGCAAAAGGCACAAAAGATTTTAAGGAAAATTTGAGAGATGTTTAAACCAGCAAAAAAAAAGATGATTTTGTCTGGAGAAAGTTATTTCAATAATTAGCTTCTGACTGACCTCTGGGCATTGTTAGTTGCTCATGGAATATTAAATGGTGAACCAAGTTAACATTAGAAAAATGCAGTTATGCTCCAGGTCAAATAGCCAACACAAAGGGTAATTAAATTTGTTTATAGGGTTGTTCGCCAAGCCTGGAGGTTAGTTCGCAAACGTTCCATCATCAGTCGAGTGACATCATCAGTACACAACAGAGTGTTGCTTCTGCTGAGTGCTCGCGTTCTTATTGGTCAGACTCGTTGTCCTGATTGGTTGGCTGTCGCACTGGCCTCTAGCCTCCGCTGGGCCCTGGCCAATCGGATAGCTGAGTGATCCCCGCTGGCCCGTATCCCTGGGTAACAGTCACTGTGAGCGCTGGTTTAGCAGGTGTCCACGGCTGACCCCTCAGTCCTGCTCCCACAGATGTTTGTAAATTATTTCCAGTTTAATATGCTTGTCAAAAGTGTCTTCTGTTGAGAACCAAGCTTCTAAGAATTATCTTGATTTCTTGTTTTGTGCTTCTGCTGTGATTATTGTAGTTTCCCGGATGAGTTTGTGTCCTTGGTCTTCCTGTACTGAGAGGAGTGACAGAGGAGTGTGTCTTCCTCCAGCTACTTGATATCCATGTAGTCTAGTGGATTGTTTTCTCCTCAACTGTCCTACATGGCGTTTGGGGCAATTTACACACTGGAGGGTAAAAGTGTTTTGTTTAATAATATTAGAACAAAAACAATACAAATAACTTGCAACAATATGGCACAATGAACAAATGTCTGGAGGAACTCAGCAGGTCGAGCAGCATCTGTGGGGGAAAGGAATTGTTGATGCTTTGGGTCAAGACACTACATGAGGACTGAGAGTGGAGAGGAAAGATAGAAAATATAAAAAATGAGGGGCAATGGTGAGACAGGGGACCGAAGGGGGACTGAGGAGGGGTGAAGGATGATGGACAGAAGGAATTGGGTGAGGAAGGGAGGGGGTGGAAATGGCAGATAGAGACGGGTGGGTGGTGGATGGAAGCAGACGAGGAAGGAAAGGGAAGATGGTGCAAGGTGGGGGGAGGGTGAAGGCAGGAGGGTGATAAGCAGGGGGACATTTGATACCAATGTTGGCTTATGATATGCAAGGAAGGTGATAAAGGAAGGACGAAGAGTAGATAGAAGAGTTTGAAGAAACCTCGAAGTTTGTGAGGATTGAGCATGACATTTACAACTTTGACTAACCTCTGTGTGGTGGAAAATATATTGACTGTTATAGAAACGCCAGTGCTCTTGAATGGAAAACCCTACAAAAGTAGTGGATATGCCCCAGTCCATCACAGGTAAAGCCCTCCCCACCACTGAGCACATCCACATGGAGTAATGTCACAGGAAAGCAGCATCCACCATCAGGGACCCCCACCATCCAGGCCATGCTCTCTTCCCGATGCCTTCAGGAAGGAGGTACAGGAGCTTCAGGTCCCACACCACCAGATTCAGGAACTGTTATTAACCCTCAACCATCAGGCTCTTGAAATAGTGGGGATAACTTCATTTGCCTCATCACAGAACTGTTCCCACAATTTATGGACTCACTTCCAAGGGCTCTTCATCTCATGTTCTTGATATTGTTGTTTGTTTGTTCATTTATTTATTTATTTATTTATTTATTTATTTATTATTATTTCTTTTTTTCTTTCTTTTGTTCTTGGGCAGTTTGTTATCTTTTGCATTCTGGTTGTCTACCCTGTTGGGAGCAGTCTTTCTTTGATTCTTTCATGGTTATTGGACTTATGAAGGATGGTCACAAGAAAATGAATCTTGGTATATGGTGACATATGAACTTTGAAAATTACTTTGAACTTTGGGGTGGTGATTATGGTGGGTGAAGGATGTAAGTAGACTGTTGATAGAAACAGCTGGGAAATGAAGACAAAATGGGTGGGGGTCTTGGGGGGGGAACAACAATGGGAAGACAAGCGAGGGATTGGAGAGGGTAGAGAGGATAAAGGAGACAGGAAGGAAAGGTTACCTGAAAATGGGGCATTCTATGTAGTAGAATACCCATGCAGAATATCAGGGGTTGTTCTGGTTTGCAGTGGGCCCCGCTCTGGCACCCACATAACATCTACAATTTGCTGTCATTTCCCCCCCCCCCCCACCCCCAGGGATGCTGTTGCACCCATGGAGTTCCTCCAGCAGCCGATTTATTGCTCTATCTGTAGACTATATTGATTTAGAATTGGAACTGGAATTGGTTTATTACTGAGGTACATGAAAAGCTTGTCTTGCAGATTGTTCACACAGATTGATTCATTACACGGTGCTTTGAGGCAGAACAAGGTAAAACAATAACAGAATGCAAAATAAAATGTAACGGCTTCAGAAAAATCACAGGTATACGCTCAAAATGAGGTAGATTCTGAGGTCAAGAGTCCATCTTATCAAACTCAGGAACCATTTAATATTCTTGCGACAGACCCTCAGTTAGTTTACTTTAACCTACCTCTCTCAAGTGCTCACCTGATTCTCCACCCATCCAGACTTGGAATACTCTTACGGAAGCCAGTTAACAGAACCAAACTGAGTAGGTATTTGCAATGCATGAGGAAACCAGAGCGCCTGCGGGAAGTCATGTAGTCACAGGGAGAGAGCGTAAGCTCCACACAGACTGCTCCTGAGGGCAGGATTGAGCCTGGCTCACTGGAGCACAACGGCAGCAGAACCACCCAGCAGGAAAACCAAATGAAATATGCCAGAAGATTAAAACTGGAGATGTTTCTTTACTTGTTCAACAAAGCCATCTCTAGCCACGAAAAGGTGAAAACACTGAGTGGTTGTGAGGGAACGTAAGCTAGATAGCTACACTAAGTGGCCTTTTTATTAGGTACACCTGCACACCTGCGTAATGCAAGTATCTAACCAGCCAATCATGTGGCAGCAACTCGGTGCATAAAAACATGCGGACATGGTCAAGAGGTCAGTGTTGTTCAGACCAAACACCAGAATGAGAAAAAAATGTGCTCGAAGTGACTTTGATTGTGGAATAATTGTTGGTGCCAGACAGGGTGATCTGAGTATCTCAGGTACATCAGATCTGGGATGTTCATGTACAACAGTCTCGAGAGTTGACAGAGAATGGGGCGAAACATAAAAAATACCCAGTGAGAGGCAGATCTGTGGGTGAAAACAGCTTGTTAATGAGAGAGGTCAGAAAAAAATGGCCAGACTAGTTCAAACTGACAGGAAGGTGACAGTAACTCAAATAACCATGTGTTACAACAGTGGTGCGCAGAAGAGCATCTCTGAACGCACAACACGTCGAACCTTAAAGTGGATGGGCTAAGCAGCAGAATAAAACAGAATGGAATAAGACTAAAGAAGGGTCTCAGCCCGAGTCATCAACTGCTTATTCATTTCCATAGATGTTGTCTGAACTGCCGAGTTCCTTTATTTTTTTGCGTACATGTTGCTTTGGATTTCCAGCTTCTGCAGACTTCCTTGTGAATAAATCTGGAGGTTTTTGACTTGTTCAGCAGAATCATCTCTAGGCATGGAAGGTGTTTGGATGGGTCTGGTGAAAAAACAGTGGGTGAATGGTAATAAGCAATATATCTTGACATTGTTAGATGAAAGGTTGAACGTCGAAGCCTTTAGCACTTTCACACCAAGCATTTTGACCTACATAGGACAGTACAACACAGGAACAGGACCTTCAGCCCACAATGTTATGCTGAACTAAATAAATTAGCAACTAAACTGATCCCTTCTGCCTACTCAATGTCCATATGCCTCCATTTTCCTCACATTCATGTGCATATCTAAATGTCTCTTAAACTCCCTAATGTACCTGCCTCAACCACCACCCGAGGCAGCAAAGATTTGCAGCAGATCTTTCAGGCATTGATATGGGTGTCATGGATTTTGTAGCGATTAGCGCAATTCTATTACAGCTCGGGGTGCTCCGGAGTTCGGAGTTCAATTCCGGTACTGTTCTGTAAGGAGACTCTGTGGAATGAGTGGGTTTTCCACTGGTGCTCTTGTTTCTTCCCATGGTCCAAATTCAACCAGGGTAGGTTAATTGGTCATTGTAAATTGTTCTGTGATTAGGTTAGGGTAAAGCAGGTTTATCGGGGGTCACTGGGGTGGGCCTACTCTAACTGTATAAATAAATGTTGCATAAGTTCATCATCAGTGTTTTCCATATAATACATTTGAATCTGTTCAAGCTTGGCATAAACTGAGCTAGAAAAATTTAGGTTCATTATTCTTCTCCTGATTGAGTCTTTCATGGGAGCAAATACATTTATGTACAATTAATGTAATCTATTAACTTTAAGTAGTTGTTGGCACATTATAAATTCAAGGGCATTTATGTTGATTGTATAAAGTACAAAAAAAGGCTGGTTCGAATTAGGCGAGTAATTTTTTTTCCTCCATGCCTCGGTTCCCTTATCCACACATGTACGCGATTCCCCTCCATCTACCTCAAAGCCCAGCGATGGAGAGGAAGAAGTGTTCGGACCTGGATCCAGTACTTTGCCCAGCTGGATTTGTTAATTCCTCTCCAAAGCTGCAGGAGTCCCAGGTTCTCACACCAGCAGTTTGGGAACAGTTATTACCCCTCAACCATCAGGCCCCTGAACCAGCGTTGACAAGTTCACGCACTTCAACACTAAACTAACTCTACAACCCATAGGTTCACTCTGAAGCACTCTACAACTATGTTCTCAGCGTTATTCAGTTGCATTTTTATTACTTACGTGATTTGTCTTCTTTAGCACATTGCTTGCCAGTTTTTGTTATTTATAGTTTTTCCCAAATTCTATTGTATTTCTTTATGTTCTCATAAATGCCTGCAAGAAAATGAATCTCAAGGTGGTAAATATAGTTAGCTAGTTAAAAGCCCATTGCCCCTATTGGGGCATATGCTACATGACACGTACAGTATGTTATTTGATAATAAATTTACTCTAACTGTGAATACCACCACATTGGAGATAGACTTAATCATGGACAGTATTTCTCCTTCTGAATTAATCCCCACATTCCAGGAAAGCTCTCAGTTCAGGAGCATCAGAGAAGCCGAGAATATAATTCTATGCTCCACTTGCTAGACTTCATTTTGCAATCAGGATTACAACAGAAAGGAACAGCCTTTCAAAGAAAACGTGGAAGTAGACTAACAAAATTATCGTATTGTCTGCCTGCACTTTCTCTGTACTTGTTGCAGTTTATTTTGCATTCTGTTAATATTTACTCTTGTTCCCCTCAATGCACTGTGGTAGTGACCTGTACAGATGGTGTGCACAGCAAAACTTTTTCACTGTACTTCAATGCAGGCAACAATGTATTGCGAAACTAGGCAAGGTGGAAAAGCAGCCATTAATGTGTTGAACCAATGGATATTTGGCTCTGTTAGTATGTTAACTCTAATTCCACTGTGAATGGCTCCGAGCCTGGCTGTGAAAGGAGGAGGGTTGACATGGGGCTAGCAACCGCATCCGTTTAAAAACCCTGAGCTACAGAAGCTGAAACCTCAATTGTGGGAAAGAAAGGAGCTTTGAAGATGGGCTGTGCCTGGGGGCAACTTGAAATAGCGGCCTAGGACAGAGCACTCTGACCGGCTGCTGTCAGCAGCTTATGCCCCAGAAGGGGTGATGATCTTAAGTAAGTAAGTTGGAATGTTTTAATAACAGTGATCATGAAACCATCTTCTACACTGATGCTCTTTAGGGAAAGAAATCTGCCAGTCTTATCGGGTCTGGATGCAAATCAAGGTGCTTCATTGTGTTTGATTATTATCTGCCTTCTGATCTCAAGGGTAATTACCATGTCTGTGAGTGATGTCCACTTCCTGTGGATAAGCGTCATTTATTTAAAAAAGAACACTCAAGCGACTGAAGACCCTGCTTTTGAGCATTCTTAAAACCATTGTACCATTTCCAAAATCACTCTGCCCGCCTCTTTTCCTCAATTTATTGAGTCCAGTTTATAGTGTGTTCTACATGCCCTTCAGCCCATCCCATCCATGGTGACCGTCAAACACCCATCTTCCTGGACGACGTGGTTAACACATCACCGTACAGCTCCAGCATCTGGGGTTCAAATTCCACCACTGTCCGTAAGGAGCTTGTACGCTTCTCCCATGTCCATCTGGCTGCTCAGATTTCCTGCCATGTTCCAGAGATGAACGGGTTAGAGCTTTGGTCATATGAGTGTATCTGGGTAGTGTGGGCTCATTGGGCTGGGGATGGTGCTGTATCTCTAAATTAATAAAAAAGATTAGATTGCCTTCTTTACCGAGGTCTTTGCTTGTACATTGGCAATGTCCACAAAATGGTTTAGCCTAATGCTCGCCATTGTCTGTATACTCTTAGTGGCCACTTTATTCGGTACAGGAACGGAGCCTGGTGTGGTCTTCTGCTGCTGCAGCCCGTTACAGCTGACAGTGGTGGCAACTCAACCCAAGTCACTGGCGCTGAAATAGTGTTACGCTAACCCCGGTGGTAATCACAATAATTTTGCAAAACAGAACTGAACGTAGTCTCTAGTGACATCAGTAGCAGTCCCCAACTCCTTACGCTCTCTGAAATATCCACTCAGCGGCCACTTTATTAGGTACCCCCTGTACCTAATGAAGTAGGCACTGAGTGCATGTTTGCGATCTTCAACATTCAATGTGTTGTGCATTCAGAGATGCTCTTCTGCACCCTGCTGTTGTAATGCGAGGCTATTCGAGTTACTGCCGCCTTGAACCAGGCTGGCCATCCTCCTCTAATCTCTCTAACTAGGCATTTTCATCCACTCACTGGATGTAATACTTACAGACCGTTGGAAGAACTCAGCCGACCAGGCAGCATCTATAGAAAAGAGACATATTTTGTTTTTTGCACCATTCTTTGTAAACGCTAGACTGTCGTGCATGAAAAATCCCAGTTTCTGAGGTACTGAGGACATACATTGTAAATGGTAGGGCGTTGAGGAGTGCAGTAGAGCAGAGTGACCTGGGAGTGGTGGTGCATGGTTCCCTGGGGGTGGGGTGGTGGGGAAGGTTTTTGACGTGCTGGCCTTTATAGGTTGGAGCATTGGGTATATGAGTTGGGATGTAGTGTTGAAACTGTGCAGGACATCGGTGGGGCCGGATTTGGAGTGTTGTGCTCACCGAATTGTGGGAGGGATGTCGGCAGGATGGAGAGGAGATTTGCTAGAGTGCTGCCTGAGTTGCAGAGAGGGGTTGAATGGGTTGGGTCTTCGTTCTTTGGAGCATGGAAGGTTGACTTGATGGAGGTGTTTGGAATTGTGAGGGGGATGGATGGAGTTGATGTTGATGGGCTTTTTCCATTGAGAGTAGGGGAGATTCGGGCAGGAGGGCGTGAGTTGAGAGTTGGTGGGGCGGGGTCTGGGGGTGGCGCGAGGGGGAATTTCTTTACTCAGAGAGTGGTGGCTGTGTGGAGTGGGTTCCATATTGTCATTTAAAGTAGGATTGGATGGGTATATGGACAGGGAAGGAGTGGAGGGTTGTGGACTGAGTGCGGGTCGGGTGGACTGGGTGGGAGTTGGCGTTCGGAGCGGACTGGAGGGGCCGAGATGGCCTGTTTCCATGCTGTAGTTGTTATATGGTTATATATGCTTATACTCAAAACCACCCTATTTGGCACCTACAATCATTCTACAGTCAAAGTCACTTAGATAGATCACATTTTTCCCCATTCTGATGTTTGGTCAGAACAACAACTGAACGTCTAAGCCGTCTCTGCAGGCTTTTATGCATTGAGTTGCAGCCACATGACTGGCTGATCAGATACTTGCATTAACGAGCAGGTTAAAAGTGTACATAGTAAAGTAGCCACTGAGTCTAATAATTCAGATGCATAATATTCATTAGTACGTACTGAATGAAGTTTACCCAAAAGAAATATAAATTAATTATGCAAAAATGTAGTGTCCAACTGTTCCAATAAACAAGAGAAACTTTAAATCTTACAGGCCATGTAGTGAAAGATTTTGTAACTATGCTGTCAATGCTGCCTCTAGTTCATGCTTGAAGTATGGCAGTCACCAATAATGCAGTCTTGGCACAAGGCAAGTTTATTATGATAATGAAGCAGAAACTTGTCATACTATTTGTGCTCCAAGATGGTATTAAATTAAAAATAAAAGAAACACATTCAAGGCAGGAAAGGAAATGCATATAACAAATAAAACATGAGATCACAAAAAAAATTTTCAGCAAAAAAAATACATTATGAAGTTCATAATATCTTGGTAGAATGCACATACAAAATGTACAGATTGTCAACATGAGCTGACAGATTACAAAGAAAGCAATTTCATATTGACAACCATTCCATCAGTTGTTTGCTCACTGTGTTAACGATGAATCTCAAGGTTGTATATAGTATACATACTTTGATAATAAATTTACTTTGAACTTTGAACTTTAAATCAAAATGGGACTGACAGTGAATGAAAATCCAGGAATAAGTCACCTGTACAACACAAGACTGCACTGCCTAAGTCATGTTAAAAACACAACCTGCATTTTAACATTGTAATACATAGTATTACTGATTGAACAATGTAGTCTGCATATTTTATACCAAATAAAAATAAACAAATTTGCTAATATAAAAACAATGATTTTGCCTATACTGTATTTTATTGACAAATGATCCAACCAAGTATAATTACTCCTTCCTGACATACAATATTTATTAGGAAAACATAATTTACAGAATATTTTGAACAAATACATTAATTTATGTATTGCCACTTTAAAATTCAGTGTTGCAGGCAGTACACTAGATACATCCAGTGACCTGCACCTGCTCGTAAATGGAAAGTTACAGTGTCCACACCTACACACGTACTCGACAGTCTCGGTCCAATGCTGCAATGTGTAGATGGGCGCTCTCTATGTACAGCAGCCCGGAGGGTTGACCAGGCTTTAGGAATGCTGCCCCAAAAAGTCATCGAGCGTTAAGTCGTTTATCCAGTCATCGTTACTGCTGCTTCCCTTCATAATGGACTCTATGAAGTCAGGCTCATTCCGAGCTGCCCCCAAGGCATTGCTGTTGCTATGCTGGAGAAAGTCATAGGTCGATACCTCGGTGCTGGGGTTCATTCGGTTATAGGATGCCGATGACTGGCCGCTGGATGCATAGCTGGCGGCAGTGAGGCCTGGCACTGGGTGAGTCTGGCTCATACTGGTAATCCCCTGCGGCACAGGTTTCATGCTGGCCATGGCTGCCGAGGATAACCTTGGCTGACTATGCCTCGGGGACGGGCCGCTCATGGAGACCATGTTTTGTCCAGTCTGGCCCGGGTTCAGTTGCTGCAGCGGCTTCATCTGTCCTGCCGGGGCTATCTGGTTTGGTGGCGCAATGGTCTGGTGGGGAAACGGATGCACGGGCAGATTTGGCCTCATGGTCTGTTTGGGGAACAACGGGTTATTTGGGAAATGCTGCATGCCACCGTCCATTTTGGTCTGATTCTGCATTCCTTGAATCCTTTGCTGCGCCCACATTTGAGGAGCCATGCCAGAAGTGGCTAGCGCGTTTGAAATTCCTTGGACGGGCATACTAACTCCCGCCTGGTTTATGGATTGCCTCACGTGCTGGGGAGGTGCAGCCGGGTTCGGCACGGAACCACTGAACCCTGAGATTGGTGTCCTTTGCTGGATTATAGCCTGGCTTGGCACTGGCTGGCTGGTTGATCTCATCCCCAAAGCGTTCTGGCTTGGCCGGAGAGGCATGTTGAGGCCAGACGGCGGCATGTAGACGCTCTGCTGGTTGCCAGCGTTATTTGGGTACATCCCCACGGTCCGGTCGGCCTGACTGGCGGTCACTGCAGGTACCCCGGGCCCAAGGTTGTTCTGACTCGTCGCCTGCAAGAGGCCGGGGTTCCGCCGCATACCGCAATGGGCTGACTGCGGTGTCGGCAGAGGCTGCCCGGAGTTTGTAGGCAAAGGTTGTGCCACAGCTGTAAGAAAAACACAAGCAATTAGTGTTATAGAGCACTACAGCACAGAAACAGGCCATTCAGCCCATTGTCTGTCCTGAACTACTTTTCTGCCTAGTCCTGTTTCAATGACCTAGAAAGGTTGAGATGGAGGGAAAGTAACTAGAAAATCAGGGAAACTTTCTGAAAGTGATTATTTGGTAAATAATTCCTTTCTCTAAGATAAACTTTTGGTAAGAACAGAATGAGCTTGTGCTTTTGTTTTCCTGTCTTTCATCACCTCACAAAATCCAAAACTGCTTCAAAAGGAAGTACTTTCTGGAGAATTGTCCTGGCTGTAGCCCAAGGAGAGTGACAGTCTACGTTTGAACATGGTAGTAACCAGCTAATCTGCCGTGATATGTCATCGGGTCATGGAACACTACAGCACAAACACAGGCCCTTCAGCCCACCTAGTCTGTGCCAAACTATTAAGCTACATCGTCCCATCGACATACTTGGACCATACCCCTCCATACCTCTCCTATCCATATACGTAATCAAATTTCTCTTAAATGTAGCAATTGAACACACATCCGCCACTTCCACTGGCAGCTCATTCCACACTCTCACTACCCTCTGAGTGAAGGAGCTCCCCCTCAGATCCCCCTTAAATATTTCACCTTTCACCCTTAACCTACAACCTCTAGTTCTACTCTCACCCAATTTCAGTGGAAAAAGCCTGCTTGCATTTACTCTGTCTATACTCTTAATTTTGTATACCTTTATCAAAGCTCTCCTTAATCTTAACAGTCCGGATATAAATTCCTGACCTTTCCCTAGAACTCAGGAGCTCAAGGCCTCACAACATCCTCGTCAATTTTCTCTGTACTTTCAATTGTATTGATATGTATCCTGTGTGCTGAAAATGCAAGAACAAGAAGCAGAAGGAAATTATTTTAAACAGTTGTCGTTTTGGGCTGAGACTCTTCATCAGGAGTCCTAATGAAGGGTTTCAGCCTGAAAGGTCAGCTGTTTATTTCTCTCCATATATTCTGCCTGACCTCCAGCACTGTGTGTGCTTTGCTCTGGATTTTCAGCATCTGCAGAATCTCTTGACCGTGTGAAGGATACCATTCGACCCTGGAAACTTACTCCAATGTTCAAAAAAAACCATGATTCGACATGAGGTGCTCACCCTCCAGTGCTTGTTCCTGGCAAAGTACCAGAGCCCCCACCCGTTCATGATCAAAATGCGCAACTGCACAGTACATCGGCCGATTAACTGGAGCACAAATGTTTTCACAGCTGAGTAAGTGGGCAAGAAGGTAGCTAGTCCTATTTAAAGCGGGGCATGTAAGGTTGTTCAGATTGGTTGGGGAGGGGGAGGGGACCTTGTCACAGAGCATAGAACAGTACAGCAAAGTACTTCATTAACACAAGAGACGCTGGAAATCCAGAGTAACACATCCTAAATGCTGGAAGATCCCAGCCAGTACGGTATTATCCATAGAAAGGTTCAAAGGTTCATTTATTATCAAAGCGTATTTCCATATACAACTCTGAAATTTGTACTCAGAAAGGAATATACAGTTGACAAATAAACAGCACAGTACAGGCCCTTTAGCTCAGGATCAATCTAACCCTTCCCTCCCAAATAGCCCTATCTCTGAAATGTCCCTCAGGTATCTGGCAGCACGCTTGGGCTAAGACTCTTCTTCAGAGCTCATGAGGAGATGACTCTTCATCCCCTTCCACAGATGCTGCTGAATTCCTCCAGCATTTTGTGCTGTTGCTATGTTTTCTGTGCACCATCAGCATTTGGGTGAATCATGCCAGGAATTGGCCAGTCTAACATTCAGAGATACGCAAATGGCCATGAACACTTTGCACACTGGAAAAGAACATTCACAGTTGACAGAAGTGAGATGCAATTGAATTTCTGCAAATTGGGGCTTGCAGCTACAGTAGGTTGAACCAGAATGTTAGAATTTATAATATTGTTCTAGTTAAATTTAGTCAAACAACAAGTTTGGACCAGACTCGTAACCTTACACCGGCTCAATTACCCTCAGATCTTTTGCAATTAAATAAAATCCTCTGACAGAATCCTGTCACATTCCATCATCTGCAGCCCCCTGTTGCCTCCACCTCTCATCATGCACCCTCTGTCGCTGTTTCCACTCTTCTCTCCTTCATCTCCTTCCACACCTGGATCTACTTGCCACTTGCCCCACTGGCATTCTTCTCTCTACTCTTCCAGTGCCAATGAAGGTGCGTGATATACGGACACTGCCCTACTTCCTCCAGCAGTCCGTTACTTGCTCCACCTCCCAGCATCTGTGGCTTCACGCGCCTCCAGAATCCTGTGTCACTGGTTCCACTCCGCTCGACCTCCCCTCCACCCCTCCCAGATTCCAATTTATATCTCTGACATGGTTGCGAGTTGTGGGCAGATGATTATGCCGAACTTCCGGCTGTGTAGACTTCCAGGAGCCGGCATAGGAAAAACCCACAAGTTTGTATCAGCGAGATGTTCTGAGATGGGAGGGGCATATTTTACAAGGAATTAATCAGGAACGTCAGAGACACTAGTGACTACTGTGGTGAGACTGGTAGGTGTCTTGCTCACCTCCCTTTTCCTGATGGTGATCACACATGACATCCAAGTGCCATAGGGTCATTGCTTCCCACAACAAAGGACCGCTCTCTGCAGCACCTTCTAGACAAAGTACTTAAATCCTTATTAAAGGCACCTTTTAAATAATTTCGCTTCAGCCCAGTGTCATCTTACCTTGGAACTGATTTAGTTGCTGAACTCCAAACACACTCCTCTGCTCCTTATAATCAGGGGATGCCCGGATCATGTGACCATTTCTTTGCTCATGCTGTCTTTGTTTTTCCTGTGGTGGGGGGGGGGGGGGAAATGAAGTGCATTGTTACTTTAATCAGAATCAGAACCAGGTTTAATATCACCGGCATATTTTGTGAAATTTGTTAATTTTACAGCAGTAGCACAATGAAATACATGATAAATAAATACAAACAAAAAAACTGAGTCAGATTAAGTCTGTTAAGTAGTTAAGTTCAAGTAAGTAATGTAAAAGAACAGAAATAAAAAAAGTAGTGAGGTGGAGGTTCATGGGTTCAATCTCCATTCAGGAATCAGATGGCAGAGGGGAAGAAACTGTCCCTGAATCACTGAGGCTATGTCCACACTACACCAGATAAATCTGTAACCGAAGCTTTTCCCCTTCATTTTTACCCTTCATCCACACTAAAACGGCATTTTCGTCCCCCGAAAATGGAGCTTTTCAGAAACGCTCTCCAAAGTGGGTATTTTTCAAAACGACGGATTGGCTGGATCAGTGTGGAGGGGGTAACCAGAGAAATCTGAAAACGCTGTCAGACGGCAGCGTGCTATTTCATTGTTTTCTTGAACGCAACCTAACAATTTCAGAACAGACGGCAAAGAGACTGACGCCAGGAGAGTTAGAAATGTACTCACCAAATACTTTGACACATAACTTACTGAATAAATAAGTATACTCACTTAGCCCTGTTTTCTGTCCTTGCTCGTATGAAGGTGGTTTACCTATTTATGCAAGTACTTCTCTGACAATAGATGTGTAACAGCCTAATGTAACATTGTATGGAAATACAAGATAACACTGATGCAGACATGTTTTACATATTTAACAAGGTGCTTTATTAATGCAACAGAGTTGGTCAGTTTTTCAATGTTCATCGTCAGCCGGGTCAATCTATCCGTGAACTCCCTGTCGGTTGCCTCCGTACGCTCCAGTATTTTTTTTTACTTTTAAGTTCTCCTGCGCAAAAAGCCAACAGCTGTCCATCGTATTAAGTTTTTCTAGTCTGTAACTACACAAACACTCACTTTTACAGCGAGATTAGACACCAAACATGTCGTTTGTTTTCAGTAGATGTGTCCTGCGCATTTGCAGGAGGAGGAGATTTGCCAAAATCTCCGTTTCAATGTGGATAGAGATATTTTTAAAAATGCATAGTGTGGAAGCTTGTCGTTTTTACGTGAAACCGGCGTTTTCAAAATTATCCGGTCTTCTGCGGACGTAGCCTGAGTACGTGCCTGCAGGCTTCTGTATCTCCTTCTTGACAGTAACAATGAGAAGTGGGCGTGCCCTGGGTGACGGGGTCCTTAATAATGGATGCTACCTTTCTGAGGCACCATTTCTTGAAGAAGTCTTGAATATGACTGTTTAATTAGTTAATACTTTAACTAAAGCATTATTGACTGATAAGACAATGCAAAGTTGTTAACTTGTCAGACTTTGAAATTTGGATAATTTATTCTTCACAATGTGGATAAGTCTTTCAAACTTAATTTCTGAATCCTGTCTTGAGCATTTCCTTCCACACAGCAACATATGCCCACAAGGAAGATGAGGACCTAAAAAGGAAGCAACGCTCAGGAGAAACTGCTCTCACAATGATGGGAAGAGCCAACACTGGAAGATCAAAAAGCAACGTCACAATGAACGCCTGGCCAGCAATCCCTGTGGTAACTATTCTCACACCTCCTGTTTAAAACCCTAAAAGGTCAAAAGGATTGTGAGGCCCTGCCTTTGAACCGAAAATCAAGATCAAGTGGGCTTTTGCCCTTCTGCTCTGTGGGAAGTTTCTCTCCTCCCTGAGCTTGCCTCGGGACACCTGATGTGACAGGTGACTGCCCCTGTCAAGCTTCCAAACTGCATGACTCTCTTGTGTGGCACCGTAGTATTAGTTACCACCTCGTTACTTGTAAGTTAGTTGCAATCAGGTACATATGATTATTCAGAACTCCCAGTGGCTTGACACAAGTTTCCTGTGCTCTGAGGTCTCATTTCCAACAATCCCTTTAAGCTCATCAGGCTCTGATCTCCATGTTTTCTTTAAACTCACCTATGTCCCATTACCCACACTCTTCAACCTGATCAGAGCCCTATTTCCTGCACTCCCTTTAAACTCTCTAGGTTCACCAGGAAGTTATTGCACTCCTAAGTACCCAATGAAAAAGTGAAATAAAGTGCCCTGGAGTAATACGGCCTCCAGGAGGACCACAACCTTTGGAAGCTTGTCTGCCTCAGTGACCCGGAGAGCTACGTTGGCTGGAGTCAGGGCTTCATGGTTTGGCTCTTGGTAGGGTCGCCCATATCAAACAGGTCAGGTAATAGGGGCCAGAGTAAGAATGACCCACCGGTCCGCCAAGTTCGGTGGGGGTGGGGGAGGGGTTCAGCTCAGGGCTGACAACCCTGACTGGTAAAACTTCTCTATCCGTCTGCAAAGGTATTCCTGAGTCTCCACCCACAACTTGCATGTTTGACAGTAGTGAAAACCGAGTTGCTGACACGATGGAGGACCTTCATTGCTGTCCTAAGCACCAACAGTGTAATGGGCAGTAGGGGTAACAGGGGGTATCTAGTAGATCTGCTAGACCAGCAATGCTGAAGTCCTGAGAGTGCCAAATCCAGATTATCAGAGTATAACTATATTATATAACAAGGTTGTTAGATTAATCAACTTGGTGTAAGAATTCAAAGGCAACACGAGTGAATCTGCAGATGCTGGAAATAAATAAAAACACAAAATTCTGGCAGAACTCAGCAGGCCAGACAGCATATATGGGAGGAGGTAGTGACGACATTCCTGATGAAGAGTTTCGGCCCGAAACGTCGTTATTACCTCCTCCCATAGATGCTGTCTGGCCTGCTGAGTTCTGCCAGCATTTTGTGTTTTTATTTGGTGTAAGAATTCTTTTGTTCAGCGGAAGACCTTAAGACACAGAAGCAGAACTAGGCTACTCGGTCCAAAAGAATGAGGGGTGACCTCACTGAAACCTATCAAATGGTGAAAGGCCTTGATAGGGTGGATGTGGAGAGGATGATTCATATGGTGGGAGAGTCTAAGTCCAAGGGACAGAGATCAGAATAGAGGATCGTCCTTTTACAGCAGACACGAGGAGGAATTTCTTTAGCCAGATAGTGGTGAATCTGTGGATTTCTTTGCCACAGGCAGCTGTGTAGGCCAAGTCTTTATGTAAATTTAAGGCAGAGTTTGAGAGATTCTTGATTAGTCAGAGCATGAAAGGATATGGAAAGAAGGCAGGAAATTGGGGCTGAAAGGAAAATTGGATCAGCCATGATGAAATGATGGAGCAGGTTCGATGGGCCAATTGGCCTAATTCTGCTCCTATATCTTATGGTCTTAAGTGTGCTCTGACATTCCATCCTGTAAATGCCTGCAAGCAAATAAATCTCAAGGTAGTAGACCATAAGACATTGGAACAGAATTAGGCTATTTGGCCCATCGAGCCTGCGCCACTCTTCCATCATGGCTGTTCTGCTATCCCTCCTCTCCTGCCTTCTCCCCATAACCACTGACACCTTTACTTATCAAGAACCTATCAAGCTCTGCTTTAAATATACCCAATGACTTGGCCTCCACAGTAGTCTGTGGCAATGAATTCCTCCTCATCTTGGTTCTAAAGGGGCATCCTTCTATTCTGAGGCTGTGCTCTCTGGTCCTAGACTCCCCACTATTGGAAGCATCCTCTGTGTGTCCAATCTATCTAGGCCTTTCAATATTTGGTAAGTTTCAATGAAATCCCTCCCCACCCCTCATTTCTCTAAACTCCAGCAAGTACAGGTCCAGAGACATCAAACATTCCTCATGCAGTAACCCTTTCAATCCTGGGATCATTCTCATAAACCCCTCCTCTCCAATGCACGCAATCCTTTCATAGATATAGGGCCCACCATCCTGGGTCATGAATAGGGAGAAGGTGGGGTTCAAGCACCACTGCAGGATCTGATGCATAGTCAGGGTGAGCTCCCACAGCCTCTGGGAGCGGTCTGTTGCTTTGCTGAAGGCTCCATCCTTTAACTGACACAGTACAATAATGACATCGGGGTGTAACCTGCAACATTTATTTAAAACCTGGAGAAACAACAGAACCTGCGAGAGGGAATCCTACTGGGGATGGCAGATATGTAGATTTTTTATTCCATATCTGTACTTGTAACTTTATTTTTACCTAATTTTCTATCCTGTATAATCGTTGAACGATGTTGCTTTTGTTGCATGTTGTGCCCCGAACAACACGCCGCAGCAAATACCTAATGCATGGTAAATGTTGTGGTGAATAAACTCGATCCTTGATCCTATGGGGCAGAAACATCTTTTTAAAATGTCCTTTGGTTTTTCCAGAGCTGAAGAGTTTGGGAAAAAGCAGCCGTTTCCCCTGGTAAGTGAGACTTGAACTTGGGAATTTAGTCTTAGGATTTGGGAGAATGCATTTAGGATGGAGATGAGGAGAAACTGCTTTTCCTCGGGAGTAGTGAATCCATGGAATTCTCTGCCAAGGAGGCAGCAGAGGTGAGCTCATTAAATAGCTCAACAAGCCCATGTTGTCCAGTTACACCTATGTGACCAATTAACCTATTAATCCAAACATCTTTGGAATGTGGGAGGAACCCCACGTGATCACGAGGAGGACATGTGGACTCCTTATAGACAGCGGTAGGATTGCTGGCGCTGTAATAGCATCACACTGGCGGAGACGGTCAGATAGATTTTTGCGTAGCAGGGGAATGAACATTTCTGGGGAAAATACAGATAAGTGGAGCCGAGTCCACGTTAGATCAACCATGATCTTATTGAAAGATGGAGCAAGCTCAACAGACCAGATGGCTGACTCCTGCTTCAATTCCATATGTTCTCATTTTCTAAGAGGGACAATAAAAACCTCAAGGGAATCTCTGATTTCCCCTACCAGCCTTGGACTTCCTTCTCTGTCACCCTTTGGCTGGAACCACATTTCAGAGCCTAACACTTGTACCCTACAGAGCTCAGCACCAGCTTTCAGTTATCAGTCAACCACTCTCCTCTGGGCCATTTTGTTGAGGAATTTGGGAAATGAAATGCTAATGAGAGTTGAATGTTAGAATTCACAGCTGTATGTTTTGGAAGTGTTTGAAAGCTTGGAATAAAAGGCCCTTCTGTTCTGAGGCTTTTTCAAAAATGCCAAAATTGACTTGTTTCTATTCCAGTGTCTATAGATGGCAAGGCAGACTTTCCTGAATCCATTCCCAGAAATAACCCTTTTAAGAAAGCCCTTGTTGGTTCACCTGCATTCTGCCTGGAAAACACACAGCTCCCGCTCCTTAGCAAACATGACTCAACCAATAAAACAACTCTGGTCAAATCAAGACATGGAGCTGAGGACACTCAGTCCAAACCTGTCTGGGTAAAAGCTTTTGAATGATTTAATTTGCCCTCCTACATGCTGCAGAACTGTCTGCTATCCTGTTGCATCAACTAAAGAAATGCTGTAAATAACTGGAAACACATGACAAAATTGTTCGCATTCTACAAGTCCTTCTTTTTCGTTAAAGGAGTTTTTCAAAGACCAGTTATTGAAAGGCCTCGATAGAGTGGACATGGAGAGCATGTTTTCTATAGTGAGGGTGTGGGGTGTCTAGGACTAGACGGCACAGCTCCAAATAGAAGGACGTCCCTTTAAAACAGAGGTGGGGAGGAATTCCTTTAGTCAGTGGGTGGTGAATCTGTTGAATTTGTTGCCACAGATGGTTGTGGAGATAACTCATTGGGTATATTTAAAGCAGAGGTTGATAGGTTCTTGATTAGTCAGGGTGTCAAAGATTATGGGGAGAAGGCAGGAGAATGGAGTTGAGAGGTAAAGTAAATCAACCAAGATGGGCTGAATGGCCTAATTCTTCTCCTATCTCTTTGAAACATAAGAAAGTTTGCAAATGTTGGAAATCCAAAGCAATGCACACAAATGCTGGAGGAACACAGCAGGTCAGGCAGCATCCATGGAGAGGAATAGATTGTCAACGTTTCGGGCTTGGTCTCTTCTCAGGGCTTATGATTCGTGATCTTATGGACTCCTTTCACGAACCCACTAAACAGAAACAGTGGCAAATCCACCCATTAATATTTACCGAGACATGGTCTGAAAGGAAATCAGCAAAACAAAAGCGAGCGAGTGAGCACAAGGAGGGTTGCCTGGAGATCCAATTGACTTATCTACAGTTTATGCAGAGCTTGAAAAAGCCTGTTATGGAAGGTCTATTGTGCACAGGATAGGAAAAAGCTACAGAGGGTTGTAAACTCAGCCATCTCATCATGGGCTCTAGCCTCCCCACCATCAAGAGCAATGCCTCAAAAAGGCAGCATCCATCACTTAGGGCCTCCATCTCCCAGGGAAGACTATGGCTCAGCAACAGAATTAGGCCATTCAACTCAATGAGTCTGCTCTCCCCTCACTACAGCCAACAGAGAGGAGGTATGGGAGACTGAAGACACACGCTCAACATTTTAGTAACAGTTTCTTCCCATCTGTCATCAGATTTCTAAACAAACAATAAACCCATGAACATTACCTCACTACTTTTTCTCTTTTTTTGCACTATTAAATTTTACATACTGTATATTTATTTCCTACTGTAATTTGTAGTATATTTTATGTATTGCAATGTACTGCTGCTGTAAAACAGCAGATTTCACACTGTATGTCAGTGATAATAAACCTGATTCTGATTATGAAGAAGTGTACAGAATCAGTCTGTATTGCTCTCCCTGAGATGATGCTCCTATCATTCAGTAACAAGTAGGGATTACACCCTTTACATATAACTGCTTCTGTTAGATATTCAGCCTTCTTTTTTTTTACACTGATACTACCAAACCAGTGGAGTCGTTCTAATACCTGTCTATTTTCACTTTGGATCGCCTACAACCACCCCTGCATGTAGTGCTTTTCCATGGGGTTGTACCACAGTACAATGTGTTAATTAATTCACAGATGGTGCAGTTTGAACGTTAATTATGTGCTGTATCATATGATGTAGGCCAGGGGTTCCCAGCCTTTTTTATGCCACGGACCAATACCGTTAAGCAAGGGGTCCGTGGACCTCAGATTGGGAACCCTTGGTGCAGGCAGTCAAGTTCTTGGCAAGTGATTTGCCACTGCCTTCTTCTGGGCAGTGTCTTTACAAGACGGGTGACCCCAGCCATTATCAATACTCTTCAGAGACTGTCCGCCTGGTGTCAGTGGTCGCATAAGCAGGACTTGTAATATGCACCAGCTGCTCATATGACCATCCACCACCTTCTCCCGTGACTTCATGTGACCCTGATCGGGGGGCTAAGCAGGTGCTACACCTTGCCCAAGGGTGACCTGCAGGTTAGCAGAGAGAAGGAATGCCTTGCACCTCCTTTAGTAGAGACTCATCTCCACTCCACCACCCTTAACCACCCTGTGAGGTGGTGGGGAATTATAATCTTAGGAATGCATTCACAAGCTACTTCACGAGCCGAGTCTCTCACCTGGTCAGCCATGAGCTGCTGCTGGAGGAGATTATGTTGTTTCTTTAGAAGCTGGTGCTTGAGGAAGGCGTGTGATGTGGCTTTTATGTAATTATTATTGGGATTGGGATCCTGTATTGAAGAAAGAGAGAAAAAGAAATTACAGAAATGCTTTTATATAAATCAGAACACAAAAGATTTAGCAGATTCTGGAAATCTTGAGCAGCACACATAAAAAGCTGGAGGAACTCAGCAGGTCAGGCAGCATCTACGGAGAGGAATAAACAGATGTTTAGGACAGCTGAGTGATGTTTGTAGTTTGGTAAGTGCCCCACATTTGATTTCTTGGCCACAGTTCATATCTATATAAAAAGTCTAAAATAGCCTCTTTTCTGTGTAGTTCTATTCAGGGGTGGTTCAGTATTGTAGCGGTTAGTGTAATGCATTACAGAGCCAATTGTAAGATTAGGGTTTGATTCATGCGTCTGTCTATAAGGAGTATTTACAATACTCTGCAAAAGTCGTAGGCACATGTACAGGGCTAGGGTGCCTAAGACTTTTGTACAGTACTGTACATACACACATGTATGCATCTGTGTGTATGTATATATATGTACGTATATACACACTCTGCATATACATATAGTAGTGAGCAAAAGTCCTAGGCACACATACAGAGCTAGGGTTCCTATGACTTTGGCACACCACCGTACTTTGTCCCTTACAGACTGCTGCACAAATCGAATGCTGATCTTACACATTTTATATAATGTATGTGTTTCATACCTTACTCCAACTTACAGTTTTATTACATATCACAAAGTACTGCTGCCACAAAACAATGATTTTCACGACATATGCCAGTGATATTAAACCTGACTCAGACTGCTCACTGGATTTTTTAAGCAAGAGCCGAGGAAAGAATGACATCAGTGCTGGACCCTGCCACATCTTGAGAATATTTTGCACCTGTAATTTTTAAAGTACAAGACCTCTAGCTGTTTCGTCTTGAGAACAAAAAAAAAAGCATTCAATGTTACATTGAAAGGATGTCATGATGAACTGCTAACAGGACTGGTTGCAAAATATAGTGCAACGGGGCGTGTACACAAAACATAGACGAGTGTAGCAGAGGAACAGGCCCTTCATCCCACACTGCCTGTGTGAATTACACTTCAGTTTGTGTATGATCCACATCCCTCCACTCCCTGCATCTAATACGGGTTCCCAAACTATTTCATGCTACGGACCAATACCATTAAGCAAGGGGCCCAAGGACCCCAGGTTGGGGATCCCTGATCTAATAGTCTCTTAACCACCACGATCGTATCTGCTGCCTCCATGACCCCTGGCAGCCCATTCCAGGAACCTTACACTCACTTTCTAATAAACTTCTCTCGCCTCAAAAATCTCCTTTAAACTTTCCCCCTCTCACCTTAAATGCGTATCTTCTAGTATCTGGGAAAAAGGTATTAACTGTCTCCTCTATCCATGCCTTTCATAATTTTAAAAACTTCTATTAGGTGCTGATACTCCAGAGAAAAGAACCCAGACTTGTCCAGCCTCCACAAGCAAGAGAAGATCTAAAGATGCTGTAAATCCAAGCAACACATACAAAATGCTGGAGGAACTCAGCAGGCCAGGCAGCATCTATGGAAATGAGTAAACAGTTGAAGTTTCGAGTCAAAACCCTTGAAGTCCTGATGAAGGCTCTCGGCTAGAAATGTCGACTGTTTACTCCTCGTAGATGCTGCCTGGCCTGCTGAGTTCCTCCAGGATTTTGCATGTGTTGCTTGTCCAACATCCAGCTGGAGGTCATGGGTTAAGGGTGAAAGGCGAAATGTTTGAAATGAACATGAGGGGGGTTTTCTTCACGCAGAGGGTGGTGAGAATGTGGAACGAGCTGCCAGTGGAAGTGGTGGATGTGGGTTCAATTTCAACATTTAATGCTGGTTCAGGAGGCTGATGGTTAAAGGGCAGTAACTATTCCTAAACCTGGTGGTGTGAGTCCTGTCTGATGGTAGCAATGAGGAGAAAGCATGGTTTTTCCATTTATATTAAGCTTTGCTTGTGGGTAATTTTGAACATCAAAAAAGGGCCCTTTTATTTAATATTTGTCAGCAGCAATCAATTTTCCACATTAGTTCAAACAAGGAAATTAAACGATCCTGGGAAATACTACTCCTTGCAGTGAAAGAATATCAAAGCAGATGGTTTGTTAAATTCTTGTTTCCAGGATCGACCAACATCTGCTGGCAATTACCCTCCCCAAGAGCCAGGAGAGAACTTTGAATCCCCCCTCAATCACCTGCACCCACCCAGGGTATGGCATTTACTGAATGAGCAATCCAGAGATGTTTAAAAATCCAAGAGAAGTTAATTACAAAAAAATGAAAAAAAATTTGCATTTAAAGATCTCTCATTAATAATGGCGACTGTAAAAGCACCATATTGGCAAACACAGACACCCCCCCCCCCAAAACACCATTCACACTTAACGTTCTTCAGCAAAGGAAATTTGATGCACTGAACTGCTTTGGCTTTTTTGTGACTTCATACTGTGGAACAGTTTGTATATTTTGCTGGTATTGTAAATAAAATAATTTCAAAAACAAAAAAATAGCACTTACAAAAAGGGAGAGAACATGAATCTTAAGGTAGTGTTTGGTAACATTCACATACTTGATAATAGATTTACTTTGAACTTATAGTTAACTAAACTGATGATACACATGGTTACCCCAATACATGGGCATCTGGCTGGCATCAAACTCTCAGTAGCTGCTTTATTGGGTAGCTTCTGTACCTAATATAGTGGCCACTGACTGTATGTTTATGGTCTTCTGCTGCTGTAGACCAAACATTTCAAGGTTCAACATGTTGTCCATTCAGCAATGCTCTTCTGCACACTACTGTTGTAGCATGTAGTTATTTGAGTTACAGTCGCCATGAACCAGCCTGGTCATTCTCCTCGGACCTCTTCTCTCATTAACAAGGTGCTTTCACCCACAGAACTGCTGCTCACTGGATATATACTGTTTTTCACATCATTCTCTGTAAACTCTAGAAACTGTTCTGCATGAAAATCCCAGGAGAGCGGTGGTTTCTGAGATACTCAAGCCATCCCTTCTGGCACCAATAATCGTTCCAATGTCAGTCACTTAGATCACATTTCTTCCCCTTTCTAATGTTTTGCCCGAACATCAACTGAACCTCTTGACCAGGTTTACATCTTTCTATGCACTGCGTTGCTGCCACATGATTGGTTGATTAGATATTTCCATTAACCCACTGAGTGTAGATGTGACCTATTGCCACCGAATATCCAGTATCAGGTCAACTGAAATATTAAAAGAGAACAAGAAGTGAGAGGAAAGCGAGAGTGGACAATTGTTTTTTCAAAATCTTTTGAGCTCAACTATGTAAAAACTGAAGTACTTTCAAAACATTTATTGTCTCATACCCTGCATTTGGAAACATGTCTTATCTTGCAGCTAGTTTTAACAGCCATGAAATAAATCCCAAAGTACCAACAAAGGGAGTGAGCTAAAGACTACAAACACTCTCTTTCATTCTTATTTAAGCTCTCTCATCATTAGCCCTCTCTTTGTTCTTCCTTGGCCTCTCTTTTCTCTGCCTCTGCAGTGCCGTCACTTCTACTGTTGAGAAAGCACCGTCTTGGAATATTAAAATGCTTCCGTCCTCACAGGTGCTGTCTGGTCTGTTGTGTATTTTCAGCACTTCCTTTATACACCAGACAACATATTTGCATAATTAATCTGAAAATTTTTATTTTAAACATGCCTTTGGCTTCTGGAACAGCACCTATCAGCCTTTAATTATGTGTGAATTATGATGCAAGTGAAATGTGGTCACCCTCATTCATAGAATTAAACTGCAAATGAATGTCTTTGTGAGATTTAATACAGATCCTCCATGAGGAGCGTAACCTTGTCATGTTTTGAAGGCTTGTCTGCCTCAAGGACCCAGAGAGCTATGCTGGCTAGAGTCAGGGCCTTGTGCTTTGGCTCTTGGTAGGGAGTCCCAAGCTGAACAGGTCAAAGGTTAGAGACCAGACTAAGAGTGGTCCACCAGTTCTCCAGGTTCAGGAGTTCAGACAATGCTGACTGGTCAAACCAAACTGTTACAGAATCAGCAATGAAGAATCCTTCTACATCTGTGTGCGATGGTATTCCTGAGTCTCCACTTGGGACCTGCATGGCCGAGAGGAAGCTACTGGCACAGTGAAGGAAGCCCTGAACACTGCCAAAACCAAGACCAAAATTAGTTTTGGCTAAGCACAGACAGAGATGGAGGACCTTCATTGCTAACCTAAATGCCAGTGGCGTAACGGGCAGTAAGTATGTATATAGAGGGAAAAGCTGCATCTTTAGCAGGCTTGGGATGCTCCACGTTATGGATATAGAATCATACAGCACGGTGTTGCAGTTAGACCAGCTACAGATGCATGGAGCAAGGATGACAACGGTTTAGTAGGGTTAACCGTTTTATCTGAGTTGTATTAGCCACAGTACAGAGTGGGCAATTACAGGGCAGGAGCGACTACCTAGGTCCACTGAGACAAAACCCTGCACAAATAGAGAGGAGGTCCAATCCATTCACCACACTGCATGTAGCCTTGCTATCCAGTTCAAGAGCTGCTACCACACACTACAATCACCCCATTTCTCTCCTGGTACTGTCTGTGTGGAGCTTTCACGTTCTCCCTTTGACTATGCAGAGGTCTGGCAGTTTCCTCCAGCAACTCGATGGCTGGTGGTATTATGGATAGTATGCAGTTTGTTGTAGGTTACAACAGGACATTAATAGGATTCAGCGCTGGGCTGAGAAGTGGCAGATGGAGTTCAGCCAGGAAAAGTGTGCAGAGATAAACTTTGGAATGATCGAACTTGAAGTCAGAATATAGGGTTAATGGGCAGGATTATTAACAGTGTGGAAGAAAAGAGGGCCAGGTCCATTGATCCCTCAAAACTTAAGACATATGATGTGTTGGCCTTCGTAAGTCATGGGCTCAGTTCAAAAACTATGAGGTGATATTGCAGAAATGTGATCTAAATGACTTTGACAGCGGAATAACTGTTGGTGTCAGACAGGGTGGTTTGAGTATCTCAGAAACTGCTGATCTGAGATTTTCATGCACAGTATTCTCTAGAGTTTACAGAGAATGGTAAGAAAAACTTTAAAAAAGAATACACCAGTGAGGGGCAGTTCCGTGGACAAAAACACTTTGTTGATGAAAGAACATAGAAAATCTACAGCACATTACAGGCCCTTCAGCCCATATTGTGCTGGCCATGTCATCTACTCTAGAAGCTGCCTAGAATTTCCCTACTGCACAGCCCCTATTTTTCTAAGCTCCACGTACCTATCTAAGAGTCCCTTAAAAGACCCTATTGTATCCAAATAGTCAAAGGAGAAGAGCCAGTAAGTCAAACATTACAACAGTGTTGTGCAGAAGAGCACCTTTGTTGAACCGTGAAATGGATGGGCTACATCAACGGAAGGTCTTGAACATGCACTCAGTGGCCGCTTCACTAGACACAGGACGAGCCCAAGAAGGTGGTAACAAGTAGAGATTAGACCTCAGCAACTGTGCTAGAACAGTAGTGCTTCCTTTTGGCTTCCTGTCGCATGTAATAGCTCCTGTCTACTGATGTAAAAGTGTGCATGTGCTTTTTTTAAAAAAAGTTATGTATTTGGAACAGTTTCAAGATATCTCTAGGGTACATTAAATTTCTCATGGATTTGGTATCTCAGACAAGCAAAGTGGAATAAAGAACCTTTGAAGTTTGATTCCTGTGTTTGATTTAGATCCAGATTTACAGTAATTTAATCAGACTTACTGCCAAAAAGAATCCTTTTTATTTTATTGTTCACTTACTCGGAGGGTGGGAATAGTACCGAAGGAGACAACGGCTAATGGGGATTCACATCAATCCCCATTCCGAGGCTATTACAGCGCTTCGCCACTAGTGGGAGCTTGTATCCCTCATGAAAACCGCCCTCTGCAAGAGCTCCATTAGAAGCAGTTTCTGATTTGTGCGCTGCTTATTTTAATGGGTGACCAGAGAGCCAGATAGATGGAATAATTGCGGAATGAAATAATCCCCTTCCCTGGAAACATCCCAGTTAACTTCCTCACCAAGTAAGAACAAAAAAAAAGCTATTTCAAATCTTCCAGTACTGACCCTACCAATCTTTTCGTTTTATGAGATATCCTATATTTAACAGCTCCTGTATGAAAAGCTAATAGATTATTTGAACAATGATTGGAGAGCACAAGTCAGCATTCTGTGACAGAGGAACTACTTCACGTATTTTTCATACGGCTTAAAATACAACATTGAAATTGGAAACTGGGAAGAGAATATTTAAATTCCCTAATTAATCAATTATTAACAAGGCCTGTTTCTATAAATCAGACCACATTGTATCTTGTTACTTTGTTGATTGGTGATACAGTATTCTATAGAACAGGGTGTGTGTGTAGAGGAGATGGGTGGGGGTGAGGGGGAGGGTGAAAGGGATGGAGGAAGGGGAGAGGGAGGGAGAGTGAAGAGAGCGGGGAGAAGGAGGGAAGGGAGAGGGAGTGGCAGGATGAGGGAGGGAGGGAGGGAGTGGGAGAAGGGGAGGGAGGGAAGGAAGGGGAGAGGGAGAGAGATGGTGGGAGGGAGAGAAAGAGAGAGGGGGGGTGGGGGGAAGGGAGTTAGAGAGAGAGCTAGTATTATTGACCATTTTTTCACCTGGAATACTGGTTCTCACCACCTGACAGTGATGTAAGGCAGACTGCTGCACCACGTGCTTTAGATGATCAACAATGGCAGGATACAGGAGTAGCCTTTGGGCATTTTCTGGGTAACCGTTGGAAGTGCTTAGACAAAGAGTGGATTAGAACAAAGGAGAAGAGAATAAAACAGCCAGTTTAAAAAATAGACCCTATTAAGTAAGTAAATAGAAAATGTATGGACACCCTTGGAAAAGAATCTGTATGTCCACTCCTTCATAAAAAGGTCAACAAATCCCCTTTCAGTCAGTTGACCACTGGTCTGAAATAGGTTTTCACTTCTCTAAATGACAGACTAAGCATCAAGTTTATTATCACCGACATATGCTGTGAAATTTGTTGTTTTGTGGCAGCCGTACAGCACAGTTATATAAAATTACAGCAAAAAATATAGCTGAAGGGTGCTGCTGAATGGCTCTGGCCTGAAAGGTTTTCTTGTGTTAGCAAAAAATATATCTGTGTTTAAGTGTTTGTGTACATGTATATATACATACACATTCATACGCAAACACACATATACACACTCAGTGGCCATTTTATGAGGTACCTCCTGTCCCTAATAAAGTGGCCACTGAGTGCACGTTCATGGTCTTCAGCTGCTGTAGCCCATCAACTTCAAGGTTCAACACGTTGTGCATATAGAGATGCTCTTCTGCACACACGTTTATTTGAGTTAATGTCACCCTCCTGTCAGCCTGAATGGGTCAGGCCATTCCACCTGAACTCTTTCAGACTATTCCCTCGCCCCTTATGGGTGGTGTGTATGTGTACTTTTCCCTCTATCTTGGTCCTCTCAGAGGCCTGGGAGCTTGAGGGTTTGGTGCAGAATCCTTGTTGTTCCTAGTAGTGTGCTCTTCTGCACTGAGATCTCAGATGTTGTTTCCGGGATTTGTTGAAGCTCGTCTCCCGGTCCAGGTATCACAGTCCCAAGTGCTCCTATCACCACTGGGAATACACTGGCTTTAACCTTCCACAATGTTTCTATCTGCTCTTTCAAGCCCTGGTATTTCTCCAGCTTCTCATGTTCTTTTTTCCCGATGTTACTGTCATTCGGGATTGCCACATCTATTACTATTGCTTTCTTCTCCAGTATTCCTTATCCAGTACTACTCTGTCTGGTTGTTTGGCCAGTACCTGCTTACCAGTCTGTATTTGGAAGTCCCACAGGATCTTAGCTCGGTCATTCCCACTACTGTCTCGGATGGTTCCCATTTGGACTGGGGAGTGTCCAATCCATACTCAGCACAGATGTTCCTGGACACTATTCCTGCAACTCGGTTGTGCCATTCAGTGTACGCTGTCCCTGCCTGCATCTCGCACCCTGTTCCTGTGTGCTGGATGGTTTCTGTGGTTTCCCTGCACAGTCTGCCATCTTGGATCTTGTCTGGAGTGACAGACCCCTGCTTCTATTGCTCCTGTGCTCAGCCACTGTTCTTGTGCAGCCATGTGTTGTCCTTCAGCCCTGTGACTTCCAGTCATTGGTAGCACTTTCTATTGTCAGCCACCTCTGACATCTGGTGATGGTACATCCCGAGCAGTGGCTTGTCCTGCCATGGCCTCTGGTCCTCTGGCTCTGCTTCACCCACTTCCATTTCCATGACCCCTGCTATTCTCTTAGCAGGCTGTCCCTCGGGGTCAGTCATCTTCTCTGTATGTGTGCACACACACACACAGTATAAATGTATAGACAATAACCTAATCTCACTACAAAGCAACAGAAATGGAACATGCAAAAATAGTCTCTCAGGTAATATAATCACTTTTTAATTGCTCAGGTCACAGTTATCACCCAAAATTGAGACTGCAACAACATTTGACAGAAACATTCTAATCTTTCCCAGGCAGAAGTGACAAATCCCACATTGCTAAACCTCGCCTGTCAAGACGAGGAAAGCGACTGGAGGTTCCACAGCAGGTAGGCATCCAATCTAACCCGCCCTCCAAAGAAATCAGAAATGCACTAAACCGCAGTGAGTGTGGGGCACCGTGCTCACCGAGGCAAACTGAACTGGCTAGAAGCACCAATGAACCCCTCATGGCTCCATTTGCCAATGATGTGGGCACAGTGTAAACATTTGCCTGAGCATCAGTGAGTTGGCTTTATCTTAAAAAGGAAGCTTTGCCACAATGTAATCATTAAACAGCCTGCACTGAGTGGCTTTAGTAGCAAGGTAAATAGGACATTGGCTGCAGCCACAAATGCTGCATTCAATTCCACTTAAGTAAGATCATAGTTGGCAATTTCTGCAACGAGGAACAAACAAGCAGAGAACCCAGTCTTCCCAAATGACTTGACTCAACTCTTCTCCTATGTAAAAATACCCATGTCCAGTGTTCTGACATAGGTATTTAAGTCAGTTTTTTTGGATTATAAATAGGTGACTGGATTTTTTTTTTGCGTAAATTACAAAGGCAGGTGATTGTCAAGAACACATTACTGAACTGATCACTGAACCTACAGACTCACTTTCAAGGACTCTACAACTCACATCCTCAGCATTATTTATTTACTTACTTTTTTGTATTTCCAGAATTTTGCCTTTGTTTTCACATTGGCTACTTGTCAAACTTTGTGTCTAATTTTTTATTGATTCTATTTCGTTTCGTTGTTCTTTGGTAAATGCCCACAAGAAAATGAATCTCGGGGTAGTACAGTATTGATAATAAATTTACTTCAAACGTGTGTGTGTGTGTGTGTGTGTGTGTGTCTGCTAGGGAGGGAGCAAAAGTGTGGAGTGGGTGAACTTGTGTGTGTCTGTCTGCTGGGGAGGGAGTGAAGCTGTGGAGAGGGTAGATATGGGATGATGATGTTCATGAATTCAGCAAGATTTTGTGAGATAAGACGGAAGCAGGAAGTATTACTCTTCATTAACTCAATATTGAAGAATATGAAGGTACAGGAGATCCTATCAATGATTTAAATATATTATTTATTTAGAGACACAGCATGGTACAGGCCCTTCCGGCGCATTGAGACTACGCCACTGAATTAGACTTCTTTGACCAATTAACCTGCCAACCCGTGAGTGTTCGTGTAATATGGGAAGAAAGTGGAGCATCTGGAGGGGGGGGGGGGTCACATAACCAAAGGTTAAAGTAAATTTATTACACGTGTCACCATATACAATGCCGAGATCCATTTTCCTGTGGGCATACTCAATAAATTCATAATAGAGTAATAACCATATCAGAATCAATGAAAGACCACGTCAATTTGGGCGTTCAACTAGTGTGTGAAAGACAAACTGCAAATACAGAGAGAAATCATAATTTAAAAAAAAATAAGCGATAAGTATCAAGAACAGATGAAGAGTCCTTGAAAGTGAGTCCATGGGTGTGGTCATGTAAGAGCGTCCAATCTCTTTCCACAGGCAGCGGCGGGAATTGAACCCGTGTCGCTGGCGCTGTGAAACGTTACGCTATCGTGCCTACCCAATACTACCAGTATATTAAACGTCCCATTTCAGGCTTTGGTACTGGAAGGCGGCGGTTGCTGTGAATGATGTCTGTAACTGTGAGACAAAAACATGGCAATATTTAATGAGTTACAGCCCGGATACAGGCAACCCTGGCATTGCAATGCATCTAAATGTAAATTCAAGATAGGCTCAGTTTGTTTTCACACGAGCTCCTTTTGAAGTGCATTTGCACAAAGAACGATCAAATCTCAAATTACTGTACATGTCATGAGAGTTGTCCATCACACACCAAAAAAGCTTTTTTTTGATAGCAGTAACTGATCCGTTGGCACCGCGTACCGACTGAACCCTTTTAAGTGCATTCTGCCGCTCTGCCCCTGTGGCATTGATAAGTACACACTTGTATAACAAAGCCGCGCCGCACTTTGAAGGGAATCAATGACTCCTGAAGCCACACCTGCCTGACAAGTTTATCGATGGAAGCTGCAACAAACGAGCTGAAAGGAATACACACTCCGCACGCAGTCAGCTTCGCCAGCATAGCCACCGACAGAGCGTGTGTGCAGGCAAACCGCTCTGCTGATTCCTATCGGCACGTTTTGACGGGGGAGCGCCGCTTACTCTCTGACCTCTCCCTCTTAACAACGCGAAGGCTTCATACTAGTTGGCACTAAATTGTTAGAAAAACAGAAGCGAACATATCAAATAGAGTCTGCAGACTCTGAATACTAGGTCAGTGCTTACCGTCCCCACACCTCTAACCCACTCAGAGTGATAATCCACACAGCCTAACAATTCCAGATTCTGTGTCAAACACCCCAAAAGTTATGTTCCGCCACCTCAATTCTATATTTTGAACACAAGAGATTTTGCAGATGCTGCAAAACCGGAGCAACACACAAACACAATGCCGGAGGAACTCGGCAGGTCAGGCAGCGTCTATGGAGAGGAATGAACAGTCGGCTTTTCAGTCTCGGCCCGAAACGTTGACTGTTCATTTATTTCCATAGTCGCCTGCTGAGCTGCCGAGTTCCTCCAGCACTGTGTGTGTGTGTGTGTGTGTGTGTGTGTGTGTGTGTGTGTGTGTGTGTGTGTGTGTGTGTGTGTGTGTGTGTGAGTGTGTGAGTGTGTGAGTGTGTGAGTGTGTGTGTGTGTGTGTGTGTGTGTGTGTGTGTGTGTGTGTGTGTGTGAGTGTGTGAGTGTGTGAGTGTGTGAGTGTGTGAGTGTGTGTGTGTGTGTGTTTGTGTGTGTGTGTGTGTGTGTGTTTGTGTGTGTGTGTGTGTGTGTGTGTGTGTGTGTGTGTGTGTGTGTGTGTGTGTGTGTGTGTGTGTGTTTGTGTGTGTGTGTGTGTGTGTGTGTGTGTGTGTGTGTGTGTGTGTGTGAGTGTGTGTCACTTTCATGTTTTTTAAGGAAAAGAGAGGGAAACAATTTCTTTAAAAATTGATTATTTTCAGAGATGCCTTTTTTTCTAGAAATAGACGGCGTTTAAAAGCCCACATATTCGGCTGTTCAGATTGAAAATAAAGCAACAGGCAAAGCCAGTTGCAATTGCAGACGGTGATGTAAATTGCAGTGGAACACGTTACTTGTACATAATGCCTTTCAGCATGAAATCCTCTCCCGAGAGAGAGGGCGAAGCATTTCCAAGACATTTTTATGAACCTCCAGTCTTTAGATAAATGTCCCTTTAAAGTGGAAAAGGCGAAGACGGGTCATTAGTGGGACTTCGAAATGGGTTGATTTGATTTAATAAGAAGTCACTTCAGAAATAAAAGAAACATTTATCTGCAACTTCCACATTCAAGAATTATAAAGAGACCATCTCTTGTTACTCGGTGGCTGCCCGAATTTTGAGTGGGTTTTCCGATCACTCAGACCCCATCTGTGCTACAGAAGTTATACTCGACTCTTGTCAACTATTCAGCTCTCCCACTACGGGAAGAACAAGCTTAAAACAATATCAGTGCCGCGGCGGTGAGACTCACACAACGCACAGGAGGCCGTTTAATTAACCTTTCACTTCTTTCCCCGGCGCCCATATTTTATTTGGACTTTTTTTTAAAAAAAAACTCTCTGATCCGCTACTCAATTTTCTCCAAAAGCCCGCGTTTTATTACTGCTCGCTGGCGTGATAGGTAGCCATCTGTAGCCTCATTTCATCAAGCCTTCGGTTCGTCCTTGAAAAGCAAGGTCGCTGCGGGAAGGAAAACAAAATGCTGCTTTGTCCACGCCAGGCGAATCCCAACATGCCTCAGCACTCTCCAGATATTTCCATCCATCCATTCACCCACACCCCCCCTTCAGCAAACCCACAGCAATCTAGTCACCTCCTTACATTGAATCCAGTTGTGTCTGATCAATAGTGCTTTTCTTTTAAACCAACAGGCTATGGTTTAAAGAAAATATACAGTATAAAAAGTGTTTGTATTTATTACTGGATTATTTTTTTAAAATGGCTTAGCATCTTTTTGAACTGGGGAATCTTCTACAGATTCATGTGACTTGCAGAATATTAGCTATGGGTCAGAAAACAAGGCCCCAGTCGTTATTAGCATAGACTAGCAAGCACCTCGATATTCTGACATGCAGAAACTGCAAACAGAGCATATTTTTTTAACTAGCAGCACGATGGTTCACCCAAGTACGGTAAATAATATTTTTTTTGCGCACTGTGAGAAATCAAGAGAGGTAGGAGCTCCAACTTGTTACCTAATAATTAGACACCGAGCAAAAACAAAAAATCTCTAACTAGCAGTAGTCAATTAAATCTGCTTTAATCATTAATAATAATTACCTTATCCCACTCATTAGGTTTATGTGATTGGCTTCAGATTATTATCATTTCTCCAGGAATGGAGGAGGTTTTGTGAGGGGTTACTGCTGGAAGGAAAATTATCTGGAAGATTTTTTTTTGGAAAGACCAGGGCGTGTGTATAAAAGATCAGGCATCGAGATCTTAGGCTTAATGCCTGTGAACAAGTGGAACAAGAAGTCTAAAGGAGGTTGGAGAAGGGCAGTATCTTTTGAGAATAGTGCAGGAACAATTGTATTATTTGCCTGGACTGGGAGTTTGTACAGGCAATTGGAAATTAGATGTCAGCAAAGACTCGCAAATGTCTACAGATGTACCGTGGAGAGCATTCGAACTGGCTGCAACACCGTCTGGTTTGGAGAAACCACTGCACAGGATTGGAAAAAGCTGCTTGCTCTATCATGGACATTGACCTCCTCAGCATCGAACACATCTTCAAAGAGCGATGCCCATGAGTGGTACCCATCATTAATGACCCTCCTCACCCAGGATATTCCCTCTTCTCATCAGGAAGGAGGTACAGGAGCCTGAAGACTCACACTCAATGTTTTAGAACAGCTCCTTTGTTTTCTGTTTTTGCACGACTTATTTATAATTTAACTTTGAATATATATATATACATTCTTACTGTAATGCATAGTTTTCAGTATTATGTATTGTAACATTCTGCTACCGTATAACAACAAATTTCACAACCTATTCCAGCAACATTAAACCTGATTCTGATTCTAATTCTTTCCCTCCGCCATCAGGTTTCTAAACAGACAATGAACCACCTCACCATTTTTTTGGCTCTTTTTACATTACTTCTATAATTCTAAATCTAAGAACATCAAATATATATATATTTTTCTTATTGTCATTAAAAGCTTTTCATGTATTGCGCTGCAGTGTTGCCATAAAACAACACATTTCATGGCATATATCAGTGATGATAAAGCTGATTCTGATTCTGTACATAGATCCTCCTGAGCAAGATTTTGCTACCGAAATCACTGAATCTTTACACTTTAAGTCTTTGACACTGGGTAAAGCTGTGAGAACCCCTTGAGGCAAAAGTCATGGAAACTTTCAGATTTTTTATAAAGAACTTTACAATAACTGAACATCTTTTTGGCATTTGCTTCCTTTTAACCTTGTCTACCCTTTAATGTAGAACACTTCACCTTCCACTTTGCTTCTAGTGCCCATGGCTAGATTTATTTATAACTAAATAACATCAAAAATATTCAGCTGTCATTAAAATGAATGCTTTATTCACATATTGTATATTCTACTGGTTCTAATGCCTTGAGTATTTATGCCAATTAACAATATCAGAATCAAAGTAGCACAGTTCAACTTTCACTGTATTTATGTATATTCATATAGGAACCTATGGATACAAGCATGCACAATTGAAACACAGCTTTTTCTATATGTAGAAAAACATTTAACAAAAATGTATAAATCTGGAGCAATTTTGACTTAACCAGGTATAATCAGATCCATTTGTGTCTGCAACAGTGAAACATTCTACTTGGGTAACCTAACTCTGATGGCCAAAACCATACCACATGAGAGCAGAATTAAACCACTTGGCCATTGAGTCTGCTCCACTATTCTATCAAATCCGATTTATCTCCCCTCTCAGTCCCATTCTCCTGCCTTCTCCCCATAACCTTTGATGTCCTTACTAATCAAACATCTCTCAACCTCTGTTTTAAATAATCTCAATGACTTGGCCTCCACAGCCGTCCATTGCAATTAATTCCACAGATTTGCCAACCTCTGGCTAAAGAAATTCCTCTTAATTTCTGCTTTAAAGGATGTCCTTCTATTCTGAAGCTGTGCCTTCTGGTCCTAGACTCCCCACTATAGGAAATAACCTCTCTATATCCATTCTATCTGCGCCTTTCACAATTCAAAAGGTTTCACAGAGATCCATCTTCTAAACTTCAGTGAGTACAGTAAGACACACAAAATGCTGGAGGAATTTAGCAGGTCAGGCAACATCTATGGAAAAGAGTTGATGATCCGAGCTGAGACCCTTACAGGAAGTACAGGCTCAGGACTGCCAACACTCATCATATGTTAACCCTTCCATTCTTGGGATCATTCTCATGAACCTCCTCTGGACCCTCCCCAATACCAGCATATCCTTTCTTTCATAAGCCCAAAACTGCTCACAATATTTCAAGTGCAGTCTGACTTGACCAATGCCTTAGAAAGCCTCAGTAGTTGTTCTAAGACATAGAACATCTAGTGATTCAGGAAGCCAAGGAAATGAAGGGAAGAGGAGAGGAAACATGCACACTACATGCTAGTTTCATCAGTGATGATGTGACTAGCTTTTCCATCTCTGAGGCAGAAGTTCTGGAGTTCAAGAGCCTCTCTGAAGAGGCTATTTCCACTGAGATTAGGTGAGACAACTGGAGTTCATAGGTTAAGGGTGAAAGGTGAACTATTTAGGGGGAACTTCTTCACTCGGAAAGTAGTGATAGAGTGGAACGAGCTGCCAGTGGAAGTGGTGCATGCGGTTTCAATTTGAATATTTAAAATTAAGTTTGGACAAGTACATGGATGGAAGGGGTATGGCAGGCTATGTTCCAGGTGCAGGTCGATGGGACTAAGCAGAATAATAGTTTGGCATGGACTAGATGGGCTGAAGGGCCTGATTCTGTGCTGTAATGCTCTAAGGCTGGCATTTCAGTGTAGTATGAGGGAGCTTCGCACTGTTTGAGATGAAGCCCCTTGTTGGGTGCACGCAGATCATCCTTAAGTTCAGAGAACTAAAAAGCAGGGAAACTATCTCCTGTAGCCCCAGGAAACATGATTACAGTAGATTGGCCAACTTCTTCATGCAGAGGGAGGTGAGTACATGGAACAATTTGCCAGAGGAAGTGGTTAAGGCCGGTACAATGGTACCATTTAAGAAGCACAGATAGGTTCAAGGAGAGATGGGCTGAATGCAGGAAATTGGAACTAGCTGGGTGAGCACCATGGTGAGCATGGAATTGTCGGGCCGAAGGGCTTGTATCTGTGCCATATGGCTTAGATTCCAATCTACATCAAAACATTAGTGAAATACATTGTTTGCGCTAATGACCAACACAACCTAAGGATGTGCTAGGGACAGCCCGCAAGGGTGCCACACATTCTGGCTCTATTACTCTATGACCAAATCTGCAGGTATAAAGGCACACCACCCCAGGTAGCTTTCCCTCCAAGCTGCATGCACCCTGAGCTGGGAATACATCACTGGCTCTGCATCTTGGAAGGCTGCAATGGTAAGAGGGGGCTCCCCACTCCCTTCAGAAGAGCCACTGAGGAGTGAATGATAAATACAGGCCAACAGGCCTCGTTCCCCCAGATGGTCTATTCCAATACTTACGATCCATATGAGCTCCCCCGTCTTCACGTCACCCTATCAGCCGCTATGTTTTAATTCACTCTCTCTCTCAACAGCACCTTCCACATTATTTAAGCTATCCTATATTCCCCTTACTCTCTGCATAAATAAATAATCTTTGTCTCAAGAAGTTATTATGACCTTTGTACGTATATTTTCCCAAGGAGAATTGGATAGTGATTATCTTCAGTTAGGCAAGTACTTCTTTTAAAAAAATCATATTTTGCATTCCTTTGAATTTGCTTTCTAATTCTCAAACCATTGTCACCGAGCTCTGATTAGTGAATGTATTTTCTTCACTCTACAAGCTGAAAACTAGCCATAAAGAGATGTTACTGAAAAAAAAATGCTTTGAAACCCATAAATCTGGCCATTCAAAATCGTTATAGGGTCATAGAGCATTATAGCACCGAAACAGGCCCTTTGGCCCAACTTATCCATGCTGAACTGTTCTTCTGCCTGTTCCCACACCTGGGCCATCACCCTCCATACACATCCTATCCATGTATTTATTCAAGCTTCTTTTTACAATCAAACCCACCTCTTCCACATCTGCTGGCAGCTCATTCCACACTTGCACCATGCTCTGAGTGAAGAAGTTCCCCCTCAGGTTCCCCGTAAACATTTTATCTTTCACTCTTGGCCTATGACCTCTAGCTCTTGTCTCACCCAACTTCAGTGGAAAAAGCCTGCTTGCATTAACCCTATCTATGCCACTCGTAATTTTGTCATCATCATCATCATTATGTGCCACGTCGTATGACGTAGGTCATGATAGTAACCACTATTGTCCTTGACAACTTTTTTTTCCAGGTTTGCCATTGCCTTCTTCTGGGCAGTGTCTTTACAAGACAAGCGGCCCCAGCCATCATCCAGAGTGTGTGACTGGCGTCAGTGGTCACATAACCAGGCCTCATGATCTGCACCGGCTGCTCATTCAACCATCCAACACCTGCTCCCGTGGCTTCATGTGAGCCTGAATGTTGGGAGGGGTGGGGGGGGGGAGAGGCTAAGCATGTGTTACACTTTCCCCAAGGGTGACCTGCAAGCTAGCGGAGGGAAGGAGTCTCCTTTGATAGAGACGTATCTCCACCCCGTTTACCCAATTTTGTATACTTTTGTGTCCCTTGAAAAAGGTTCAAAATATCAGTCTGCAGTTTTTGTAATGGAGCTGTTTTTGAAATGGAGATGATGTCATCATCTCACAGAAGTTCCTGGATGAGGATTACACTGTTTACTTCTCATGAGTAAAGTAATTGAGAAAATCTGTTCAGGCTTAGTGACAGATACTCTCTGCTCCTCAAAAACCCCAACCCTCAACAATAACCTCTGCATTTTTAGTGACATCTGCCTAACCATCATATCATTCCAGAAGGTATGACGACAAGGAAGGCAGAAAAGTTATTTATTTGTTCCAGTAAAGCTTTTATGTAGAGTTTAAGCTTAGAGGGCACAGCAATTAGTGCTTCTCTTCTACAGTTCTGGACACTGAGTCGATGTCAATGGACTGGCCCACACTGTAACTGTCTATAATCCCTCACATTGAAAAGGTACAGCAGAGATATATTAGACTTTTTTAAATCCCATTCATCCACCTTCCACACAGACTTCCCCTTCCTCTGCTTCCTTCCGCATTACCCAGTCTATTGTATTCCCTAGTCCATTGTCTGCACATGTTGCCTATCGTGTGCCAACAAACCTATCGAATATTGAAAGGTCTGGAGAGAGTGGATGATGTTTCCAATAGTGGAGAGTATAGGACAAGAGGGCACAGCCTCAAAATAGAGGGACGTCCCCTCAGTATAGAGGAGGAATTTCTTTAGCCAGAGGGTGGTGAATCTGTGGAATTCATTGCCACGTATGCTGTGCAGGCCAAATTATTGAGTATTTAAAGTGGTGGCTGATAGGTTCTAGACTATTGAGGGTGTCAAAGGTTACAGGGAGAAGGCAGGATAATGGGGTAAAGTAGGAAATCAGTCATGATGGAATGATGGAGCAGACCCAATGGGCCATATGATCTAATTTTGCTCCTGTGTCTAAATGTCTTCTATCCACTGGTTTGCTTCTTATCCAAGCCTACACTTGCCCATAGAACTGAAGTTTGCATCGAAAACAACTAACGTTCCCTCTAAGCTGCATGGGCACACAGCCGCACGGTAACTGAAATGCTCTTGTGCACGTAGTCTTTGTTGCTGCGCAGGTGGGATTTCCTTTCATGTAATGTTCATATATAGGCCGTGTAAAAATCTGCTGCTAAGGGCAATGGTTGGTCCGTGCAGCTATTAAAAAAAAGTGGTTATCAATGAATACAACTGGCTCTCCCTGTAGCAAGAGGAGCTCAGTATTTCATTTGGAGCCAGAATTTCTCTGCGCTGCTTTCTACAAAGCTCTAACACCACAAAGGAGTGAGGACAAGATCACACTGTTCAAAATCAAAATGAATTGCTTTGAACTTAATGTCGTAACATTTTATTGCTGTGTTGTTTCAAAGCCAAATTGATGTTCATGATATCAACACACTGCAGACAAGGGAGTGGAGCCAAAGTACTCCTTTTATTTTGATCGAGTATAAATCCGTCCATACCAGATCACTCTTGTGAATTGCTGCGGACAACACAGCACCTGGTAAGAACATGTCTATTGATTTTAAAGATTAGCTTTACTTGTACATTGTTATCATACAGTGAAATGTGCTGTTTGTGTGAAATTGTGCTGGGGCAGCCTGCAAGTGTCGCTACACTCCTGCCACCAATATTAACATGCCCACAACTCACTAACCCTACGTCTTTGGATTGTGGGAGGAAACCAGAGCACCCGGAGGAAATCCACGTGGCTACAGGGAGAGTGTACAAATTCATTTCAGACAGTGGCGGGAGTCAAACCCCGATCTTACAGCTCGTGCCGTAAAGTGTTGCGATGATCGTTACAGCCCTTAGGAGACAGAAACATCATCTAGTAGAACACACTTGCTGAATATGGTTTTTCATCCTTGAACATAGAACATTGAATGATACGGAACAGCACAGCACAGGCCTTTTGGCCCACAATGTTGTGCCAACCTTTTAACATACTCTAAGATCAATCTAACCCTTCCCTCCTACATAGCCCTCCCCTTTTCTAAGATTTAAAAAGATATGATTGTTGATTCCAGCATTATAGCCAATGATACAAAGATTGGTGGAGGAGCGGGTAGTATTGAGGAAACAGAGAGCCTGCAGAGAGACTTAGATAGTTTAGGGGAATGGGCAAAGAAGTGGCAAATGAAATACAATGTTGGAAAGTGTATGGTCATGCACTTTGATGGAAGAAATAAATGGGCAGACCATTATTTATTTGGGGAGGGAATTCAAAATGCAGAGATGCAAAGGGGCTTGGGAGTCTTTGTGTAAGATACCCTAAAGGTTAACCTCCAGGTTGAGTCGGTGGTGAAGAAGGCAAATGCAATGTTGGCATTCATTTCAAGAGGTATAGAATATAAAAGCAGGGAGTGATGTAGAGGCTCTATAAGGCACTCGTGAGACCACACTTGAAGTACTGTGTGCAGTTTTGGGCTCCTTATTTCAGAAAGGATATACTGACATTGGAGAGGGTTCAGAGAAGATTCACAAGAATGATTCCAAAAATGAAAGGGTTACTATATGAGGAACATCTGGCAGCTATTGGGCTGTATACTCTGAAGTTCAGGAGAATGAGGGGAGATCTCATAGAAACATTCAGAATGTTAAAAGGTCTGAACAGATTAGATATAGCAAAGTTATTTCCAATAGTAGGGGAGTCTAGGACAAGGGGGCACAACTTCAGCATTGAAGGACGTCCTTTTAGAACTGAGATGTGGAGAAATTTCTTTAGTTAGAGGTGGTATATCTGTGGAATTTGTTGCCACGAGCGGCTGTGGAGGCCAAGTCATTGGGTGTACTTAAGGCAGAGATAGATAGGTTCTTGATTAGCCAGAGCATCAAAGGGTATGGGGTGAAAGCAGGGGAGTGGGGATGACTGGAAGAATTGGATCAGTCATGATTGAATGGCAGAGCAGACTAGATGGGCCAAATGGCCTACTCCTGCTCCTATATCTTACAGTCTAATTTCAACCAAATGAAAATATTTTCAAACTTTTAGAGTCGTAGAGTCATGGAAAAGTATAGCACAGAAACAGACCCTTTGGCCCATCTAATCCAGGCAAAAACCATTTAAAGTGCCTACTCCCATAGCCTTCCATCCCCCTACCATCAGTACAGATACTCAAACTTCTCTTAAACGTTGTAATCGTGTTTGCATGCACCACTTGTACTGGCAGCTTGTTTGACACTCTAAAGATGATTTCTAATATAAAGTGCGACTTTTACTGAAGGCAAAAGTACAACATGAGAATTATATTTCAAACAATAGAAGACTGATAATGAAACAACATGCTACTTGATTGTGTTTTGGATCCACTGCACACGAATGCTTCCTTTCTTCGCAGAGTTAAACAATCAGACATGCGTTACATTAGCTGTATGTTACACATGCTGGAAATCTGGAACAGAACAGAAAATGCTGCCAATTCTCAGCAGGCCAGGCAGCATCTAACAGAGAAACAGGATTAATGTTCATCTGTGACCCTTCATCAAATGAGAATTAGTATTATATGAAGACGTAGGGAGAAGGACCTGGGACGCTATACTTTAAAAAGGTGAGATTTCCCGTGGCTACCCATTTAAATTCTATTTCTCATTCGGACATGTCAGTCTATGGCCTCCTCTGCTGTCGTGATGAGGCCATTCTCAGGTTGGAAGAGCAACAGCTCATATTCCATCTGGGTAGCCTCTAACCTGATGGCATAAACATCAAATAATTTCTCCCCGCTCCCTTGCTTTCTTTTTTCTATTCCCCATTCTGGCTCCCCTCCCACCTCTTTTTTCCTCACTTGCCCATCACCTCCCACTGGTGCCCCTCCTCCTTCCCTTTCTCCCATGGTCCACCTTCTTCTTCAGTCTTTTACCTCATCTGCCTCTCAACCCCCAGCTTCTCACTTCATTTCCCCTTCCTCACCCACCCACCCACCTTCCCTCCCACCTGGTCTCACCAAAACTTGCCACCTCCTACTCCTTCTCTCCCCCCCCCCACCTCTTATTACACTCCTTCCTTTCTAATCCTGATAAAGGGTCTCAGCTTGATTTGTCAACTCTTTATTCCTCTCCATAGATGCTGCCTGACCTGCTGAGTTCCTCCAGTATTCTATGAGAGATGCTCTGGTCTATGATGTTGGCTGTTTACCAATAAAATGTCAATGCAACTCCTTTAATTTCTTTGGGCAAAGCACCAAAAGGATGGAGAATCAGTTAGGGTTCTTGTTGCCAATTGCTCTCCTGGACACAGGCAGATTAAATGACTGGGCAGACTATGGTATATAGTGCTTAATGTGGTACGAGGTCAATCACTTTGGATACTAGAAAGATAAATAGAAGCACTTTTTAAATGGTGAGAAACCAGGGACCTTAATGGAACAAAGAGATCTTCAGTCCCAAGTACACAAATCATTCAGAATGAGTAGATGATTCCAAAAAACAATCAGGAGAGCTAATGCATGCAGTGAGCTTCACCTCAAAGAACCTGAATCACCACTGGATACTCAAGTTCCAAACAGGCTTGGACTGATCTCATTGAGCATTGTGTGTTCAATATTTCAGAAAGGATGGATAGCTTTGGCGATTGTCCAGAAGGATTCAGTCATGAGGCCAGGTTGCTTAACCTTGGCTTACATTTCCTTAGCTATAGAAGATTTAACTTTATAAAAGTCTATGTGAGCCAGACTGAAGTACTGTGTCCCTTTCTGGACATCGTCCCTTTGGAAGGATGTGAAGCCTTGGTGAAGGTGCAGAATAGACCTATCGAAATGACTCCAGAGACTTTAGACTTGGGGTGTAGAATTGTTATTTTTCTTGTAGTTTAATTTTCCTATGCTTGCTTGTATTTTTATATAATCATCTTAGTAAACTCAGTGGCAACTTTATTAGGTTCCTCCTGTAACAACGTACAAACTCCTTTCATACATTCAGATTGAACTCTGAACTCCAGAATGCTCTAAGCTGTAACAGCATCATGCTAATCACTATGCTACCGTGGTAACCCAGTGCGTGTTACTCTAAATTTCCAGCATCTGCTGAACTTGTTGTATTTTTGACATACTGGGATATGAAGCTTTTAAGACTTGGATAGTTAGACTTCAGTTCAGCCAGAAAGGTTAAGGGATAGCGAAGGATAGATGCCAGACAACACATTTCACTGTATGTTTCAATGCAGTTGGGACAAACAAAGCTTATATTTTAAAAGAAAATCTTTTTTTTTAATTCGCTGGATTGAAGGAGAGTGAGAGGTGTCCTGAGTGAGATGTACAAGATCACGAGGAACACAGACAAGGTGAAAGCGCAGTCTTTTTTTTCAGGGAGGAGATGCTAAAAACAAGAGTGCAAAGGTTTAAGATCGGAGACAAGAAAGGGCATCAGGGGCAGCATCTTCGCACAGAGTGGTGCAAAGTTGGAATGGGCGGCCAGTAATAGTAGTTAAGGCAGGCACAATAGCAATGTTTAAAAGTCATCTCAATAAGGACATGGATAGAGAGATTATGACGAGGGCCAAAGATGAGCAGGTGGGACTAGCTCAGTCAGTATTGATGAATTGGGCCGAAGGGCCTGTTTCTGTGAGGTATGAATACCATAATCACAGAATGGAGAACACCTTCTATCACTGTGCTAAGAATGATCTGATTAAATTAGCCTGATTGGATTTGTCCTGCTTTTTGTGAACAGAGTACCCCTGGCAATTTTCCCATACTGCTGGGTAGATGCCAGTGTTGTAGCTGTACTGGAAAACCATGGTTAGCTCTGAGCGCAGGTCCACAGTACAAAACCCCAGATGTTACTGGGTTCCACAGCCTTTGCATATATTGTCTTGGCTGTCATTGCTGGATATCACAGTGTGAGTCAACTTGGCTGAAGACAGATCCTTTGATGTTGGGCATCTCCAAAGAAGGCAAGATGGATCATGCACTCACACTGAAGAATACTCTAAACATACCACTGTAATGCTATTTTTCTCTCCCAATTTGTTTTGACTGCAATCTCTATCGAAATCATAAATGCCCATTTGCCCCTATAAGAGAATTTCAAATTCATAGGACATTAAAAACACTGCAGCATAATACAGGATCTTCAACCCATAACGTCAGAATCAAAATCAGGTTTAATATCACTGGCATTGTCATGAAATTTGTAACTTCACAATGCTGTGCCAACCTTTTAACTTACTTTAAGATCGATCTAACCCTTTCCTCCCACAGAGCCCTCCATTTTTCTGTCACCCATGTGCCTATCTAAAGTTTCTTAAATACCCCTAAATGTATCTGCCTCTACCACTAACCCCTGGTAGGGTGCTCCATGCATCTGCCACTCTCTGTAAAAACAGCTTACTTCTGATATTCACCCCCTCCATACTTTTCTCCAATCAATTTAAAATTAGGCCTCCTGGTATGAGCTCTGAACAATGTCTTAGCTATCCATTCAATCTGTGCCTCTTATCATCTTGTACACCTCCATCAAGCCAGCTCTCATCCTCCTTTGCTCCAAAGAGAAAAATCCTAGCTTGCTTAACCCAGGACGTGCTCTCTAATCCAGGCTGCGTCTCGGTAAATCTCCTCTACACGCTCTCGAAAGCTCCCACAACCTTCCTGTAATGAGGTGACCAAAACTCCAAGAAGCAAATCAACCCAATTTCCTTTGTCCAGACTACAGGACCTGAAATCTCTTCAGTTGCAAAGATTTGCCCTGAAGATGCTTGACTAAAGGCAGGCTGAACATCGATCTTTGCAGCGTTTTACAATCAGTAAGCTCTCCACTCCAGGGTGCTGAATGGTGCAGGAGTCAAAGCCCACCAATGCAAGCTCACCGCTTCCCTGCTAAGGGTCTTGGCTCAGAGGCAGTAGGTTGGTTGACAGTGCTCTGGATTAACCCCATTTCGAAGCAGCACCCGAAATGGGCCACTTTGATTAGCTTCAAATTCCATGAGCTGAGGGCTGGTAATCGTCACAAACACAAGAAATTCTACAGATGCTGGAAATCCAGAGCAACACACACAAGGTGCTAGAGGAATTCAGCAGATCAGGCAGCATCTGTGGAGGGGAATAAACAGTCAACGTTTCAGATGGAGACCCTTCATCAGGACTGGAAAGGAAGGGGAAGAAGCCAGAATAAGAAAGGGGAGGGCAAGGTGAAGGAGTATGAGCTGACAGGAGAGGGGGAAGAAGTGAGAAGCTGGGGGCGGGGGGGGGGAGTGATAGGTGGAAGAAGTAAAGGGCTGAGGAAGGAATCTGATAGGAGAAGAGACTGGACCCTGGGAGAAAGGGAAGGAGGAGGGGCACGATGGGGAGGTGACAGGCAAGTGAAGGGGTAAGAGGGGAGCCGGAATTGGAAATGCAAAAAGAGTGAAGGGGGAGGGAGGAGAGATTACCAGACGTGGAGAAATCGATGTTCACGCCCATCAGGTTGGAGGCTACCCAGACAGGAAATGAGGCATTGCTCCTCCAACCTGAGATTGGCCACATTGTGGCAGCAGAGACCACCACGGTCTGGAACGGGAACGGGGAGTGGAATTAAGCTGGTTGGCCACTGGGAAATCTTGGCTATTGTGGACAGAGCAAAGGTGCTCCATCCACAGGTCCTAGTCTATGCGGCTATTCAGTAATGGGGGAAAAGCAGAGGTGACAAAAGGACGCAGCTCTGAGGAGTCGGCTGGGGTGCAATGACTGCAAGTGACTGCAGGATGCATTTTTTTGCTCCTTATTGAAGTTGCGTGGGATGCGTTCATGCTCCTCCCTCTACTTTAACTGTGATAGCCCCAAAGGGCCGAATGGCCTCCTCCTGTCCAGCCGCCTCTAAAATCAAAGAGGTGGACTGCAGTTGTCGACCCATCAAACGCTGGCACTCCCTCAGCTGCGCTCCACAGCTTTGCACGTAACCGGAGTCTGAACAGTGGGTTATAAGGAGGTCTGATTGATGAGTGACTACATGCTTGGGCAGCCATTCACAGGAACTAGCTGTCTGTAGAGACAATATGCTCTCTGCTTTGTTCCATTCAGCAGTGCCTTCGTTCCGACTCTGATCTGGAGCAGCCCTCTCTCTGCCGTAGCCGCGACTGTTAAGCCAGCTGAAGACTTGTTTTCCTTTTTGAGAGACAGAGCACCGGCTGACTGGTGATTAATGTAAGGGGGCTGACTCACCTGAGGGAACTGACCAGGTTCCAGCTTCAGTGGGCAACGTGCCTCAACAAATTGACTGTCCTGACTGAGGATTCCTGTGGTTCAGTAGCTCACTGCGTTTCTCGCACTATTAATTCCCCAACAACAATGCAACACAATGTAGTGGGACGAAATAGGTAGAGGAGCCCGGTCTGTACACGCTTAGAGCTGTCACGTCTACCAAGATTGTTAAAGTCATTTCCACCAGCACGCAAGTGTAAAGGAGAAAGAAATATTGTTACTCCAGATCTGATGCAGCACAAAAATCCACAATAAGATGAAGAATACAATAATAATTATAAAAAAACACCAGAAATATAAATAGTACAATAGATTATACACAGATTGATTGTACGACCATAGAGTGACACTAGGCACAGGAGTGTCTGTACATAAGGTGAGTGACAGGAAAAGATGAAGTCGTGGTGGTGGGGGTGTGGAAGGGTGGGTTGATGGGTCAGAGGTGTTGATCAACCTTATTCCTTGGGGAAGGTAACTGTTTTTGAGTCTGGTGATCCCAGCGTGGATGCTATGTAGCCTCCTCCCTGATGGGATTGGGACAAACAACGTTCTACCCTGACACGATCAATAGTTGTCCATGAGCCAATGTGACCCAGTTGTGCCTCCTGACATGATCCTTGAAAGGTGTAGATAATTAGGAGATTGTGGGACACAAGGCTCTGTACATAGGGGAATTAAACACAAAAAGTGGAAAATATGGAGTTTAACCCAAATGCAAAGTGTTGCACCTTGGTAGGTCAAATATAAAGATGTTTAGCAGCATTGATGAGCAAATGGATCTTGGGCTCCAAGTTCCTAACTCCCTGGAAGTGGTTATGAACACAGGCTGATAGGGTGGTTAAGAAGGAATATGGCCTTTACTAGTTCAAAAGTTAGGAAGTTATGCTGCAGCTTTATAAAACTAGTTATGCCACATCTGGAGTATTGCATAGAATTCTGGTTGCCCCATTATAGGAAGAATGTCTCGGCCTGAAATGTCGACTGTTTATTCGTCCCCGATACTCCCTGACCTGTGGGGTTCCTCTACCATTTTGTGTGTGTTCCTCCCAATTTGCTGGAAGGATGAACACACCAACATCATGATCCTCTCCTGAGCTAAAGTCCTTGCACTGAAGCCCTTCTTACACTCACTTAGTTACATAGGGCAGACCACAGCAATTGTGCGTCAGATGCCAGACTTCCAAAACGGCGGACACTTGGCCCCGAGCGCTCTGTTGTAGGACAAGATTACCAGGCAGAAAGAGACAGAAATTCAAGGATGTGCTCGAAGCTTTCTTGAAGAAATGCAACATTCCCAATGACACTGGGAATCCCTGGATTGTCAAGAAGGAGCACTTGAGGTGGTGTTGATAAATTTAAGTGTATATATCAGGAGTATGCAGAAACACTGAGCAAGTTAAAAACTACCATCCTGCCATCTCAACAGATACCATCTACTGTGCAAGAGTCTGCGGTTCCTATACTTCGCTCATTCACCTGCAAACCAGAGTGGGAATAAGTTGTCCTCAATCCTGTGCAACTGGCTAATAAGTAGGAAAGTTCAAAGTTCAAAGTAAATGTATTATCCAAGTACATAGATGGCACCATATACAACCCTGAGATTTGTTCTCTCGCAGGCATTCACATGAAATATAATGAAATAGAATAGAATCAATGAAAACCACACACATGACGGACAAACAACTAGTGTACGAAAGACCAAACTGCAAATAAAAAAAAACAAAAAAAAAGTGATAAATATCAAGAACGTGAGACGAAGAGTCCTTAAATGTGAGTCCAGAGGTTGTGGCGACAGTTCAGTGGTGTGACTGAAGTTATCCCCTTTAGTAAGAGCTGAGAGGTAGTAACTGTTCCTGAACTTAGTGGTGTAGATCCCGAGGCTCCTGTACCAGCGAGATGTATACGTTTGCATAACCACATGTAAGCATTTCTGTGCGAATAGGTCGATGGGACTAGGCAGAATAACAGTTCAGCACTGACTAGATGGGCCAAAGGGCCTGTTTCTGTGCTGTAGTGTTCTCTCCAAATGTGTATGTTTATGTGTTTTGCTTTTTTATCAGTGTGTCTGTATGTCTATTTGTATATTTATATATACATAGCAGCGCTTGTGTTTGTTTATTTTTGTGTCTTTATGTGTGTTAATGCTGGTTTATGCATGAATCAATAAAAATTATTAACATGAGCTGACAAGTTTAGCTTCATGTTTTTGCATTATAATTATTAGCCAGAAACCATAGGCCATTTTCCATCTCTCTCCCCTCGGTTGCCGGACACCATGAACAGGTCTCTGTGCATCTAGAGTGAATTTTGGCCTCACCTCGTGATGCATGTGGCTCTAACTCTTAGGAGGATTTTTTATTTTTAGTTTTTTTCCAGCCACCTCTGAATGCTACTGCTGTCTCTGACTCAAACCTACTGTCGAGCAGAAACTGCTCTCCTTGCTGCACAGGGACTACATTCAGAACCCAGTGCGCTCCGAAGGTTGAAGTAAATTTATCATCAAAGTACATATTACTACCCTGAGATTCATTCTCTTGCAGGCATTCACAGCAGGACAAGGAAGTACAACTGAGTCAGTAAAAACGGACACACAAAAAAACCACAATGTGCAAGTGAAGACGAAGTATGCAATACATGATAAATCAGGGGCTCCCAACCTTTTTATGCCATGGACCAATACCAGGAAGCAAGGGGTCCATGGACCCCAGGTTGGGTTGGGAGGGAGGGGAAGAACAGTAAAGCACGGAAACAGGACCTTAAGCCCATGATCCTGTACTGAACTAATTAAACCAGTAACCAAACCTATCCTCTCAGCCTACATCATCATCATCTGCTGTGTCATATGACGTGGGTGGTCACACCCTTTCCATGACCACGATTCTTCTTGGCAAAATGTCCCACAGAAGTGGTTTGCCACTGCCTTCTTCTGGGCATGTCTTTGCAAGACGGGTGACCCCAGCCGTTATCAATACACGCCAGTGAGCACCATAACCAGGACTTGTGATAGACACCAGCTGCTTGTACGACCACCCACCACCTGCTCTCATGGCTTCTCGTGACCCTGATCAGAGGGCCAAGCTGATGCTACACCTTGCCCAAGGGTGAACTGCAGGCTAACGGAAGGAAGGAGTAGAGACATATCTACACCCTACCACCCTTCACCTACTCAATGTCCATATCCCCATCATTGTCTCCACATCCAGGAGCCTCTATCATATTTGCCAGTACTCCCACTCCAGGCACCCACCACTCTCTGTCGGTGGAAGAAAACAGCCCTGCTCATCTCTTTTGAGCTAATCCCCTATCACCTTACATGAATGCCCTCTAGTATTAGATATTTCCATGGCTGATTTATGCCATGGACCACCCGCAACTCTGCCATTGACAGTCCCTAGCTGGGCTGTGCAAGGAGGAGGGTTGGGCACGGCAAGCTGCTGTCAGTGGAAGGAAGGTCGCCCTACCCTCTCTGCCACGGCCGAGAAAACAGCCTCTCCTTTAGTACGTGCCCCCTCATCGAGACAATATCCTAACGAACTTCTTCCACACCCTCTGCAAAACCTCCACAGAGCGAGGCGACCAGAAAGGAATGCAATACACTGGAGCGGGCCGACCCAGTTTTAACAAACCTGCAACATCTTGTCTCCAGCCCAGTCTGCGGCTGTAACCCTGTGAGATGGGACCGGGAGTGAGGAAAACAAGAAACAAATCATACCCTATTTCTCAAGCAGGAGACCGACTGTGAACATTATGTTGTCCAGGGTGGGGTCTAACCATTGTGCTGGACTTGCCTACTAAGCCATCAGGTTAGATAAGCCAGAGTATATATTTGTCATTGTTAATTGAAATATTATGCTTAATGCTCCAGTTAAAATAAAAATCAATTTGTTTTTTTATACTGTGTAATAAAACATCCCAAAGCTCTTCACAGCTTAATTCAATACCAAATTTCATGAGTTGGAAGTAGGACAGCTGATCAAAAGCTTTTAAGAGACAAATTTAAAGGAGAATGTAGTTCTGGAGAGGCAGGGAAGCCAAAAGAAAAAAACTGTAGAGGTTGGGGTCATAGTTCTTGAAGGTCCTGTGGAAAATTAAGAATGGACATAAATCTACACTCAGTGGCCACTTCATTATGTACACCTATTCATTAATGCAAATATCTAATCAGCCAATCATGTGACAGCAACTCAATGCATAAAAGCATGCAGACATGGTCAAGGGGTTCAGTTGTTGTTCAGACCAAACATCAGAATGGGGAAGAAATGTGATCTAAGTGACCTTGACTGTGGAATGATTGTTGGTGCCAGACAGGGTGGTTTCTGAGTATTTCAGAAACTGCCGACCTCCTGGGATTTTCATGCACAACAATCCCTAGAGTTTACAGAGAATGGAGCGAAAAATTTAAAAAAAATTAAGTGAGTGGCAGTTCTGTGGGTGAAAATGTATTGTTAATGAGAGGTCCAAGGAGAATGGCCAAGCTGACAGGAAGGCGACAAATAACCACATGTTGCAACAGTGTTGTGCAGTGTTGTTCTGAACATACAACACATCGAACATACGAGATAGGACATAGAAATCTACATCACATTACCACAATGTTGTGCCGACCGTGTAACCTACTCTAGAAACTGCCTAGAATTTCCCTACCGCATAGTCCTCTATTTTTCTAAACTCCATGTACCTATCTAAGGGTCTCTTAAAAGACCCTATTGTATCAACCTCCATTGCCAGCAGTACTTTCCATGCACTCACCACTCTGTGCGAAAAACTTAGACCTGACATCCCCTCTGTACCTACTTCCAAGAAGCTTAGAGCTATGAACCTTGGAATGGATGGGGACAGCAGCAGACCACACCAGGTTCCACTTTTGTATCTGATAAAGTGTCCACTGATTGTTGAGTTCAAGGATAGTTGAGGGGCTGGAGATAGGGAAGGCAATGTCCTGAGGGTGACTGGAAACAATTTGCTTGAGAAACCCACCTGAAACCTAGTTAAGAGAAGCAAGTTTACTAAGATGGCAGCTTCACATTTATGTACATAGTGTTCCCCGCAGCAGTATGTGTGAAATGACATCCAGATAGGAACATTGATTTAATCCAAGTGTTGTTTTAAACTGTTGAATTGGCAGGTAGTAACTGTTCATGGGAAAATGTCATGACAATACAACCCCAAATCAATAACATGCTGAAATAATAGAATCGGGAAGAGGACAGAGAATACCAGCTAAAAAGATTTAAACGCCATATTTCACACTTAATGCTTGGTATTACAGTGGAGCACTGTGATTTAGACAGCGGAGGGCTGGACCAGGGAGCAGTAAACTGCGGGTTTAAATACCAGAGGCATTCAGTCATCTTCCTCAGTGGCTCGGGCAAGAACTAAATTTTCTAATGTGGGAAGGGGTGGTGTGGGCAGAGCAAGAGAGCGTGTGTGCACTGCTTGCTAAGTGGTCACAAGCACTTTTCAGAAACTCCCAGCCATCTGTAACACAAATGGAAATCAGTAGAACCTCATGTTAACCATCTGTCTCTCACTCCCGCTCCCCTCCTTTCTTCCCTCACTTGCTGTGATGACATTGCAAATATAATTGTTCCGTGATATAAAAATAAGAAATTTTTTAAAAAAACTAGGCGGTGGGAATAATTCACTGAAAACCTTGGAGTCTGGTAATAATAGGATCTCAGCTGAACCAAGAAGGATATTTCTTGTAAAATTTAATCACACTCCTTAAATTTTACATATCAGTCACCGGCTATACTTCAAGTGAGTTTGCTCAATGGAGCGTTTAATTGGTAATATCTTGAAACACTACAAGAAATATCTTGATCACTTTTTTGCACTCTAGCCTGTTTCTAGTTAATGTACAACTAGTCATCCTATTTAAAACTCTACTTTTCTTTTAACCTGACAGGCAATGAAATATAATGTACAAAAATGCTAATCAGACAGAGATTAGATAATCAGCTGGCGCTGAACCCTCCGAGTATTGGAATGACACTCTGCCACATACATTTAGGTAAGGATTTTAACTCCTGTTCCTCTGAGGGTTGCTTATATGGTTGAGATAATAAGGTATGCACAAGAAATGTATGCTTAGTTCACAATTGGTCAATTGACATACAAAAATAAGCAGTGAAAGACAAATAAGACTGAAGATTAAAGTGAGGCTGTGTGAATATTTAATAGTGTGCACCAATATTTTTGTACTTGGCCTTAGGAATTATAATATCAAATTACCAATTGATTACACAAAATAATTAGGACCTTCCTGTAATTGTACAATAATTATTATTCTGGGGTCATCTTTCCTCGCTACTTCAGCCAAACCACATGTGACGCGTAATTTTTTCAGTGAAGAGGAGATTTAGCTGGCGACCTTTCCCCTTCTAAACCCCACCCCTGAAATCAAACAGAGAATAACCTGAGAGTGGTATGCAGACGCACTTGTAAACACACACAATGAATGGTTTCATAGCACAAGTAGATTGAGTGGTACTGTAATATGAAAGCACATAGCATGAACATGGTCAAGAATTTGTGCCATTCACTAGACTCAACATCGTTCTGTTGGGTGGGGAGGAGAAGGGGGGGGGTATGTCAGCTGTAACCAGGCATCAGTGCTTTGGGATCATTTAATGGCTACACACCAATTAGCTCAGCTCACTGACCCGCTGTCCCTGTCCATCACATTAATTCGGCCTGGTGCCGTTCTTCCTCCGTCTGTCTGCTGCCTAGGATACGGGAAGGACCTGTCTCTCTGCCCACTCCATCACTCACAACAGCCAAGTCCGGCCGCAACTTCCACAGGAAAGATGGTTTACTTTTTTTTAAAAAAAAGATCAGACTTTGCCTGAGCAGACTAACAGTCAGATTCTGACACACTTCCTCAGCAATTTTTAACAGAATAATAAGAATCAGAATCCGAACTGTCACATTATGAAATCTGTTGTTTTGTGGCAGCAGTACAGTACAAGCTTTAAAATATTACTATAAATTACAGGGAGAAATATAAAAATCGAGAAAATAGTCCAAAAGAGAGGAAAAGTGCTCATGGTTCATGGACTGTTCAGAAATCTGATGGTGAGTGAAACAAGCCGTTCCCACCCTGGGGAAAGTCTGCCTATCTACTCTATTTAAGCCCCTTATCATCTCTATTAAGTCACCTCTCATCCTTCTTCGCTCCAAAGAGAAAAGTCCTTGCTCGCTCAACCATCGTCAACTATTCGACATCCTAAATTTCAGTGCCACCTTTAACATCTGAGCAATCACCTGGCAAACATGCACTGTCTATTTATTAGCGCCAGTAATGCAGAAAACACACGCAGGTCCTCCCAGGTTACGTAGGTCCAAGTCTTGAACCTATAAACGAGTGTCTGGGGACTCGGTGGGATGGATTTACTGAATGGTGCAAGACTGGAGGCTTCTTCTGCCAAGTGGGATTTCAGACCGTAAAAAACACAAGGAATAGGAGCCAAATTAGTCCACTCAGCCCATCAAGTTTGTCCGCGATTCTACCGTGGCTGACTTACTTTCCCTTTCAACCTCATTCTCCTGGCTTCTCACCGTAACTTTTGTTGCTCTTATGAATCAGAAACCAACCATCACCCCCAACTTTAACCATAACTAATGGCTTGCCTTCCACGGTTGTCTGCGGCAATGAACTCCGCAGGTCCACCACCACTGCTTAAAGAAATTCCTCCTCATCTCAGTTCTAAAGGGACATCCTTGTATTCTGAGGCTGTGCCTCTGGTCCTAGACTCCCCCACTGCAGGGAATATCCTCTCCATCAATATTTGGTAGGTTTCATTCTCCATTGCAATATCTGAATGACTGAGCTACAAGCAGCTCCCAGGAACGAAACCTGTTGTAACCTGAGAAGGAATTGTACTGAAACAAACAACTACCGCTGGACGGATTATCAACTCAGTGAAAGGGGTACTTGTGAAAGACCTACTTGTTGGTCTTCCAGTGTAATGAGATGTCCATAAGGGAATGCTGCTGACTGGTCATTCCAGGCTGCAGGTGTGCATGCTAAAGGCAACACTGCAGCTTGTTGCAGCCGTTGCAAAGACCCCAAGGTTAAAGGCCACTCTGACTGGACACCGAGAGACTGGGCCCAGTGTGGCAGCCTTTCAAGCTACATTGTTCACGCAAGTGGCATTAGTGCTTTGTCAGCAGAATAAACTGGTTTGCTAACACAACAAATGTATTGACTGGATGATGCTATGAATGTAAAAGAACTACATTTATTGATCGTATTATTTATTTTCTGTATATATTCTTATGAATCGTTTATCTTTGAAATATAAAAAAAACAGACCGGAGATAATAAGAAGCATAGATCGATGTGGACAGCCAAAGACTTTCTCCCAAGTGGAAATGTCTATTAAGAGGAGGTAAAATTTTAAGGTATGGGAGGGGGGGGGGATGTCAGAGGTGTTTTTTTTAAACATAGGTAGGTGCATAGTTTGTGATCCCTGGGGTGGTGATACAGGTAAATACATTAGGCCCATTTAAGAAACTTAGATGATTGAAAAATGGAGGGCTGTGTGGTAGGGAAGGTCTTAGAGTAGGTTAAAAGGTCAGCACCACATCATGGGCCGAAAGGCCTGTATTGTTCTGTGCCCCATGTTTCATTGCCATTACAGGCTTTCAATGCAGGCCTGTACCAGCTTATGCACAGCAAAAACCTTCTCCCACCCAGGTTCACTTCTCCATAACCTCCTGCTCCTGTTTCGCTCGTGTGTGTCTCCAGCCACCCCTTAGATACAGACCACAACTTCCTCTGAGCACAGCATGTACTGAGAGGGACTCAGAACCCTGAAATACAGTTGCGGCTGCTCATTAGTACTGCTTTCACGTCATGAACAGGGAGAATCATCCTGGAGAGCAAAGAGCCACTGGGGATGGTAGCCCACTCGACCATGCAGCAGCCCCCTACCCACCCTCCACAGCTGCAAGGGTAAAGTGAGTGGCGTCACTGGCACAAATCAACCTCTTAAACAAAGGATATGTCTAATACATTCTGACCTGCTGCACGTATCCCCACTGTCTTGCTATTAATATGCTTAAGACATAGGAGCAAATTAGGCCATTCAGCCCATTGAGTCTGCTCCGCCATTCTATTGTGGCTGGTTTATTTTCCCTCTCAACTCCATTCTCCCGCCTTCTTCTTGTAACATTTGGTGCCCTGACCAATCAAGAACCTATCAGCCTCTGCTTTAATTATACCCAGTGACCCGGCCACCACAGCCATCTGAGGCAATGAATTCCACAGATTCCTCACCCTCTGGCTAGAGAATTTTCTCTTCACCCCTGTTCTAAAGGGATGTCCTTGTATTCTGAGGCTGTGCCCTCTGGTCCTAGACTCCCCCAGTATAGGAAACATCCTCTCCACATCCACATCTAGGCTTTTCAATATTCTGAAGGTTTCAATTAGATCGCCCTGAGATCTCAATGAGATTTAAAACCTGTCTTTGATTTGAAGTAAACATAAATGACTTTGGACATTTTGCTGAAGTAATATTGAATTTCCAGACTCAGATGCTCTGTGGTAAAAAGGCACTGGGCAATATATTTTACATCTTATATGGTGATTCTCTCACCAGTTTACCAAACGCGTGCTTGATCTGTTAACTCAGACCTGTGAACCCAACCGCGGAGAGTCTGCCCCAAACCAAACGGGGACAATGCTGGGGGAGAAGCCAGGCCAATATTGGAGCAACAGGACATACCAGGGGGAGGGAGGGTGCAACGGGTATTGCCAGGCCAACATCGAGGTAGTACTGAGGGAGCATCAAAGCTGACTGTGGGGCAGTGTTGATGGGAGTAGTTTCGTTGACACAGGGGGTGGTGCTGAGGGAGGAGCCAGGCTGACATCAGGGAAGCGCTGAGGGAGTGCTTGGGCCAACACTGCAGTAAAGTTGAGGGAGTGCCCTTGCTCCTTTGTGGGCTAGAATCCAGCCTAGGTGAAAAGCAGTGATGATGCCCTCTGCAGCCCTGCGGAATTCTGTGCCCAAGCTGTCTGCTTTTAGGCCAGCGTTGCAGAACCAGCCAGGCTGACAGGAGGGCATCACGGAGAGAACCCCTGGGCCTACATCAAGGCAGCACTGAGAGAATGGGCCGGCCAATCTCACATTCACCAGCAGACACCTTCAAATCCCAAGTGCGGCACCTAACCGGGCATTGATAGAGTGCAGGATGGAGGCAGCCTTTGAGTTTGACATTGGGCACTGCTGATCTCAGGAGGGCGGGGAAACAGCGGACGTGAACGTGGGAAGGGACGGAGAAGATCTAGTTGGGCAGAACAGGAAGGATCAATAAGGTTGGAGTCATCCCACTGTTAAAGGAGGATAAGTATAAAACTGGGAGATATCACACTCCTTCGCCTTAGCAAGTGTTTAAAACCGCAGAGCCTGCAGAAGGATAAAGCAGTGGGGTGATAATGGAGACATTTTATACCCTTCCAACATCCACAAACACAAGATGTGCTCATTAGTAAAGTCAGCACAACCCAGGGCTGACACGTTTATTTGTAGGACAGACACAATATTTTCTCCCAGGAATCTATCCAGCTCGTTAGATGTGACATGGAGAAAGCATTAAAAGATTGCTGTTAGTGGGTGATAATTTGTACTACAGAGTTTTGAGTTTAAGTTTCCCCACTCGAAACGCTGAGGACTCCTGATAAAATTAGCCCCCTTATCCCTCCAATCTCAAGTTAAAAATCAGACCTGGAAGACAAAATTGGAATGAAGGCTTAAAAAAAACCGTTAAACTACCCAGCTGCACAGTAAAATTAATCGCACTTAAATAGCATTCTTTCCACACTATTGTTTTCATCTGGGCCCCTCCTTTCAGGAAATGAATGCTTTCTGGAACGCCGCTGAGAGAGAACCTGTTCTCTCTGCTAAACGCTTCAAGAGGCTGCAATCTCGGCGCAATGTTTCATGTCAAACTTTACGGGACTGAAGCCCCCTCCAACAAGCCCAATTTAGTCAAATGAAGTCGCCACAAAACTCTACAGGCCGCGACTTCTCTTTGTGCCAGAAATCCTTGTGCCATTGTTCCTGTCGTGAGGACTGTAATACAAAAATATATTTAGGCAGATTCCTTCAGAGGTGGGGGAATAAACAGCAAGCGAACAAATTCACCATATGCCAGTCGGGGACGAGTCAGAATCAATTAATCTTGATTTATTTATCCTTTGCCCTCATCCTGCTAATAAATTTCTTCTAAACAGTTGCGTCGTGAGGAGCTTTCGATGGGGACGTTCCGAATTCTGGGCTGATTCAGTATGAACTGCGCATCTGCCAATGATGTAGTGTCGAATTATAAAGGTCTTTCTCGCAAAGGGAAACAAAGGAGTTTCTATGTGAGTTTTGCACAGCTGCAGAGGATATCATCACTGCTTTTCACCGAGGGCGGATTCTGGGCCACAAGGGAGCACGATCGCTCAGTATAAATGAGAAAGGAGGAGACTGCGTAATTCCAGTTTTAAATATTCTCGGCAGGGAATCGAGGCAGTGAATTGTCTTCAGGTCACAGAGCCTCGACAGTGTTTTACCTATGACCAGCAACGAATGGTTTATATGTACAGGATTAGCTTAACAACCCCATCCCTTCAGCCACATTCGATGCCCAGAATTCAATAAAAGATCAAAACAGGCAGTGGGCAAAGTAGTGATGGTGAAGGGGGTGGGGGGTGGTGGTGAATTGCAGCTGTAAACATCTGGAAATATTTTTTTCCATCACTGCTATAGGTAAAACAGACTGCAAACTCATTTAAAGAGGTGCTTGTTTTTATCTGGGTAAGTACTAATTCTACACAGAGCGGACGATTTTCCACCCAAAAGTATTCCCCAAGCTCTTGGGTTTGATTCTGGAAATGTTTGCTCAGATTCTGCTGTGTCTTGCTGAAAGTATCTGCAGAAGTAGCCAGCGTTCCTCAGTGTGAGTGGCAACCAATTTCCAGTACAAAGCTGAATCTGCTCACACAACCAATCCTGGACTGAGCCTGGAACAGGAATGGGAAAACTATTCCATTTAGGAGGAGAACCAGAGCACAGAGCACAGAAACAGGCCTTTTGGCCTATCTAGACTGTGCTGAAATATTGTCCTGCCTAGTCCCACCCAACTCCAACGGGACCCCAGCCCTCCATCCAGGTACCCGTCTAAATTTCTCTCAAATGTTGAAATTGAACCCGCATCCACCACATCCATTGGCAGCTCGTTCCACACTCTCACCACACTAGTCTGAGTGAAGGAGTTCCCCTTAAACATTTCACCTTTCACCCTTAACCCCATGACCTCTAGCTCTAGTCTCACCCAACCTCAGGGGAAGAAGGCTGCTTGCATTAACCTTATCTATACCCCTCATAATTTTGTATATTTTTTAATAGAAGGATTGTAGGACTTCCAGCTATGAGACTCAATCATTTGTATTTTACTTATCAATTTTTAAAATTTATTTAGAGATTCAGCTTGATAATAGGCCCTTCTACCCAGTTCCATGTGACCAATTCAACTATTAAACCTGTTTTTGGACTGTGGGAGGGAAGTAGAACCCTGTGTGAGAGTACAGACAGAGACACAATTGAACCTGGGTCACTGGCTCTGTATTAGTTAAAGTTAAAGTCTGTCCCAAGCCTTATAGGCTCATCAGGCCGGTGCTTATGCCCGTTTCCGTGGCGTAAAGCGACTGAGAGTATGAGACTCCCCCCCCCCCCCCCCCCCCGGATAGGACGTCGGTCTATTGTGAGGTTAATAGCAGTACAATAATACAATGCTACATGCCACCCTAATAGCTTACCTATATCTTCAATGCATCTGGTTTAGTTTTATTGACATTTTAAACTTTATTCCATTTTACTGTATACAATTGCTAAATGTTTCCCGGTGTGAGAGGCAATCAGGAACTTACGACTCAGCTGAGAGTCACATTCCACTAGGCTGCCAATGTCTTCCCGAGGAATTTTCTGGCTGAAATTTTATGGCATTCCTACACCACTGGGGCCTGATCTTGCCACATCCCTACACCACTGGGGTCTGTTCCTGCCAACCTATGCCATTCTCCCACACCACTAAGAGCCCCACAGCCACCTGGTTTAGGACAGTCCACGTTAAGTCCACGGAGGAATGGGGAACGTGGGCTAGTCTCAGGAAAATTGGGGCCTAACACCAAGCCAGATCGTTGTTCTATCACATATCACCAATGAGTCATGTAAAAAAAACTGGAATCTGTGACAAGAATTCCAAGCAGATGTTTTTGAGTTTAAACTCCCTGCCGAGAATTATGTTATGGAGCTGCTGAGGAGAAGTTGTTTACAAATCTGGGCATGCTTTCACTTGTTTTACGATACGGCCTGTTATAAAAGCGGGGAAGGAAACAGAATGTGGAACATTACTGAACAGTCCAGACCCTTCAACCCATCATGTTGTACCAACCATTTAGCCTACCCCAAGAATAACCTAATCCCCCCCTCCCTTTCTCGTTCACATGTGTGCCTATTTAAATAGTCCCTCAGGCATTTACCCCTGCCACCAGTACTGGCAGTGCATTCTAGGCACAGCAGTGTGTAAAATGTAACCTTTCTCTTATATCCCCTCTTATATTTTCCTCCAATCACCTTAACACTATGCCCTCGTGTTAGCCATTGCTGCCCAGAGTGAAAGGCACTGGCTGTCTATGCCCCTTTCATCTTGCACACCTCTATCAAGTCACTTCACTCTAAAGAGAAAAGCCCCAGCTCACCGTACCCATCCTCATGCTCTCTAGTCTAGGCGGTATCATGGCAAATCTCCTCTGCATCCTCTCTAATGCTTCCACACCCTTCCTACGATGAGGTCACCAGAAACAAACACAATATTCTAATTGTAGTCTTAACTAGGGTTTTACAGAGCTACAACATTACCTCGTGGTTCCTGAACTCAGTCCCCTGGCTCATGAAAGCCAACACACAGTACACCTTCTTAACAACCCTATCAACTTGGGTGACAGGGAACACGGCCAGCCAGCAAGGTCTATGATACCTTTGATTGGAAAGGGTAATTGCAAAGAACTGAGATTGAAAGGCTTTCCCACCCTGTACATATTTCCTCATGGTAACAGAATCCACTGATGATACCCTTGTGTTGGCTCAGCCTCAATTACCCTTACCAGTCGCGGCAACCCTAATGTCCCCAGGCAACCTTTGCCCCTGGTATCTCAGAGGATGACAGGAACTGATAACTATGTCTTTAGTAAGGGAAAATAAGGCTAGGTCAGCAGAACTAATGGTGCAGTCCATGCGAATTAAACATTTTCTGTTTCAAAATGAAAGCTATATTGCTATCATAATTTACACAAGAAGGTTTTACAAACTGAACCAGCTCATATGTGGAGTGTACAAAATGACTTACCATCCCATTAAAAATAGTTAAATACACATCATTTATTGGAAATATAGTTCGACTAAAACATTATTTATTGGCACTATATGGGCAGTTTCTCCACCAACCAGGAGGCTCAATAGCCTTGACCTATAACTGTAGCTCCATTCCAGAATCATCCACTGAATTCTCCACTAAGGAGAGTCCCGCAGGATTTGGGGAGAAATTCTATACGTTCTTTCCCCTCAGCGAACATACTGTGGAGCTTTACTCTCACATACGTGACCTGTGTTTCCAGTCAGTCTTTACTGGCAGCTAGGCTGTGCAAATCCGTTCTATTTTTAACACTTACGGCAAATTAATTTTATGATTAGTTTGTTTGGTAATTAGGCACTTGCGGACGCCAGGGCACCACAGCAAAATAAATATGATTAAGTAGTTTTCTTTTTGAGGAAGTGCAAGTTTTGGTGAGTGTAGGGTGTTCACTGAATTAAGAAATAAGCTTCATATTGTAAGGGACGCATTCTGAAATCCTACTGTTCAGCAAAGGGCTGATTACCATAACAATGCTTTTACTTTGCAGACTAAGAATGGAGATTTCTTACATTGATTTCTAGTAAACCACTAAAAATTTTCAACCCTGTCCATTTACTAATGAAAATTAGATCATACCATGTGACTTAATGAGGTGAAGTCGGGTCATTAAAAACTCAAGTGATTGATATTTAAACTTTGATTCATTCTCAGTGTTCCGGGTACACAAAGGTCCTACACAGCCTTATGAAACTGTGTCTGCTTTGCATCCTATTCACAAGCTGAGGTTTCATGAGCAAGAGCGGGAGTTCCTGTTTACAATAATCACCATTTCCCCACCCACCATCAACGAATTTCTCCAAAAAGCCCAACTCCAGATTTGACTTCTTCTCCCATTAGCCGAAAACTAGTGTCAGGGAAACTGAAAGTGAACTTTTCACTTTTTCACAGAAGTTTATTTCCATTCCAAGTACCAGTGCCTCTTAGGTTGGTGTTACAAGAAGGGATGTTTATTTTCAGCCCTTTCACGCGACACTTTCCATCTATAAAACCTTTCTCTTCTGCTCAGTAAAACAATCCAGCTACACTATTTTCTTCTGGCTAGAAGAAATGCATTTAGAAAAAAAAACATCTGATTTGTATACTTAGAGTTTGTCAGCTTGCACTTCACTTCACTTTGATGTGGCTTGCCTTGCTGCATGTTACTGTAGTAACACTCTTGTCTTGCTGGAATATCTCTGACGTTTTACCAAAATCAAACAGCAGCTACTAACCTGGGGTTTTGTCACTAGTTTCTAAAATTCTCACTCTTTAGTTGCCTTTCAATTAATTTATTAAGTTGCAACTATTGCATCCCAATGTTTTTAGTTCACTCAAGTAGGGAGAACGGGCACCAAGCAGTCTTCTTCAACATCCTACCCACTAAGCTAAATCAGGATTTCCGGATAGTGTGTCACAAGGATTAATGCAATGGGTGTATTGCTATGAGCAGTACTTCAGTCTGAGTGAAGCAAACACCAGTCGACTGAACACAATTAAGCTTTGCAATGCCTCTTCATTGAGGAATATGACTTCTTGCAGAACACTTGATAACAGGCTAGATTTGAAAGGATTTCCCCATCACATCTTTGTCTTCCAATTAGTAAACACTCTGCTAACAGTGCTTCCCCATACTTACCACTTCGAACAGAGGGAGACTGGGAATGAATAAATAACTGACTTGGGGGGGGGGAGGCAAACAGAAGATTGTGTGAAAGGGAGTGTGGGAGGGAGGCGGAAGTGAATGTGAGAGTGAGTGACAGAGGACAAGAGAGGGTGAGAGAGAAATAGAAAGGGCGAGAGAGAGAGTGAGAGTAAAACAGAAGGTGAAAGAGAAAGTGACAGGGTGAGAGAGAGTGAGAGAGGGGTGTGAAAGAGAGAAAGAGTGAGAGAAGGTGCGAGAGAGAGTGAGAGACAGAAAGAGGGTGAGAGAGAAGGGTGAGAGAGAGGGTGGGAGAGAGAGAAAGGGTGGGAGAGAGAGAAAGGGTGAGAGAAGGGGTGGGAGAGAGAGAAAGGGTGAGAGAAGGGGTGGGAGAGGGGTGAGAGAGAGAAAGAGGATGGGAGAGAGGGGGTGAGAGAGAGAGACAGTGAGAGGGAGGGGAGTGAGAGTGTGTGAGTGAGGAGGGTAAGTGAGAGGGGGTGACAGAGAGGGAGGGTGAGAGAAAAAAATAAGAGCAGATGAAGAGAATGAGTGGGAGAATGTGAGGAGTGTGAGAGATCAAGAGAGAGACGGGGAGAATGAATAAATAAAAACAAAATCTAGGGTTTGGAGTGAAAGAGAGTGAGAGAACGAGGATGAGAAACAGGAAGACTGGGACAGCACAGGGGGAAAAGTCAATAAGTGAGTGAGGGTGCGTGAATGGGTGTGAGTGAGTGATGATGAGGGTGCAAGGTGAGAGATGTAAAGTGTGCAAGGAAATGAAACTGTACAACAGAGAGAGAGTAAATGCAAAGAGAAAATAAGGAATGAATAAATGAAAGAATTGGAGGGGCAACAAAGAGAATGGAAGTGAAAAGGGAAAAGAAGTAAAAGGAATTTTGGATGTGTGGGTTGTTATTTTTAACTTTCAATCCCAGTGCTGTTCTGTGACAGACAGTAGGAGGCAGCGCAAGCTAGCAGGTTGAAAGATTGGGCAGCTCCCTCATCAGCTCACCCCTCCACACCATCAAACACCCCCTCCCCTGCCAATACCGCCCCCACTCCCTTTCCCCAAGCGACCTCATACTAGACACTCAACAAGATTACTTGGCCACGAGGAGCCACAAGTCATGGCCATCAATATTAAACTGACGCACCACTGGCTCCGGACATTACTCACCCCCCCCACCCCCCCCCCCCACCACCACCACCACCAGACTAGAATAAACCTAAGTTAGGAGAGGCAACACACTCACTTAGAAAAGGATTCAAAGCCTTTACTTTACACGGGATTTTTTCCACCGAGGGCAGGATATTATTCTTTAAGCAAAACAAGATTCTAGATTCAAGATTGCTTAGTGTCATTTCCAATACACAAGCGTAAAGAAGAACAAAATAATTGTTGCTGGATCTGATGCAGCGCAAAAAAAAACACAGTAAGATAAAGAACACGATAATTAAAACACACAATAAATACATAAGATAGTGTAAGCAGTGGGAAAACGGGTGAACTCAAGCCAAAAGGTTCGAAGAAGTTTCCCCACACAGCCGAGTGGCAGCTCTATTTACTCCAAATACACAGGATATAAACGCAGAGCCCTGGGGCCGCGCTGCTGTACACGAGAACCAACTAAATGACCACGAAGCAAGTCCCTGCTGAAACATCAGCGAGAAACGAGGAGCCAAACCTCCAGCTCCCCGCTCAGACAGCTCCGATTCATCATCCTTTATCGGTTTATTCAAAGCCACTCAAATTAGCTGCAGGGGCTACACTGCTCTGGTTGAGACGCTGCATACACCCTCAAAAGCTCCCAGTCTGGCAATATCATTGTCACAGCCCTTTGAAATCAAATCCTAAGCTTTTTCTCTCCGCGCCTGTCTAACCCTCTCTCAGCCTCCCCTTCCCCCTCTCCCCGATATGTCTGAGCAGAGGTGCGCTCCGTCGTTCAAATGCCCCAAATGTCAAGCGGGGCAGGAGACAAGTGGGGGGAGGGGGAGGAGAAGAGAGGGCAAAATGGGCAGAGGAAAGGGGGTAAAATGTGGGGAGGGGAGCAGGATGGGGGAAGGGAGGTGGGAAATGTGGAAGGAGAGGGTGGAGGGGAAGGGTAGGGGGGAGGTGAAAGGGGGAAGGGGTTGGGAGTGGGAAGGAGAAGGGGACGGATGAAGCAGGAGTGATGGGGAAGGAGGAGGGGGAAGGGGCAGATGAGGTAGAAAGAGTGGAGGGGGAGGGGTCAGATGAGGCAGGAGGAGTGAAGGGGAGGGGAAGAATGAGGCAGAAGGAGGGGAGGGGAAGAATGAGGCAGAAGGAGAGGAGGGGAGGGGAAGAATGAGGCAGAAGGAGGGGAGGGGAGGGGAAGAATGAGGCAGAAGGAGGGGAGGGGAAGGATGAGGCAGAAGGAGGGGAGGGGAGGGGAAGAATGAGGCAGAAGGAGGGGAGGAGAGGGGAAGAATGAGGCAGAAGGAGGGGAGGGGAAGGATGAGGCAGAAGGAGGGGACGGGAAGGAGTCAGATGAGGCAGAAGGAGGGGACGGGAAGGAGTCGGATGAGGCAGAAGGAGTGAAGGGGAGGGGAAGGATGAGGCAGAAAGAGTAAAGGGAAAGGGAAGGTGAGGGGGAAGGAGTTGGGAGGGGAGGGGGAGGGGACAGGTGATGCTGAAGGAGTGAAGGGGAGGGGGGATAGGGAGAAGCAGAAGGGGATGGGGAAAGGTAGTGGATAGAGGACTGGTAAGGGGAAGGGGGAAAGTGGAGGGTAAATAGAAGAAGGGTTAAGGGTGTGGGGATGGGGCAAGGGGGAGGTGTGCAAGAAGGTGGGATGGTTGGACTTACTGAGAATGCCCACAAGAAAACAAATCTCAGGGTTGTATATGGTGACATTTACATACTTTGATAATACATTTACTTTGAACTTCTAAATTCCTTTTTAATTCAAGCATTCTCGACACAGTTAGACATTCCTTAAAAGCCTAAAAATGAAGCAAGAATACTTTGACCATAAGCTCACACCGGCAGACAGCACAGTCTCTGCGGCTGAAGAAATGAGCTCTTTATTACCTCACTGCCTCACTGCATTTTTAAATGTGTAGGTTGAAACCTAGAGGCCAGATAATGCTGGCACGACTCTTGTCACGCGCAGAACGAAAAGCACTTCTACAGGCATATTTCTGTTAAAATAAAAACGTTCATCTTTCCATTAACAGAACTAACAAGAACACACACACACACACACACACACACACACACACACACACACACACACACAGACACACACACACTCACACTCAGACATTCTCAGACACACACACACACACAGACACAGACACACACACACACAGACACAGACACACACACACACACAGACACAGACACACACACACACACACTCACACTCAGACACTCTCAGACACACACACACACACACACACAGACACACACACACACACTCACACTCAGACACTCTCAGACACACACACACACACACACACACACACACACACTCACAGTCACAGACACACACTCACACAGACAGACACACACACACACACACACACACACACACTCAGACACCCACACACACACTCACACTCAGACACACACACACACACACACACACACACACACACTCAGACACCCACACACACACTCACACTCAGACACACACACACACACACTCAGACACCCACACACACACTCAGACACCCACACACACACTCACACTCAGACACACACACACACACACTCAGACACCCACACACACACTCAGACACCCACACACACACTCAGACACCCACACACACACTCACACTCAGACACACACACACAGGGGAGAAAAAAAGTTTCAGCGCCCTCACGGCAGCTGCTTGCTGCGTTTCCACCGCTTGCTATGTAGATCGGATTTCATGCCTTTTTGTTTGTCTCTCCAGCTGGCTAACTTCCACATAGCTTCGCCCTCAAAACACTGCTTCGCCGTGAACTCTGACCTCTCCGCTGGTCTGCTCTTATCATTTCCAAAAGGAAGCTCACTGCCGAAGTGTGGAGCGTAAGTGCGGGAAGTAGTACTGCACTCTTTACCGTCTAGGGATCCTCATTAAATTTGGGAATATTGTTTGGCCTTTTCACTTAGGGGAAACCACCTTTAACCTGCAGCATGAAGGTTAATATTGCCATAGTGAGCAAGCATTGACATTCGTTGGAAAGTAGCGGGTGAGGCTGTACCTTTAAGTTCAAAGTTATCATTTCAGAGGATCTGTCCTGGGTCCAGCACGTCACTGCACTTACAAAAAAGGCAGACATGGCCCTTGCTTTCCAAGAAGCTAGTGCAGGCTGGGCATGTCATCTAAAACTTTGACAAACTTCTACAGATGTGTGGTGGAGAGTATATTGTTTGGTTGCATCACGACCTGGTATGTAACACCAGTAACCTTGAATGGAAAAGCCTACAAAAAGTAGCAGATATGGCCCAGTCCATCGCAGGTAAAGCCCTCCCCTCCACTGAGCATGTCTACATGAAATGCTGTTGCAGGAAAGCAGCATCCATCATCAGGGGCTCCACCTCCCAGGCCATGCTCTTTTCTCACTGCTATCATCAGGAAGCAAGTACAGGAGGCTCAAGACCCACACCACCAGGCTTGGGTACAGTTATTACCCCTCAACCATCAGGTTCTTGAACCAGAGGGGTTAACTACACTCACTCTTACACTGAACTGATTCCACAACTTATGGACTCACTTTTAAGAATGCTACAACACGTGTTCTGGATATTCATTGCTTATTTTTTATTATTATTATTATTATTATTATTTGTATTTGCACCATTTATTGTCTTGTATGTTGGTTGTTGTCCATCTTTGTTGTGTGCGTCTTGATCGATTCTCTTGTATTTCTTTGTATTTACTGTGAATGTCCACCAGAAAGTGAAAAGTGAATCTCGGGCTAGTACATGTTGATAATGGTGGGGGGGGGGGGGGGTCTTTGATCACAGACACTGCTTTCTCCTGGCAGCACTCCATGTAAATGTGCTCAGTGGTGGGGGAGGACTCTGCATGTTATGGGCTAGACTGTGTCCACCCATTTCTGTTCCTGGGCATTGGTGTTTTCATAGCAAGACCGTGACATGGGTAATGCCTTCCTAACATTGAAACATCGAGCCACAGAGAGCTGATATAGACAGTGGCGCGGATCCCGCACGGTGCCCCTTCCTTGCAGCCTGGGACCGCTCGCGTCAAAATCTGGTGTGGATGCCACTACACCGCCAGTCGGCCTAGTTATGCTGCTTGAACATTATTATTGACCACTGCCTCTAGCGGCCTGTTCCATACAGGCAGTGCCCTTTGCACGAAGAAGTTGCCGCTCAGATTCCTTTCAGATCTTTCAGCACTCACCTTAAACCTTTTCCCTCTGATTTTTTGGCTCCATTTTCTTGGAGGGGAGAAAGCCTATATGAGGGCTATGGCCCTCATGATTTTATACACCTGTCAGGTCACACCTCAATCTCCTACACTCCAAGGCATAAAGTCATGGCCTGTACAACCTCCCCCTATACCAAAGACCCTCAAATTCTGGTAAATCTTCCTTGCACTCTCTCGGTTTAAAGACAGGGCAATGAAGACTGTACACTGTGTGGTCTCACCAACTGTGCTTGAAGACGTCACGGTAGAACAGAGACACTAATGCCATAACCTGGAACAATAACCAAGATACTGGAGGAACTCAACAGGCAGGGCAGCATCTACAGAAGGAAATGGATCATTCATGTTTTGGATTAAGACCCTTGCTCCAAATGAAGGGCCTTGACCTAAAATGGTAACTATCCATTCCCCTCCATAGCTGCTGAACTCCCCTAAGATTTTATTTATTACTCTAGACTAGAGCAACCTGTGTCCAAATTGAAACAGCCAGAGGGGTCAGGTTCTCTGCACCACTTGCTGAGAAAAATTTAAACAAGTAGATCAGCACCTGTCCTTACAACCTGACCTCTTTATACCTGACATTCGAAGATGTGCACTTTGGCCAAAATGCCAATCAGAATTCTACTCAGAGGTCATGTGACAAGGAGTCTCAGGCTGAAGAGGGCTTCAGACTGAAAGTGTCGTCTACAAGGTGGCACTCCCTTCAACATGATTCTGGTACAAGAAAATGTCCTGATAAAGGGTCTCGGCCCAAAATATGTACTGTTTACTCCCTTCCATAGATGCTGCCCAACTTGCTGAGTTCCTCCAGCATTTTGTGTGTGTTACTGGAGCACTGGTCTGGCATTAACCCCTACAACATCTGTTGTGGAGAGTAAGAGTGATGGTTCTCTGTTGTGGCTGCAAGAAGGGAACACCTAGCAGGACCCCTGCCACCATCGATATCGGTTCTTTGAGGCCATCTCGCACACCAGCAAAACCCCTTAAGATGAAAGTGACTGTGAATTTCAGTGTCTGTGAATAAAACAACACTGCCTGATTTTGTCTGACCTACTTCAAAAACACTATCTGTCAGCCAATTAAGGATACTGTCGTCAAAGTTCCCAGATTAGCAAATCAGATTCCAAAACAGGACAGAGGCCGTTATTTGTGTAGACATTCAACAGCATCCTCACACAGGCACACTGTTTAAACACATCAAAAGACTTACTGTTTCCTTGTGCTTTGGATAGTGTTGTCACTTTAGACTGCTCTAAGCCTTTACTATATTTTCTTCACCTCAATTAAATTAGTTTTTTAAAAACATGAGAGCAAAGGAGAAAACTAGTATCAGGATGGCTCCAAGCACTGGCTGAGACGAGTCTAAAACAAGGAGATTTGTTTATTCATGGAGATCAGCAGTCAGCGCGGCACTATTTCAGCTCAGGTCAGAGTTCAGAGTTCAGTCATGGCATCTTCTATGAGGAGTCTGTATGTTCTCCCTATGGAACGCATGGGAATCCAGGTGCTCTGGTTTCCTCCCACGGTCCAAAGATATACTGGTCAGTAGCTTCATGGTCATTGTAAATTGTCCCGTGAGTAAGTTAGGGCTAAATTAGGGGCTGCTAGGCAGCTTGAAGGGCTGGAAGGGCCTATTCTACGCTGTAACTCTAAAATAAAAATAATAAAGCAGGCCTCTCCAGTTCAACGAGCTCGTGCCACCCAATTGCACCCGTGTAACCAATTAACCTACTAACCCACCTGTCTTTGGAATGGTGGAAACGGGGGCATCTGGCGGAAACCCATACAGTCACGGGGCGAACACAGAAACTCCTCACAGACAGCGGTGGAAATTGATCCCAGTCGGTGGTGCTGTGAAGCTTTACCCTAACTGCCACACTACCTTGCTAGAGATAACTGGTCTTGCACAAAGAAGTACCACATCAGTTGGGAAGAAAGGGAGATTTCATTAAAAATCCTGCATTATGAAACAAAGCGACAACTTAAATCCATTTCATAAAAAAATGAATTTGCAGGAAGTTACTTAAATAGAACACCAGGAAGTCTTAGCCCTCAAGAGAGGGGAGGGGAAAAAAAACCTTGTTTTGTTATTGGTGATGGCTCACAATGAAGTTCACACCTTCTAGTTGCTGGAAAAGGAAGGAAATCTCTCATACCACATGACTTCCAGAGCAGAAATTTGGACCGAAAGTAACGATCACTTTCATGGTTAAAAACAAGAATGCATTCCATGCCATTCATTCATGTACATGACATTTAAATTAACTATTTTTTATGAAGGGTGGCAGGGTGGAGATATGTCTCTACCAATGGAGGTGTAAGGTGCTCCTTTCCTCCACCAGCCTGCAGGTCACCCTTAGGCAAGGTGTAGCACCTGCTTAGCCCCCTGATCAGGGTCACATTGAAGCCATGGGAGCAGGTGGAGGATGGTCATATGAGCAGCTGGTGCAGATCACAAGTCCTGGTTATGCGACCACTGACGCCAGGCAGACAATCTCTGAAGAGTATTGATAATGGCTGGCGTCATCCGTCTTGTAAAAACACTACCCAGAAGGAGGCAATGGGAAACCAATTCTTTAGAAAACTTTGCCAAGAACATTCATGATCAAAAGACCATGACCGCCCATGCTAAATGACATGGCTCAAATGATGACTTTTTAAAAAATAAAAGGTTCTAATTTTTCCAATCATATTTCAAAACAACTGCTGTACATAAGGAATTACGTTTAGAGATCACCGTTCAGAATCACTGAGGTAAAGGAGCAAACTTGCTAGCTTCCTCAATGTGAACTGTGAGGAACTGTTCTGATGACAAGGGAGGAGGGATAACTCCTGGCCAGTTCACTGAGTGATAGGTCTGATCCTACTCACTGGAAGTGTTCTCTGGGAGCTTTCTGACTGTTTGCATCACTACCTAGGGCAGAGGCGCCAATGTGAAGGATTGATAAAAAGCTGCAGGCGTTGCAAACTCTGCTGTCTCCATCACAGGCAAAACCCTCCTCACCGTCAAGGAGAACTTCAGAAGGCAGTGCCTCAAGAACCCCATTAAGGAACCCCATTACCCAGGACGCGCCCTCTTCTCATTCATACCATCAGGGAAAAGGTACAGGAAACCTGAGGTGCACACTCAACACTTTAGGAACAGCTTCTTCCCTTCTGCCATCAGATTTATGAATGGCTCACAATCCCACGAACACTACCTCACTATTTTGCTCTCTTTTGGCACTATTTATTTATTTTTTATATTTCTTATTGAAACTTAATTTTTCATATATTTCATTGCATGGCCACAGCAAACAACAAATTTCACAACATAAGTCCGTGATAATAAACCTGACTCTGAACTTTCACACAGACCTAGATGAACCGTCAAAGAGTTTACATTATATGTGCCTTTCATGCTTATAAATTCAGTGTACAGTTCAACCATTGATTAGTTACAAAAGATACAAGAGGATTTCCTGAGGACATCTTTTTAAGATGAGTCAAGGTAAGTTTAGAGGAGATGTCAGAAGTAGGTGCTTTTTATTTTAAATAGAGTGGTATGTGCCTGGAATACCCTGCCAAGGGTGGTGGTAAAGGCAGATACATTAGGGAGATTTAAGAGACTCTTAGGTGGACATATAGATGAAGGAAAAATGGAGGGTTATGTGGGAGGGAAGGGTTAGATTGATCTTGGAATAGGTTAAAAGGTTACTACAACATCGTGGACCAAAGGACACATATTGTGCTGGACTGTTCTATGTTCTATACAAACATAATCACAGTTTGCCTGGAGCATTGTATTGAGAAATTGTCTTACCGGCGAATGCTGAATGCTGTTCTGCATTCTCAGGTGCTGTATGCGGAGCTTGTTGCGAAACTGCAGCTGCTGACTGGAGCTGGAGGGCGGAGGCTGCTGCACGGCTGCGGGGGCCTGGTGCATGTAATGCACCACAGCAGGCTGGCTCTGCCCGCCGGCCACCGAAGGCATCTTCTGCGCAGGAAGGTCCGGGTCAAAGTGCGACAGCGGCTTGGTGTTGCTGAGCGACAGCTGCTCTGAAGGCAGGCCGCCCTCGTTCATCGGGCCCTGGTTAAGGCCGGCCTGCTGCTGGCCCAGCATGGCGATGCGGCCCGGCTGGCTCGAGGCCGCTTTGCTGTACAGGTAACTCTGCATTGTGCTGGCGGGGTTGCTTGATGGCGGGAGGCTGGGCAGCATGGCGTTGGGGGGACTGAAGGACTGCTGGTGCAGGGAGGGGCTGGGGAGCTTGTCCGGTTGGTAGGGCGGGGACGGCCCAGAGGAGGGAACCGGAGGCCAGCTGGCTGCTTGCCCCGGCTGTGGGTGGGACTGCTGTGAGACAGAGCGCTGGTGCTGGCTGGCCGCAATCTTCTTCAGCTGCTGCGCGTGCGACAGTTCATGCCAACTGGCTCCAACCCGACTGGCCCCGGTGCCAGACAGCAGTGGTGCCTGGCTCTGGCTAGGAACCTGGTTCTGAGAAGCCGAGGACATCGGCAATGGCATGTGATTGGGTGGAGCGGGCAATGGGTATGACGTGCCAGCCGAGGAGGGCCTCCTCTGAGGAGAACCGCCAGACGCCTGATTGAAATTGGGGGAGAACTCTCGGTTGGGGATGGGGTTCTCCAAGTGCGAAGCTGCTTGTGGAGACGACTTTCGAGTAGTGCTCTGACTTGTCTGCACAAGGCCCAAGTTCAGCGGGTCGCTCCTGGTGTTCAAAATATCAAGTTCGTTCAATGGAGAATTTGGTATGTTTGTCAATTCTTCCAACAGATCCACCAAGTCAGGATCCATGGTTAAATTATTGGCCGCTTTGGAGTCAAAGAACATGTTGTGTCCATCACCCACGTTCGGTTTCATCTCTGCGTTGGACGTCACAGCAAACTGCGAGCTGATGTCGCCGCCGTTTGCTTGGTTGCCTCCCAGGAGCCCTGTGTTGGTCCCTGGAGTTACACAACCCAAGGACGAGCCCATGGGGGCAGAATTTTGCAGACCCTGCCCGCGGTGCCCAATTGGCAGTGAGGAATTGTGCACATCTGTTCGCAGGACATTGGACACATCTCCCTGACCCATTGGAAGATTGACATCGTCCAGGCAGATCCTCTTAACCTCGCCCGAGAACGCACCGTCAGAGAGTTCACTGATCTTGTCGTGATTGGCAGGTGATCCATTGCTCTCCAACTTCCTCTTTATAGATCCTTGCAGCTGAAAAAGAAAAATACAATAAAAAAAATCATTCAGGATAGGCCAACTTTGGATGAACATAAAATTCAGATTCAGCAATGGTTATTACCCCACCACCACTGTGTATAACTCCATTCATCTCAACACTGAACTGATCACTGAGCACAACCTCAGGACTCACTCTCCAGAGCTCTACAGCTCACGTTCTCAGTATTACCTATTTACATATTTTTTCTTAATATATTTGTATTTTCTCAGCACAAGCTTGTAAAACCTGAGGTAAGCACATAGCTAAGCACACGCGTTTCTCAATTGCTAGGAACTTTCGGACTATTCTAGTTGTGTTTAGTATTATGGCTTTATGGAGATTTACATCAATATTGCTGTGTAGGCCTAATTGTTTGATGCTATAGTGTAGTGACTTCGGGATGAAACCGGTTGTCGATATTACTATTGAGATAAGGTATACCCTGTTCATGTTCCATAGTCTTTCAATTTCCTCTTTTAATTCAGCACATTTCTGATGTTTTTCACATATTGATTTCTGTCTGTTATCTGTATTTGGAATGGCTACAACTATTAAGTAAGTTGTTCTTGCTTGTGTATCCTGCAATATTATATCTGGAAGGTTACAATGGATTGTCCTATCTGTAATAGTGGATCAGTCATAATATAATTTGTGGGACTCTGACTCTAAAACTGGATCAGGCTTGTATTTATAGTAAGGTATGGCGTCATTTCTGAGTTTAAATTTTAAAGTAAGATTCGGGCCACTTGATTATGCCTGTGTGAGTAATCAGATTGAGTTAAACTGCTGCAGGATCCTATAATCTGTTGGATTTTTTCTGGTTTCTCTTGCCATTTTCTACATTTATCGTCTTGAATTTGTTGGCTTTTTATTATGTATTTTTGATTTTTTTTTTGAGTTTGGCACCTGGTCCTTGCCAGAAGGAACTCCTCTGTTTCTGGGAAGAGGTCTCCAACTCTGAGCCAGGCATTTGATGCTTCCTTGTTGACATCTAGTCTGCTCAGATCGTGGGGATGTCTTCCATTGGGTAACTTTTTCTTCAATTGCGATAATGTCTTCCTTTTTCTGGTTTAAGTTTATGGTGTGTACTTCTTATCAGAATTCCATATGCTCACGTGGAGTGCCAAATCCTGTTTTAATTGATGGAAATATATTATTCCAAATTTTATTTGACTGCTGAGCAAATTTTTAATACCCATTATTCCTCTTCTTCCTTCTGTCCTAGGTAATGCTAATCTAAGTGCATTTGTGTGTACATAATGTTTTCTAAAAAAATTGTAATATTAATATTATTTTTATTATTTGCAGTTTGTTTTCTTTTGCTCTTTGGTTGTTTGTCAGTCTTTGTGTGTAGTTTTTCAATGATTCTATTGTATTTCTTTGTATCTACTGTGAGAGCCTGCAACAAAATGAATCTCAGGGCAGTATATGGTGACGTGTGTACTTCGAAATTTCAAAAACAGGACAAGTAATTGCTATTGAACTAGGTCATATTTAACATCAAAATCAAAGTCAATTAGAATCAGAAATAGTTTAATATCACTGGTATATGTCATGAAATTTGTTGTTTCATGGCAGCAGAACATTACGTAGTAATAAAAACTATAAGTTACAATAAGTGTACATAAAAAATAAATTAAGTAATTAGTGCAAAGAGAGAGGGGTCAGAAATACTGAGGTAATTATTGGCATAAAACCAGATAATTGCATTACTGATAAAGTGGATAACGAAGGAAAGAGCAGCAAGAGGCTGAATGTTGCAGAGAGAGTTGTTAGCACATTACAGTTGCCATGGCAACTCATCCTATCTTTTATAAGGAAGACCAGGCCATCTTTTTTGGAAGAAGATGCAAAAGCAGTGTTGGCCAAAGAGATTAGTTTTGGATTGCTTTTAGAAGGACTGGCTCAGACCCAGTTATCCGAATGACTACGTCTGCTGTGAGTTTCGGGTCACAGAGTAATACAACACGCAAACAGGCCCTCCGGCCCAACTCATCTGGGCCGACCATGGGACCCTCCCTGCTATCCCCAGCTGTCCGTGTTTGGCTCATAACCTTCCAAGCCATTCTCCTCCATGAACCCATCCAGAGGCCTCTGAAATGTTGCAACTGCACTCACCTCGACTGTATACTCTGGCAACTCAGTCCAAATAATCGCTCCCCTTTTGTAAAGAAGCTACCATCTGGTCCCTTTTAAATCTCTCCCCATTTACCTTATACCTCTACTTTTACACTGTCCCCTGAGTCTGGGGGAAAGGACTATGAGTGTCTACCTTATCCATACCCCTTGTGATTTTATAAACTTCTATAAGGTCACCCATCATTCTCCTGTTTAACAGGGAATAAAGATCCGGTATGACAACCGCTCCCTAGAACTCAGGCCTTCTAGACTAGGCAGCATCCTTATAAATTTCTGTTTTGCATCCTCTCCAGCTTAGCAATGTTATTCCTTTAAACCAGTGGTCCCCAACCATCAGGTCAAAACTGCACACAATACTGTGTGCAGCCTCCCAAATGACTTATCTAATTGCTACACGACTCCCGTACATTCAATGCTCTGACTGACGACTTCTACAGATGTACCGTGGGTTGCATTCTGACAGACTGCATCATCTGCTATGGGGGGGGGGGGGGGGGCGGAGGGGTGGTGGAGGCTACTGCACAGGATCGAAAGAAGCTACAGAGAGTGGTAAAATTAGTCAGCTCCATCATGGGCACTAGACTCTGTAATATTCAAGACATCTTCATGCAGCGGTGCCTTAGAAAGACGGCATTCATCATTAAGGATCTCCATCACCCAGGAGATGCCCTCTTCTCACTGTTACCATCAGGTAGGAGGTACAGAAGCCTGAAGGCACACACTCAGCGATTCAGGAACAGCTTCTTCACCTCTGCTGTCCAATTCCTAAATGGATATTGAACCCATGAACACCACCTCACTTTTTAAAAATTATTTCTGTTTTTGCACTACTATTCTTAATTTAACTCTATAATATACACTAATATGCTTACTGTAATTGATTTACTTATTTATTTTTCAATATTATCATCTATTGCATTGTACTGCTGTCGCTAAGTTAACAAATTTCACAACACATGTCAGTGATATTAAACCTGAATCTGAACACCTGCAGACTAAAGGCCTTCTTCACCATGGCAGCTTCCAACAAACTGTATACTTGTACTGTTAGGGCCCTCTGTCCCACAACACTTGTCAGTGCCCTGCCATTCACTGTATAAATCCTACCCTGGTTTGAATGACCAAAATGTATCACCTCACATGTATCTAAATTAACATCCATCTGCTATTCCCCAGCCTGTCTCCCAGCTGATCAAGATCTCTTTAGTAATGCTTCATTCATATTGAGCTTCATTTGTAGTTAGCAGGGCCCCTCCAGATATCTGAGGCGCTTTTTATTTTAAAACTTGATCTGGCTCTAGAATCATAGGACACTGCAACTCAGAAGCAGGCCATTTGGCCCATCTGGTCCATGCACAGCCCTCCATACCCCTCCCATCCATACACCTAACCAAATTTCCCTTAAGTGTTCTAATCAAACTGGCATCCCCAGCTCATTCCACACTCTCACTGCCCTCTGAATGAAGTTTCCCCTAAGCATTTTACCTTCCACCTTTAAACCTTGACCTCTAGTTCTGGTCTCACCCAACCTCACTGGAGAAAGTCTGCTTGCTATCTATACCCCTCATAATTTTGTACAGCTGTAACAAATCTCCCCTCAATCTTCTATACTCAAGGATTAAAGTCCTAATATATTCAACCTTTCCCTCTAATTTGGTCCTTAAATCTCAGCAACATCCTTGTAAACTTCCCCTGTGCTCTTTCAGTCTTTCTGATATGGTTCCTGTAGGTAGATGACAAGAACTGCACACAATACTCCAAATTTGGCTGCTGAGACTAAAAACTTCACATTATGGGGGAAATTGCTTATGGAAAATTCAAGTTACAGGCAGTTCTGTGGAATGGGATTCTTATGTAACCAGGGACCCCCTGTATATCACCTTCATCCAGAGATACAGATGACTGAGAACTTAGATAAGAGTGACCCTCATTATGAGGAACACATTTTCCAGCCATAAGCAACCTGCCCCATGAAAACTTAGCCAAAACAGTTTCTCACCAGTTAATAGTGTTTCCTAGCTGTCCTTCTGAACAACTGCTTTGGGAACCTCTTGTTCATGTTCCATGAAATCACTGACTGAAGTGAATGGTGAAGCATTAAGGAAGCATTTACAGTTCTGCGCAAAAGTCTCAGGCATATATACATGTCTACAGTACTGTAGAAATTTATGCATTGCACTGTACTGCTGCCACACAAAAAAAATTCATGATATATGTGAGTGACGATAAACATGATTCTGATATGGGTCTCTATTGTGGACCGAGAGTGGGAAAGAGGTAAGGAGAGAGGAATTATGGTTTGGAAAAGGGAAAGGAGCAGGAAGCACCAGGGAGATTTTCTGTAATAATCAATAAACCAATTATTTGGAATTAAATGACCTTGCCTGGTGTCTCAGGGCTGGGTGTATCTGCACCTGCACCAAAACCTGCCCCTGGCACTCCTTCTCTGCCACCTCTCCCATACCCCTCCCACAGCGCTCCACACTCACCGTTCCCAGCTCCCGCCAGATTCACAAACTCACTCTTCACTCCACGTTGACAATACAGTACTGTGCAAAACGCTGAGGTACCCTAGCGACATATATGTGCCCAAGACTTTTGCATAGAACTGTATATAGAGATACAAAGTGTTATTTTTCCCTCTGGCCGTGTTATCTCCCATAGTTGTGTTCAATCCGCAAATAAACATGGGAAAGGCAACTATCAGAGTCACTGTTAACTGTTTCTCTCTCTGTTGATGCTACCCGACCAGATAAAAATTCCTAAAACATTCTGACCTTACTTTAGAATTACAACATCTGCAGTTTTTTTTTTGCTTTCCTGTTACTCGCTTCTTTTTCAATGTTCAAATTTCAAAGTAAATTTATTATCAAAGTATTTGTCACCATATACTACCCTGAGATTCATTTTCTTGCAGGCATTCACAGTAGAACAAAGTAGTACAACAGAATCAATGAAAAACTCCACACAAACACTGACAAACAGCCAACGTGCAAAAGACACACCATGCAAATACAAAATAATAATAATAAATACTGAGAACCTGTATAGTCCTTGAAAGTGAGTTCACAGGTTGTGTTCAGTGATCAGTTTAATGTTTCTTTGTGCTATTACATACTATCTTTAGCAAAGACAATGTTTTGTCTTTCAAAGCATTAAAAGACATTTAGTCCTCTTTATGGATGCTGCCTGACTCGCTGAGTTCCTCTTGAATTTTGTGTGTGTTGCTGAAGAATTCCAGCATCTGCAAAATCGCTTGTGTTTAAGACATTAAGTGAGTTGCTCACTGTCAGGATCAGTTCAACTGACCTCTATGCAAAGTCTTGATCAGCTCTCAACTATATCTCCTCCCAACCGATCTCAACAGTCCTTTAATCCTAGATCCCTGTTAGCAGCTTCATTTAGAGACTTCCCTGTCAATGAAACTAGAGCACTTCAATTATTCTCTTGTGAACTTAAATACTATGACACAATGTGTTACGTGATGCCAAGTGATGCTGCTACAAGCCTTTCATACATTAACTAGTGCACAAGACAATAAACTCCACTTTGGAATTGGGATTGGAATTGATTTGTTATTGTCACATACAGTGAAAAGCTTGTCTTGCTTACTGTTCAAAAGGATCAGATCATCACACAGTGAACTGAGGTAGAACAAGGTGAAACAATAACAATGCAGAATCAAGAGAACTGCTACTTCTCTAGATCTTTTCAGTAAATATGGAGAATGCAGATTATGGAAATTATATTTACTGAAGAATACGACTGTGCAAACATCATGCAGTTACTATCAAAGATTTCCAGTTTTAGGGTTGAGATGGCTATGCCATTTTTTCCATCGAGCAAGCCATAAATTAGAACTATGCATTTAAATCTGCCCTTAAGAAATGCGTAGTCTAAAAATATCCAAACAGCTAATATTTTGCCATTACCAGAAAAACTTAGTTTTCTTTCCTATTTCCCCCACTCCCATCCCTGACTCTGCAGTTTCTAACTTCAAAGTTTGAAGTAAATTTATTATCAAAGTACATATGTATGACCAAATACAACCCTACCTATAGATTGTATATGTGCCTAAGACTTTTGCACAGTATTGTACACAGTGACATATGTACTTGGATAATAAATTGACTTTGGATTCCAGGACACATTTTAAAAGCCCCTGTTTTTATCCCTACTGGAGAATCAAAGAGGAGGGAAAAATCTGTAAAATCCCTCCGTGGATCCAGTCGCAATTTGCTGCTGTGATTTCTCTTCACACTTTACTCAGACTGGGGGAGCGACATACAAACAGCGCAATGTCATTCTGACTCAGTTGACCAATCTGCCAGAAGAGCGAGTCAGCTATCTGGTATGCAGCATGAAGCGGACTGGCGTGTGCTTCACGTGGCCTGCTAGTTCTGTCTACTGAAGTTTCTTCTTTGGATTAGAGACACCAGCTATAGCAACTGATCACTGGACAGTTTTTAATAAAAGCAATCAAAGGAAGCATGTTGCACGGTACTTAGCCCTGGCCCATAGCAGAAAGTCTGGCACATGTGTATAAAATTAACATAACAAATGTTACAGACACCAGGTCAAACTGAAGTCTTGTCCACGAGGGAAAGCAGGGTTCAGCCCAACCTACAATTCTGGCTTCCAAAAAGTCTGCATTCATTTGTTGTACATGTTACTATGGCAACCAAATACTCTCTTCACCAGTTTTTTTTAAAAAGTGTTAAAATACCCTCATCTTTTGGTGGTTGCAATAAACCTCAACAAATTCTTGGCTGCATTTATACTTGTACCAGAACTAAGCAACATGCTAGCCTTTCTGAAGTTCCACAGAATGTGTTATTTTAATCACTCTAAAATTTTAATTGGCTTGTTTCAATAAAACCATTATTCTCTGTTTCACCTTGAGATGAGATGCAAAAGTGTTATCCCATCTTATTCTGAATATACACCCAGTGGACACTTTATTAGGTCCACTTGCTCGTTAATGCAAATATACAATCAGCCAATCATGTGACAGCAACTCAATGCATAACAGCAGGCAGACATGGTCAAGAGGTTCAGTTATTGTTCAGACCAAACATGAGAACGGGGAAGAAATGTGATTTTAGTGATTTTGACTGTGGAATGATTGTCAGTGCTAGGTGAAGTGGTTTGAGTATCTCAGAAACTGCTGATCTCCTTGGCTTTTCACGCACAATAGCCCCTAAAGTTCACAGTGAGTGATGTGGAAAACAAAAAAAAAAATCCAGTGCGTGGCAGTTCTGTAGCCAAATATGCCTTGTTAGTGAAAGATGAGAGAAAACCTACAGATGCTGGAAATCCAAGCAACACACACAAAATGCTGGAGGAACTCAGCAGGCCAGGCAGCATCTACGGAAAAGAGTACAGTCGATGTTTTGGGCCAAGACCTTTCAGCAGGACTCCATGGATGCTGCATGGCATGCTGAGTTCCTCCAGCATTTTCTGCATTTTGCTTGTTGATGAAAGAGATCAGAGAATGGCCAGGCTAGTTCAAGCTGACAGGAAGGCAAAAGTAACTCAAATAACCACAAGTTACAACAATGGTGTGCAGAAGAGCATCTCTGAACACACAACACATCGAACCTTGAAGTGGATAGGTTACAGCAGCAGAAGATCAGGAACATACAGTACTATGCAAAAGTCTTAAGAACATATATATAGTTAAGGTGCCTAAGGCTTCTGCACAGTTCGGTATATTGGTTAAAATAAGAAAGTGGTTGGAAAACAGAAATAGGAGTACTTAACTTTCTATTAGCCCAGTAGTATTAAGTGTTTGGTATCTGGAAAGACATAATATACAGCACTGTGCAAAAGTCTTGGGAACCCTAGCTAGATAGTGTATAGGTGCCTAAAACTTTTGCACAGAACTGTAAATTCAGTGGCCACTTTATTAGGTACAGGACATACCTAATAAAGTGGCCACTGAGTTTATTGTCTTCAGTCAAACAGGCAAGGGGTTGGAATGGGGAAAAGTACTCCACTATTCCATTACTGTAGCCTATTAATAACATTTGCCGTACATAGGTTTACCAGCCATTCTTGCACAGCGTAGTGGCTAGCACAAAGCTTTACAGTGCCACCGACCTGGGTTCATTCCTGCCACTGCCTGTAAGGAGGATGTTCATTGTCCCTGTGACTGTGTGGGTTTCCTCCGGATGCTCCAGTTTCCTCCCACAGTCCAAAGATGTACCGGTTAGTAGGTTGATTGGTCAATGTAAATTGTTCCTGATTAGGCTAGGGTTAAATCAGGGGGTTGCAGGGTGTTGTGCCTCAAAGGTCTGGGAAGGCCTACTATGTACTGTATCTCAATAAAAGACCAGTCTAATTGTATCAATGCCTTTAAACTAAATTGCCTAGCATAGTTTGATTTTTACTGTATTGAGATTGTATAGTATATTTTTTCTTTGGTTGCTTCATTTTAAACCCATTTAAGAGCCTCTGGGACCATTTTAAACTTATACTTTTGACTTAAGCATTTCCTTAAAAGTTCTGCCAATTGTTTCATAATGATTAAGTACTGACTACATTGGCTGGATAGATTTCCAAAGCCTCAAGCTTACTTAAGAACAAGAGACTCAGATGAGTAACACACATAAAAATGTTGGAGTAACTCAGTGGGTTGGGTATCATCTATGGAGGGGAATAAACAGTCGACATTTCAGACTGTTTTCTTTCATCCGGACTCCTTCACCTGTCCTAATGAAGGGTCTTGGCCCAAAGTGTTGACTCTTTTTAGATGCTGCCTGACCTGCTGAGTTCCTCCAGCAATTTGTGTGTGTTTCTCAAACTTACTTCCATGTTACTTTGGGATATTACTTAACCTATAAGAGAAATACACTTTTCTTTGAAAAAAAATCACTGTCACAAAGCAAAAGCACTCGTCTCCCCCCATGAGGTGTGAGTAAAATCTATTCTATGTCTGTGCGTTTCTCTCATACAGAAGCATTTGCCTCGTATACCACTTCTGAAGGGTTGCCCCTCCCATCTTTGGTGGCAGTTGGCTGCTGCTTTCCTCTACATCTGCCTCTTTCTTTGCTTCAGCTACAAACTCTCTCCTGCTCACTCCATCTGACAGCCTCATCCCCAAAGTTCCTTCCTCCATGTGAGGCAGCACGATAGTGTAGTTGTTACCGCAACATTTTACAGAGCCGGCAATCACCATTCAGACTCAATTCCCACTGCTGTCTCTAAGGAGTTTGTACCTACCACCCAGTGACCGCGTGGGTTTCCTCTGGGTGCTCCGGTTTCCTCCCACAGTCCAAAGACGTACGGGTTAGGGTTAGCGGTGGGCATGCTATGTTTGCGCCAGAACACAAACTTTGCATTTCACTCTCGTTTTGATCTACATGTGACAAATAAAGCTAACCTGTAATCCTGACTGTTCTCTTTGGCCACATGAGACGGTGGATATGTTATGACACACTCTACTTCCGACAGTAGAGTGCCTCAGTAGAAGAGCCAATAATTTAGTTGGGATGGTAGTGTCGTGGTTCGCCAAACACAATTATAACAGCACTAGTAACCCGGGTTCAATTCCCGTTGCTGTCTGTAAGGAGTTTGTACATTCTCCCCGTGAGCGCGTGGGTTTCCTGGGGTGCTCCGGGTTCCTCCCACATTTCAAAGACGTACTGGTTAGTAAGTTAGTTGATCACATGGGTGTAGTTGGGCATTGCAGCCTCATTAGGCTGGGTGGGCCTGCTATTATGCTGTTTCTCTAAATGAAAACTATATACAGTAAAACTAGATTACTAACAGGAGGCACCTTCCTACATGTCACTTTGGCAAGTTAGGACATAAATAAATCCTTAGAAGTGACAGTCCTTTATGTTACGACTAATTTGGTAGGGCTTTTACCTTGTACTAAGACGAGGGACATGCCCTCATCTCAGTACTAACATCAGGGAGGATGTACAGGAGCCTGAAGACACGCACTCAGTATTTTAGGAACAGGCTCTTCCCCTCCAGCATTAGATTTCTGAACTGGCAATGTACCCATAAACACTACCTCACTATTCCTCTCTCACAGTATTTATTTATTTATTTGTTGTGACTGATAGTATACCTCTCAAAGTCCAACCCTACGTCCCTGCCATGAGACGGACAACAGGGCCCTGGTGAAGCTGTGTAGGCCAATCTCCTGTACGGTCGATACAATGGATTACAGAAACAATGATGAACTCCAACCATACCATCGACTGTAGGGAGGTCATCGATGGCCTGTGCTTCACTGGGAGCTAAGAGCCCAAGGAGAAGAACTTATAGTACTGTACTGCTGGCACAAAACAAATTTCACGGCATCATATAGGTCAACGATTAGGAACATGTAAAAGACTCTTAGACAAATGGATGATAGAAAAATGGAGGTATATGGTAGGAAAGGGTTAAATTGATCTTCGAGTAGGTTCAAAGGTTGGCACAACATTGCGGGCCGGAGGGTTTTACTGTGCTCTTATTTTCTACGTTCTATGATAATAGAAACAGTTATTCTCCTACAGCCATCAGGATCCTGAACCGGAATGGCTAACCATTCACCACAACTCTGAACTGATTCCACAACCTACGGATTCACTTCCAAGGACTCTACAACTCACGTTCTCAGTGTTATTTATTTACTTATTTACTATTATTATTATTACTTAGATCTTTTTTGTATTTGCACAGTTTGTCTTCTGTTACTCATTGGTTGTTCAGTCTCTGTGCAGTTTTTCATTGACTCTGTTGTATTTCTTTGTTCTATTGTGAAAACCCTCAAGAAATCTACATATGTTGATAATAGATTGATTTTAAACTCTGACTGTAGTTGAATAGTAGAGGCAAAAGTGATATCTCTCTGTCTGCTTTCTCAGATGTTTGTTAAAAAAAGCTCAAAGTGCTAGCTTTGAAGAGCAGGGGATTTCTCAATAACCTGGCACATTTGATCCCTCAAACAGAGTCAGTGTTCAACTAGTTGATGCATTGCTCTCTCTGGGAATTTCCCATGTGTAAGCTGGCTACTGGGATCCACACACTGCATCAGTGATAGTCTGAGTTCTGTGGAGCATCCTGCCACCAAATACAAGTTTGATCACTTCCTTTTCCTCAAAATGTAAGTACTTTTAATCAAGGACTGGAATCAACAAATAAATAACATAATGGTGGTTAATTTGGAAATAATTATCCTACATTTTCAGAGCAGTCATATCCCAATTATTTGGGCTATACTTAGTTTTTGTGTGGTTTCCACACAGCAAGATCCAATGAAATAATAAAAAGAACAAGGTTACTGAGGTTGGTTAAGGCACAGATATTGACTAGGACACCAGCCATATTCGTCTGATCTTTCTCCATTATCATCCCGGAGTGTGACAACCATTTAAACATCTTACCCAAAAGGCAGCATACCCTAGCAATGCAGCATTTCCTCAGTAGCGCTGTGAAATGTCAGCTTGGATTACGCACTTGCTGACAAGGAGTGGGTCTTGAACCGATGACCTCCTAACATGGTGGCAAACATAAGCCAAGCCAACATAAATTAAACGATCGCCTCTGTGAGCAATGCAATTCAATTCTGTCTGCAGGTTTGAGCATTATTTCCAATGACCTCAATAGATTATTTTTCCCGATCTAAATTCCTTAGCTGAACACATGCCATTGTACCTACTAATAGATTTTAAATTACAACATGGTGTGGAAGCAAGTCCTTTTTTTAAATGTTACAAATTCAAACACTTGCCAACATAATTTTATTCCTATTCTTTGAGCCCTTGTCAAGTGATTGGATGGATCCATTAGGATTAGAAAATGCAATACTTTCACTGTTTTTTGGGGAGTATTTATTAACTAAACAAAAAAGAAACCAGATGTTCATGGAAAGTTACATGTTCCTTGTTTTCCTGCTGAAATTCCTTCGTCTTAAAACATATGATAACACATCCAAAGCAGACTTTCCAATAATACTGCACTGCTTTGGGGAATACAATCCAAACCTTGTGCACAGCAACACAACATGAATCATAGTAACATCGGCAGTACATATATGTAGATGGAATCACATATTACCTTGGTTAAACACTGAGTAGCCAAGTCTCAGGGGAGCTGGGTGGCCAGTTAATACCCATTCCTCATTAGTTTTCTCAGCTGTCTTCAAAACTATAAAATTCCATTAAAAAAGCTCAGCCATACTGTATATTTTTTTAATTTATTTGGATATGCGGCACAGCAACAGGTCCTTCTGGCCTAACAAATCCACATCGCCCAATTACACCCATGTGACTAATTAAGCAATGAACCCATACATCTTTGGACTGGTGAATCCAGAGGAAACCCATGCAGTCGTGGGGAGAACGTACAAACCCTTTACAGTCAGTGGTGGCAATCAAACCCAGGTTGCTGGTGCTGTCACGGTGTTATGCCAACTGCTATGCTTTGACTTTTGGCAGATTAACATTGGCCTCAACAACTACTCCACAAGCCAGACCTTCTGACTGAAGGGATTTGCAGGAAAACAGTTGTGATCTATTCTTCTTTGATTTGAGATACTTCGTAACATTAAGTTGAAAACTGAAAGTTCAAAATAAATTTATTATCAAAGTACATATATATCACTATATACTACCCTAAGATTCATTTTCTTGCAGGCGATCACAATAAATACAAGGAAACTCAATAGAGTCAATGAAAAGCCACACACAACAAAGATGGACAAACAACCAACGTGCATAAGACAACAAACTGCAAACACAATAAAAACAAAATAATATTATTAATGAATAAATAGAGAACCTAAGTGGTAGAGTCCTTGAAAATAAGTCGATAGGTTATGGAATCAGACACCTTCATAAACTGAGAAGGAGGTGAGACTCCCAAAATTCTATCCGGTTTTAGTTTATGTGGGGTCTGGTTTATTTATTGCTTCTTGCCAGCGTAAGGCAGTAAATTGATCCAAGATCAGATCTATTTACTGCACGAAAGCTCTGTCACAGGGTTGCACTCAGATTTTTCAGCCTTCCATCTCTGTTGATGAAAAAGAATCAAGAACGAAGCAAGCTGTGGAAATTGTTTGGATTTTTATTTTGACGTCTGGAGCTGATGCCATATGGAGATCATGAAATAATCTCACAATTTCAGTGTAGATAGATAGATTGATCACCTCAGTCCTGGCTGAACACAAGACAGTATCATTTTATGTTGGACAGTGGGATAAGGAGACTGATTAAGGTCAGGATTTGTTAAGTGACACTTGAGTGTGAAAACACTTCCTCCCCTCAATCACATCTGGCAGTTATACAGGGTAGATACAAATCAATTCAGAATAAAAACACTGTGTATCAGCTTATAATAAGCCACCGAGTTTAGAAATCCCTAGTTATCCAATTTAGGAATCATATTCCCTGGTAAACATATGTTGCAGCTTGCTACTGTGGTCTCATTTTTTCAAATCTTTAAATGTGCAAATAACAATTCACTTTAAAAAAAAACTTTTTCCTGCTTATAGTACCTGCAATTTCAAGAGCAACAGGGAGGATGCTACACAGCATCCACACTAGGACCATCAGGCTCAAAAACAGTTACTTTCCCCAAGCAGTAAGGCTGATCAACACCTCCACTCACTAATGCAGCTCACCGCTGCTTTATCACTTCCTGTCAGAGTCATCTTACGTACAGACACTCCTGTGCCAAGCGTCACTTTATGGACGTACATTCTTATATTTATATGCATTATGTTTTTTTCATTATTGTGTTTTTTATCTTATTATGTTTTTGTGTGCTGCATCAGACCCAGAGTAGCAATTATTTTGTTCTCCTTTACACTTGCGTACGGGAAATGACATTAAACAATCTAGAATCTTAAATCTGTGTGTGTGCAGCTTAGGAATCCACGGTGACATAGCAGTTAACGTTATGTTATTACAGCGTCAAGAGCTTGGAGTTCAGTTCCAGTGTCGTCAGTAAGGAGTCTATACATCCTTCCTGTGGAATGCATGGGTTCCTTCCAGGTGCTCTGGTTTCCTCCTACAGTCCAAGAATGTTCCGGTTAATGGGTCATTGTAAACTGCCCTGTGATTAGGCTTGGTTTAAATCAGGGGCTGCTGGACGGTGTTCTCAAAGGGCCAGAAGGGCCTGTTCTTTATCTCTAAATAAAAATTAAATTAAATAGAAATGAAAGAAGTGCTACTAACACAAGGTCTTGATTGTCTTTTTCAAGCATTAATTCAGACTGTTCCACACATCTCTGAACTGCCAGTAATGGCTGGTGCGGACAACAGCAGTGCTTTCAGATTGTGAGATATGGGAAGATGATCTCATCTAAAGTTCTCAGAACATCTGATGCTTCACAGGAGAACTCTAAAGTAAGCACCCAAATTCCCCAAACATTAAACAGGTCATTAATCTATTATTAGCAACACACACAAATGCTGGTGGAACGCAGCAGGCCAGGCAGCATCTACAGGAAGAAATACAGTCAATGTTTCGGGCCAAGACCCTTCGTCTCTTGTGTGTGTTGCTTGGATTTCCAGCATCTGCAGATTTCCTCTTGTTTGCAAATCTATTATTAGTGCAGGTTAAGATGTGACACAGAAATAAGTAAATAATTGGAGTCCAATTCAAAGTCAATATTTGATTCGCCATCACTGGAATTCACTTTTAAGCAATTTTTTTTCAGACAGGTTGACACTTTCCTGTAATAAATTTTTGTTTAAAGCCACAAATGGTTCAGCACAGACTAGATGGCCTGAAGAGCCTGTTTTTGTGCTGTATTTCTGTGCTGTGTGTCTCTACACAAAAAACGGTGAAGCACTGAATATCTGTAGAGCCTTGTAAACTATTGGGCTCCTAGGAGCCTTAGGTCCCACACCATCATGTCAGGAACAATTATTGGCCCTCAACCATCAGGCTCCTGAGCCACCATGGATAACTTCACTCAACTCAACTCAACTCAACTCTGTACTGATCATTGAAGACAGCCCATGGATGGTCAGACAGACTGACCTTTCTTTCTTTCTCCCTTTCATTCCCTATTTATTTGTTTATTATTTACATTTATATTTTTCAGTTTGTTTTCTTTTTCCACATGGGTTACTTGTCAGTCTTCATTTAGGTGTAGTTTTTCACCAATGCTTTTGTTCTACTGTTGTTCTACTGTGAATGCCTGCAAGAAAATGAATCTCAGGGTAGACTTTTGGCGATATACATGTCCTTTGGTAATAAATTTACTTTGAAATTTGACCTTTTGAAATTTATACGTCAGTGAATCTGGTTGGCAGCCTTATAATGTTTCATAAACTAAAATGGCCGCAATATACTTACATAAACACAAACGAATCTGCACACGCTGGAAAACTTGAGGAACAGACAAAATGTTGAAGGAACTCTGTAAGTCAGGCAGCATCTAAGGAGGGAAATAAACACTCGACATTTCAAGCCAATCCCTTGACTGTTTATTCCTCTCCATTGATGCTGTCTGACCTGCTGAGTTCTTTCAGCATTTTGTGTGTGTTCACAATCTACTTTCACACTGAAGGAAAATAATCTTTAATAACCCCAGATCTTCACTTCTCCCAGGGTTGGGCCAATGAGTCACTTCCTTGTCTGTGTGCCAGCAGGAGGTGTAGTGCAGTGAGTACGAAGGTGAGATGGTAGTTATGGCTTCTCACCTTAGCAAAGCCATAACTTAACCAATAAAATACACCCTTACTTAGAGCCAGTGAGGAACACAGAGCTGCTAATATTAAACCTTCTGGAGCAGGAAATAGCAGCGTCTAGGGCTTTTCTTTCTGGAGTGAAGGAGGATGAAAGATGACTTGATAGAGATGTATAAGATGATGAGGCATAGATAGCTAGTGACTTCTTCCCAGGATGGAAATGGCTAATACAAGAGACTGCTATTTTACCGTGATTGGAGAAAGGTATGGGATGTCAGAGCAATGTTTTTTTCCTACACAGAGAGTGGTGGGTGTGTGGAACGTACTGTCAGGGGTTGGTGGTAGAGGTGGATTCATTAGGGACACTTAAGAAACTCGTAGATAGGCACATGGTTGATAGAAAAATAGCAGACTACGTGCAAGGGAAGGGTTAGATTGATCTTAGGGTAGGTTAAAAGGTCAGCGCAACATTGTGGGCCAAAGGGCCTGTACTGTGCTGTAGTGTTCTATCTTCTATAATTATGCAGTACATTAGGGAGATTAAAAAAGTCTTTTATATAGATGAAAGGAAGTAACCACTGACTGTCCACTCTATCAATGCCTTTTATCATTTTAAACACCTCTATCTAGTCACCTCTCTTCCTCCTTCACTCCAGTTAAAACAAAAAACGGAGAGCAGTATGGGAGGGGAGGGTTAAATTAATCTCAGGGTAGATTCAAAGGTCACTGTGCCAAAGTGGACTGAAGGGTCATACTGTGTGAGACTGGTTATTCTGTTTTATGTTCTAGGATACATAGATACACATTCCTTCCAGTTCCTGGGCGGGACCTGTATAAATTAACACACCCCTTATGCCTATCCTGGGATACTAACATCAGGCCTGGTGTGGTGAACTATGTGCCTGTCGGGACACGCCCCTGCTGACTGCTCCTGTGGCTCCTCCCACAGGCCCCTGTATAAAGGAGATCTGCGGCCTGACGCTCGGCCTCAGTCTCCAAGACCTTGTATGATAGACACTCACTCCTGGTTCCTTCTTCCAGTCAATAAAAGCCGATATCTCGCCTACGTCTCAGTGTGAGTTATTGATGGTGCATCACCTGGTCATATACCTCGTCCATTCTCCTGCCTCATTTATACATTAACAGATTCACCTGGTGATCCAAAAGTCAACCCATCTAAACCTTGAACATGGTCAACAAACAAACATTCATGGCCTCTCCATGAATAAATTTCTCCAGATCTCCGACCCAAGTGGGTGACTCCCTTAAACCGGGACCCCTCCCCTTTGCATCAGACCTTGCACCCAATGGAAACCACCCCTCTGCAGTCTCTGCACCCAGTTCCAACCACAGGATTTACTATGTCTCCTGAAAATGTATCCATTCCTGAGGAAGGGTCTTGGTCTGTTTATTTATTTCCATAGATGTTGCCTGACCTGCTGAGTTCCTCCAGCATTTTGTGTGTGTTGCTTTAGATTTCCAGCATCTGCAAAATATCTCGTTTATATACAGCTAGGGTGTCTAAGACTTTTGCACAGTACTGTAATAATTTTATGTATTGCACTGTACAGCTGCCACAAAAAACAGATTTCCTGACACATGTGATAGATGATAAACCTGATTCTGATATGAGTCTTTCTTGTGGACTGAGAGTGGGAAGGGGGCAGAGAGAGGGGAATCAGGGAAAAGGGGAAGGGAGAAGAAAGGGAACGGGAATCGCCAGAGAAACGTTCTGTAATGATCAATAAACCAATTGTCTGGAATCAAATGTCTGCACCCACACCTCCCTACCCCCCCCCCCCCCACCCTGGCTCCGACACTCCTTCTCTGCCTCTGTTCCACACCCCTCTCGTGGGACCCCTCACTCACCATTCCCAACATCCTTTGCTCTCGCCAGATTTACAAACTGGCTCCCCACTCTACAGTGACAAATACCGTAGTGTGCCATATATACGGCTGAAGGTTAATAACTGTTCCTGAACTGGGTGGTGTGGGTACCTGCTGCCCAATGGCCTGGGTGTTTGGGGTCCTTGATGATGGATGGACACACGAGTTGATATGCTTCACGACAAACTTCTCAAATCACTTCATCACAGTAAATAATTATATTTTTAAAATTCAAAAATGTTCATTGCTGTTCAAGCCAGGTTTATAAATGTTTGCTTTTGTTGTTAGGCACCAAAAACTTAAGATTTCTTTCTAATATAAAACCCACAAGTGTTTATAAATTATTGACAGATCTAGCCCTCATCTCTTTTGCAGCAAGCTTCTTGCCCTGTGCCAAGCCACTCGAACAAATGCGCACACATGATACAAATCCCGTGTTTAATACTTGCAAGTGTAACCATCACCCTTCAGTAAATCTTATGTATTCATAATGGTACTCGACAGCACACACCAATGCAGATGAGGGCATTAATTTGTAGACCTTATTCTTCCTTGAATCCATTTCGCCTGTTGAATTTACCAGATTAAAGGTGAGGTGGATAATGAGCCCAATAGTGGCAAGGTAGCATATTGGTTGGCATGTCGCTTTCTAGCGTCAGCAACACGAGTTCAATTCCCTCCACTATTTGTGAGGATTTTGTATGCTTTCTTGGTGACCGCCACGCTCTCTACTTTCCTCCCACGTACAGTTAAGGTTACTGGAGTTGTGGCCACGATATGCTGGTGCCCGAACTGCACAATCCTCGCTGATTTGATTTGACGCAAGCAACACGTTTCACTGCATGTTTTGAAGTATATGTGACAAATAAAGCTAATCTTTAAGATCTTTATGAGGAAAACGTGCAGCAGATTTGCAGGGCAGTGAAAAGAAAGATGCTTCATTAGGGTGTAAGATTTGTGACTGAGTCTGCAAAATGCAGCAGAAGATAAAACACACGTGATTATTGTTAAATTGATAGTGTGAACATTTGGAGAAAGATACTCGATTCTGGGCTTGTGGTGTAAAACTGCTGTTTCATTGGATGTATTGCTAATGCTTCAAATACAGATTGATAGAATTCTCCCACAGGGTCTGGCCATATGATGCGCTCACTTGGTAGCTCCCTTGGTAAATTTCTCCTGCGATCCCACAGTACATCAAGAGATAACAAGCTAGAGTGGTCAAGGGCAGAAAAACTAAACAAATAATATTTGTCCCTGGGATGGGATTTGTTATCCTGTACAGCCTGCAGAATTCACTACCTTCTTATTAAATTTCAGGAAGGTAATTCCAATCACGGCAGAATGTCAAGACCGACCTTCTAACTATTGTTAAGAGTACAAACTTCACAATCTCAGCCAAAAGTGGTATAACCCGAACAAATTGTTGTGATCAATGGAATATTCACCACTCGTAGAGGATAAATCTAATGTTAAAAAAATGTCACTGCTAAAGGAAGTTTAAACATTTAACACAGCTGTACATGAAACCCCTGTTACCATGGAAACATGGTTCATAGTTCATAGATCAAATAGTTCCACTCAACTTACCTTTATTCAATTTAACAGCCATTCTTCAAACAAGATACCTTTCATTTCAATTCCTCAGGCAATTTAATATCAAAACAATTTTTTTAACAAATATGTGCCAGTGTTGGCTCCATGCCACAAAGGCAATTACTAGTCACTCATGTTTCAACAACAGTTTTACCACAATGACAATACTCTCCCGATCTCATGTCATCTCGTTGCGTAATGCACTTGCTAACATTTTGATAATCTGACCCAAAATACAGCATGATTAGGCATTTATTGAGATACATACATTAGTTTCACTAATTTGGCTGCTCAGTTCATGTGGAAAAATGGCCAAATGCAACTGTGGTCAAATTTACAAGTTATGACTGGATATGTTTCTATTGCCTGTAGGTCTAATTCACCTCCTGTCTTTTATTAATAACTTTTCAAAGAGAATACTACTAAACTTGCTTTTCTTTCCCAAAAGACACTTTTTTAACACTTATATTTATTGTGCTTTTTAAAAAATTCTGCTTTTTATACTTATTTTGTGTTTTTTTTTATGCTGCATGGGATCTAGAGTAACAATCATTTTGTTCTCATGTTTTGAAGAATGATGATAAACAATGTTGAATCTTGAAAAAGATGGTTTATTTGGTCATTCTTTTTTAAATTCCCAAGTTATACGCTATTAGTTTGTAAAATTAACTTCATTTTAATATTTACCTGCATGGTAAATAGAGAGTTAAGAATGCAATCTGAGCCTGAGTGTATATTTTTGCATTTTATTCCGGAAACTCAAGTACGTAAATCTATGCTGACAATCCAATGAAGGGAGTGGTGCCCTGTCTACGATCTTTTCTTTCAAACAAAGCATCACAGCAAAGCCCTGCCAACCTCCTCACACAAACCTAAAGATGTCTTGATGTTATTCTGAAGAAGGCAGGGGAATTCTCCCTGATGTCCTGGGCAATGTCCATCTTGCAGCCTCTAAAACGACACGTATAGCACTGCTGGTACTGGTAACCTTGCTTCCTGCGGAACCTTGCCATGGCAAATTAGTTTCTACATCAGCGAGGCCTACATAGGTGAATTTGGAGTATTGTGCACAGTTCTACCTACCTACATGAAAGATATCAATAAGACTGAAAGAGTGCAGAGAAAATTTACAAGGATGTTGCCAAGACTTGAGGGAAAGGTTGAATAGGTCAGGACTTTATTCCCTAGAGTGGGAGACAATGAGGGGAGATTTGATGGAGGTATACAAAATTATGAAGAGTATAGATGGATAAATACAAGCAGGTCTTTTTCCACCTGGCTTGGGTAAGATTGGAACTACAGGTCATGAGTTAAGGGTGAAAGATGAAATGCTTAAGGGGAACCCAGGGGAGAACCTACTCACTCAGAGGATGGTGAGTGTGTGGAATGAGCTGCCCAGTGGAAGTGGTGGACGTGGAGTTCGATTTCAACGTTTACGAGAAGTTTGGATAGGTATATGAATGGGAGGGGCATAGAGAGCTATGGTCTGGGTGCAGGTTGAAAGGACTAAATAGAATAATACTTCAGCACGGACCAGATGGGCCAAAAGGCCTGTAGGGTTCTATAACTATTTCCTAAATTTAAACAGTTATTAACCTTCTGTTAGCTATAACACATTTTAAACCACCCTTACAAACTCTGCATAAGAGTATGTCTTTATTTAGTATTTAAAAAATAGACACTGCAGGAGCTACAGGAAAAATCTCCCAGATATACGAACAGAGTAAAACAAGGAAATTAAATCCTTCTACATTTTCCATTGTAGGTCATATGACATGATTCTACCAGCCTTGTCAATCACACGGCCTGCCTGTGCACTCATGCTCTGTTCTGCCAGTCTGTCGGTATGGCTTTACGCGTCACGCAGGGTGGAATGTTTGGCACAAGATCTGGAGCTGAGGCCATTCAGCATTGTGCAACGCCGAGCAGTTAATTATTGAGCAATCAGCCCCGGTGAAGCAAACGCCAAACAGAAATCCAAATGAGACTTAGCTGCTTCGAGGTTTGGGAACAAATATTTAAGAGGTGGAACTTCCAGCCAAAGCACTCAGAAGGTGGAATTATAAATATTGTTATCTGAAATGTAAGCAAGTTTCAGATCTCTGGAGGAGTGATGTGATGTAGTCCACTTGAGAGAGCATGAAGGCAGATAGTGCACAAGGTTCAGCAAACAGCACCGTCACCTACAGAGGTGCAGTTGGTGTGGCCGCCGGAAGCTTTGAGGATCCAGGTTCCAATTTATTATCGAACCACATACATGTCACCAATGTTCCCACTAATTTGTAATGACCAGGATGCACAAAAATCTTTTGCTGTGCTGTTTTTTGGCCAGTGACAACAACCTGTACACACTGAATAATTTCTTCAATAAAAACGGTATAAATAAGACAGTTCTAAAATCTGCAGACAGACCATCACAAACTCCAAGTTGTCAACACCACCCACTTCAGAAACCGGAAAAGAAAATGTGATTGTGTACGATCATGAAATATACTTAACGTGCCAGCGAGGTAGAGGGTGATAACATGCTGTGCACAGGTTAAATTCCTTTGTGCTGATGCAGACGGCTTAGCATGGAATTATGACAAAAGGAATCAAGGGGGAGTTAATAGGCTTGTGTAAGAGAGAGTGCAAGCAGAGGTGCAACGGGACTGATGGCTTTGCTTCTCTGGGGACTAGTATGGGCCTGATGTATTGAATGTCTCCTGTATGTTAATAGGTATAAAGTACAGTCCCAAATTACTCGTTCATGGACGGTCCCAAGCCCGGATGCAAAAGGAGGAGGGTTGGGCATGGGCTAGCAACCCACCCGTAAAAACCCAGAGCTACTGAAATGCCAACGGAAGCTTGGAAGACCATACGACCATAAGGCACAGGAGCAGAATTAGGCCATTCAGCCCATTGAGTCTGCTCCACCATTCCATCATCTTGGATCCCCACTCAACCCCATGCACATATCTTCTCGCCATAACCTTTGATGCCCTGACCAATCAGGAAATGATCAAATTTTGCTTTAAATATAACCACAGACGGCCTCCACTGCAGACTGTGGCAGAGCATTCCACTGATTCACTACTCTGTATCTATAAAAATTCTTCCTTACCTCCATTCTAAAAGGTCGCCCCTCAATTTTGAGGCTATGCTCTCTAATTCTATAGACCCCTGCCACAGGAAACATCCTCTCCACATCCACCTTATCTAATCCTTTCAACATTCAGTAGGTTTCAATGAGATCCCCTAGCATTCTACTAAATTCCAGTGAGTACAGGCCCAAGGCTGCTAAAAGCTCCTCATATGTTAACTCCTTCATTCCCAGAATCATCCTCTGGACTTTCTCCAATGACAACACATCCCTTCTGAGATATGGGGCCCAAAACTGTAGACAATACTCCAAGTATGACCTCACTAGTGCCCAATAAAGCCTCAGCATTATCTCCTTGTTTTTATATTTTATCTTCTTGAAATAAATGCCAACAGTGCATTTGTCTTCTTTAAGCAGAGGGAGAATGGCGCTGATATGGTATTGCTTCTGTGGGAGCTAGCATGGACCTGATGAACTGATGGAACTCGATATCCCAAAGACCTCAATCCTTTGAGAAGAAAGATCTTTGGAAAACATGGGCTACTGTTGGGAAGCAACTTGAAAGACTGGTGCAGGATAGAGGACTCTCTGTCCCCAGTAGGAATGAAGGGCTTAAGCAAGTGCCAAATGGTTCATAACATACACACAAAATTCTGGAGAAACTTAAGCAGCTCAGGCAGAATCTATAGAGAGGTATAAACAGTCAACATTCAGGCTGAGACCCTTCATTAGATCAAAAACTGAGGAGAAGACCCTGATTACACAAGATGAATCAATCTCTGAGTTTGCAGCAGAATTCACAAGTGGAACAGACACAAGCAAATCCTGAACACAAGAGACTCTGAAGATGCTGGAAATCCAAAGCAACAGGCACAAAATGGTGGAGGAACTCAGCAGATTAGGCAGTACCGATGGAGAGGAATAAACATTCGAAGTTTCGGGCTGAGATCCTTCACTAGTAACGAGTTAGACCATTTCCCCAGTGATTTTCTATAACAATGCTGTTGTATTCACCACATCTGGCTCTCACTGTAGATAAAAGTTTCCTGACAAAGCCAATGTGGGCCTCTTTGGAGAGATTAGGAATGTCACTAGACTGCTCCTCATGATGAGGTGGTCCACAACCCTGGCCCTTCTTAAGGTGGAGCAGGAAGACGCGTCTGGAGAACCGAAGAAGAATGAGGGGAGGATGAAAGTGTTCTGGGAGGATGGAAGAGCACTGGGGGGGGGGGGGCACTTGAAGAAAGATGGAGTGCAACACAATTACCCTAGCAACAAAACAACTTTCAGAGGAAGAACTTGCATTTACACAACATCTTTCACAACCGGAAGCACTTTAATTTGAAAGCAATGCAGCCACTGGCTGTACTGCAGACGGAGGTCTGATGAATCACCACTAAGACCCATATGTGGTGTAGAAATACCATCTCACAGCCAAGGGGTATAAATCTTACTGTTACATGTACCAGATAACAGAAAGCATCTAATCTTGGAGGCCACACATGTTGTGGAATGGCTTTTTGTCACTAAGCTGTAAAATTTGCTTGATGTAACAGGATCTCTCTCCTATAAAGTCTACGGATCTGGGAATGTAATACTTTGTCCAGTTTGCTGATATATTTATGCTGGCTAAAAAGGTAGATCAAAAGGAACACACAACTAACTATTGAAGTGCAACACTGAATCAGGAGGCTCTTGGAACAGGAAAACTCCCTCAGATAATGGATTAAGCTATTGCCAAGTAAATAGAGTGAAAACCACATTATACCTCGGACATTGTATTCCTGGCCTTGAAGAGCACTTGTTAGTTTCACAGATTCAAAGTCACCTCTCCAATGAATTCAATATTGTCTGAGATGAGTTAAAAGGGCCATCAGATAATTAAATATAGGACTGTGATCTTGTGAGTCAGCTGCAGAACAAAATGTCCACTCTGTACTTTTCTCTTTTTGACTTCAATGCACTTCTGTAAACATTCCCTCCCGTTCCCTCCCTCCTATTTTGTTTTGGGCATATTATACAAAGATCCAGTTAATTAATTATAGCAATTACACTTCAATAATTAATTTTAAAGCAGAACAAGTAAGAGGAAAGGTCAAAATAGCAACTCTCCGAAAAATAAATGGCTCACGCATTCTTCAATTATGATTTGAAGACAGGATATCCAAATAAGCAAAAAAGAATTAAAACTTTTGCAGAAATAAAGGGTACATAATGAATTTAATTTACTATGTTTACAAGCCTAATCAAATGATTAATCTTTCAATTGCTGAACATTGATTGTCATCTGTTAGTACCTTGGAGTAATACTGGGTGATAATATCTTCTGGCACTTTGATTTATTGAGAATGTGGCTCTGAACCTAATACATTATTTCAATATGACAGAATGAATTATTATGTAAAGTAAGCTGCTGTTATTCAATCTACAGTGTACTAAATTACAAAGTGGGCACACAGGCAGATATTTACAGGCCTGAACTGTCAGACTGCGGACTAGTCCCGACATTACCTCCACCCCTGCACCACCCACCCCACTACACCCCCAGTTTCTCTCGTCCTGTGTAACCAGCAGACCATTTGAGATTTTGTACTGAAACCCGCATTTTGTTTCATTCGGCAAAGTAATTGCTGCATTGTAGCTTAATCGTCGATGTTGAACAGCACGTGTTTACGTACTGCGTTTTTACACACAAATTTCACAACATATGTCAGTGATAATAAATCTGAATCATATCTATTATCACTGACGTATGTCGTGAAATTTGTTTTGCTGCAGCGGTATAGTGCAAGATATAAACAATTACGACAAGTTACAATAATAAATAAATAGTGCACAACGTGAATAAAATGAGAAGCTGCAAATAGGTTCTAGGACAGTTTAGAAATCTGATGGTGGAGGGGAAGAAGCTGTTGATAAACATTGCCTGCGTGCTTCAGGCCTCTGTACCTCCTCTCTGATCGAAGCAATGAGAAGAGAGTATGACCCGGCTGGTGAGAGTCCTGACGAATGGATGCTGCCTTCTTGAGACATCGCCTTTTGAAGATGTCCTGGATGGTGGGAGGGAGGGGATGAAGCCAATGCAACAGGACACTGTGGTATCTCCTTTCCAGTCCTGGTGAAAGGTCTCGGCCGAGAAGGTCGACCATTTATTCCTCTCCGCAGATGCTGCCTGAACTGCTGTCTTCTTCCACCATTCTGGTGTGTGTGAGTGTGAGTGTGCGTGTGCATGTGCGTGTGTGCGTGTGTGTGCGTGTGCGTGTGCGTGTGCGTGTGCGTGTGCGTGTGTGCGTGTGTGTGTGCGTGTGTGTGTGCGACTCTGAAGATATAAGAGGTCAGTTTCAAGAAACGCCTCAAGCTGGAGGAGGAGGGGAAGAAGTAGAGGGATAGGGGAGTTTAGGAAGTGAACTACAGAGGTCAGAGCCTGGAATAATTTCAGTCCTGGGCATACAGAATGCTACAGTTGGAGAGGAAAAGTATGCACACTATGTCCTAAGGGACTTTGGCAGTATGTGGATTGACGACTACAAGGGTAATGACTGAAGATGGATCTCTCAACCTATGAAAGAGAAAATCTGTCCAAAGCTCTGCATGCAAGGTGAGGTGGCCCTCATCTCGTTAATGGGAAGCGAGGAAATATGATTCTCGCACTAAGCAACAATCAGCAGGGAAGCAGATTTGCACATCAGTAACCAAGCCGTGCACAGGTTAAAACTATGGGCTTCCGTCCCACACCTTATTGCAACATCTACCACCTACATCGCCTCTTCAAGACACGTTCTTCACGAGACTCACTGAACAGACTGGGCTTTCACAGCAGACGCAATTCATTTATCAGTTCAGCTTGCTCTTGCTGCACTTCCAACAATGTCTTTTTCTCCCCCCACCAGTAACTCTGCTGAAGAGATATGCTGACAAAAGCTGGGAGATCACTGACTTTCTCCTCTGTACAAGTCAATTATGTAAACACTTGCCTGTGCTCACACTAACTCTGCATCCCCAGGTCCAGATGACAGACTTTTGAGGTGCTGCTTTTGTGATGCCCATATATGACCTTAAGACACTGGAGCAGAATTGAGCCCATTGAGTCTGCTCCACCACTGGCTGATATATAAACCCTCTTAACCCCATTCTCCTGCCTTCTCCCCATAACCTTTGACACTCTTACTAAGCAAGAACCCGTTTTGAATATACCCAATGATTTGGCCTCCGCAGCTGCCTGTGACAATGAATTCTACAGATTCACCACCCTCTGGCTAAAAAAAATTCCTCCTCATTTCTGTTCTAACGGGATGTCCTTCTATTCTGAGGCTGTGCCCTCTAGTCTTCCCCACTATAGGAAACATCCACTCTGTCTTTCAATATTCAGTAGGGTTTCAATGAGATCGCCCCCTCACTGTTCTAAACTCCAGTGAGTACAGGTGCAGAGCTATTAAATGCTCCTCACATGTTGATCTTTTCACATGCCTGGGATGCTGCTGCGACTACCGTAAACTTTTAATTGCGCCTGTGCATACATGTACTTACGCTTCTGATAATAAACCCGACTCTGACTTTGAGTTAAACAACCTGAAGAGATCAATTAATTCTTGCTCTGGCAAACTGACAATAGAAGCAAATGGCACTGTTGCTTGAAATAGTCTCCCCCTGCTGAGCTGGGGAGTGGACATTTCTTCCGAATGGTCACCTTTGCATGACCACATACAGAGCTTGAAGACGGGCGCTAGATTAAATTGGAAGCAATTGCACCAAAAGCTGCAGCTTTAAAATCACTAAGGATATTAATTTCCTGTTTCCAGAAGGATTGTATTGAGACAGACGGACACTACACGGTGATGGTAGCGATTACATCCTCCTATCACTGAGCCTGCAGTGGTCTGAGCTTCATTTTCAGCTTAAGGTGCAACTTAGAGAACAGCAACTTCTCAACTCCTAAGAAGCCGAGTGATTTGGAGTCCGAATGCTAATGTGGGAGAGCTGGCTTGGTTTCACAATGATCCCTCCTCAAACTAGAGCAGCAGTCCAGAAGCGGAGCTTATCAGGAATCTCAGTGATAAGACAGGTCATAATCAGAACCACTGTCACTGACAAATGTCATGAAATTTGTTGTACAGTGCAAGACAAATCAAAATCACTGTAAGAAGTGGACCGCATGACCCCATCTACATAGGTGGTGCGCAGGTGGAACAGGTCAAAAGCTTTAAGTTCCTCAGGGTGAATATCACAAATGACCTGACTTGGTCTAACCAAGCAGAGTCCACTGCCAAGAGGGCCCACCAGCACCTTTACTTCCTGAGAAAGCTGAAGAAATTTGGCCTGTCCCCTAAAACCCTCACTAATTTTTATAGGTGCACCGTAGAAAGCATTCTTCTAGGGTGCATCACAACTGGGTATGGACGTTGTCCTGTCCAAGACCGGAAGAAGCTGCAGAAGATCGTGAACTTAGCCCAGCACATCACACAAACCAATCTTCCAACTTTGGACTCACTTTACACCATACGCTGTTGGAGCAGTGCTGCCAGGATAATAAAAGATAAGTCCCACCCAGCCAACACACTTTTTGTCCCACTTCCCTCTGGGAGAAGGTTCAGGAGCATGAAGGTACGTACTGCCAGATTTGGGTACAACTTCTTTCCAACTGTGATAAGACTGATGAACAGATCCTGACCCGGATCTGGGCCGTACCTTCCAAATATCCGGACCTGACTTGTACTACCTTACTTTCCCTTTTCTATTTTCTAATTATGATTTATAATTTAAATTTTTATTATATTTACTTCAATTTGTACTTCAGGGAGCGCGAAGCGCAGAAACAAATATCACTGAGATGATAGTATGCTCTAGTATCAATTGTTTGGTGACAATAAAGTACTTGTATTGTATTGTATTTGTAAGTTGCAATAAGAAATAGATAGTTAGATAACCAACTGAATGGAGATAGATAAATGAATGAATGAATGAATGAATAGATGAACAATAGAGATAGATGAATGAATAATAGATGAATTAATAAGATAGACAGATAGTGCAAAAGAGGAATAGAGAGATAGTGTTCAAGGTTTCATGGACTGTTCAGAAATCTGATGGCAGAGTGGGAAAACACGGCGTCTCTTATATCTCCTCCCTGATGGTAGTAATGAGAAGAGGACTCGTGCTGGATGGTGAAGGTCCTTAGTGATGGAAGCAGACTTCTTGAGGCACCATCTTCTGAAGATGTCCTCAATGGTGCAGGTACCGCCAAGTTAACAATGCTAACAGGTCATGTTACATATTCAATATATGTTCCAGCCACTTTGTCAACTGGACACAAGCTCGTATTTAATCAATATCATAGACAAATATTGCAGCATTTTACTTCATAAACAAATATATTTGCCACTGTGGCGAATTGATTAAGCTTTCCATATTGACAGCAAATTATTTTGACCGTGTGGACTGTTTCTAACAAGATGCCGATTTCACATTTGACAGTATTATCTTTTTTTTTCAGCCCCCTTCCTCTCTCTTCCTCCCTGAAAGAAAACACTTTTCTAATTTTATTACAGTTGCCTATCAAAGGAATTGCTTCTTGTCGCAAAGCAGGTTGTATTGTCCACATCGGGCTATCATTCTGGAGGCAGATAAATCACTTCCTCTGTTCATAAACCGGAGGTTTCTCTAAATGGCTGGATGAACAAAGATTCTTATGTGGGGAGTTCCCTGCATTATCCTGTCTATTTTGAATAACGCTTCAACCATCAGGCTCTTGAACCAGCATGGTTAATGTCACTCACCTCCACATTGAACTGATTCACAATCTGTGCCTCACTTTCAAGGACTTTACAAATTTTTGAAAAAATTATCTACTTATCTTTCTATTTATTTATTTGTTTGTTTGTTTATTTATTTATTTGTATTTTGCACAGTTTGTATTCTTTTGTGCATTGGCTACTTGTCAGTTTCTGTGTGTAGTTTTTCACTGATTCTATTGTATTTCTTTGTTCTACTGTGAATGCTTGATTTCTACCTTTGATGTCTCTCTTTTCCCTTTTCAGTGTGGACAGGATTATGTTGGAGATGCTGACCTGGAGTTGCCCTCAAACTTTGGTTCTTTGCGGTGCTGGGTCCTGGGAGCTCATGACTGGCCGCTTTTCAAAGTCCTAAGAATGTGGCCTAGAAGATGAGCGCGCCTTCGGGGTTCCAAGGTGTCGTGGCCCTGTAGACAAACCGACTCTATGCCCGTGCCCCTGACTGCAGCGTCGCAGTAGAAAACCAAACATGGGCAACAGCGGATCAGCTGTTGAGGGCTCTGAACTCGGCGGATAGTGCGCTCTCTCCACCTCGTTGGTGGGGGAAGAGTTTGTTCGGATTCTTGAGTCAGAACTCAGGAAAAAAAAGCTACGCAGCACACTTTATCATTGCAAATCAGCGAGTTGTTTTTGATATGTCCCTCCTCTCACTGTGAAAGGGCGACACCTCGCTGTCCATTTATTGAGGGGAAAGAGAGCCTGTGGTATGGCGAGTTATCGAGTATTTTTTGTTGTACTGCAAATCACGGTCTTTATTGGGGGCTTTGCTATTGCTTGCTTGGAGGATAGAGGGTGCTGATGCTTTTTTTGCAGAAGTGAGGGAGGGGGAGGGCTGATGCTTTGCTGTTGGGCTTGTGCGTGAGAGGGAGTGGGGGGGCTTTGGGGTTCTAATGTTTTTACCATCACTCGTTCTTTGGGGCACTCCTTGGTTTTTGTGGATGTCTGTGAAGAACAGGAATTTCAGGTTGTGTATTGTACACTTCTCTGGTATTAAATAGAACTGTTGAACCTGCTGAAAATGAATTTCACAGTAGTATATAGTGACACATACATACTTTGATAATAAGTTTACTTTGAACTTTGTACTTTGAAAGTATAGCAGTTCGAAAGTCCTAAAAAGATTTCAAGAATCCTACAGCACTAAAGAGTTAGAAATGTGCCAGATGATTCAAAGTTCATAACCCCAACCTTTGTTTAATTATTAGGCATAAGAAAGTACCAAATGGAATATAAAAATTGACATGAACCAGTTTACTACAGATGCAACATTAGCCTGTGTGGACTGGAAATTTCCCTTTCATTCATTCAATGGTGCAATTTAAGACTATTGTACAGTAATTGCAATGCACCTTATCTGCAGGACATAGAACAACACCTCACCAAGGTGCCTTTAGTAGCACCTCCCTAACCCACTCCATCCTACCAACCTGGAGGGCAAGTGCAGTTGGCGACTGGGAAATCCATCATGTTCAAGATGCACACCCTGACTTGGACATTTAAACTTCTACAGCTTCCTGAAAGAACAGGGCTGTGGGAGTACTGTTAGCAACTCGGGAGAGCTACAGTTCAAAATGTAGCCACCTTCTGAAGGGAAATTAGGGGTAGCTAATATCTTCATTATTTGCTAATTTTGTATTTGCACAATTTGCCTACTTTTGCACATTGGTTGTTAGTTTTTGTGTGCATTTTTCATTGATTTTATTGATTTTCTTCGTTCTCCTGTGAATGCCTGCAAGAAAATGAATCTCACGGTAGTACGTGGTGACATGCACTGAGTAATCTTGCATATACATTGTTTGATTAAGCATGCTTGTTTATTTAAATAATTCATGACAGGTTATATGTAAAAATACGTGGTTTGCAGATGTCATCACGCTACCATGTGACAATGCGCGCCTCACTCAAAGTAAACACTAAGTCAGAATCACATTTCGGACTCCCGTGTCTTCCTTCAGTTTGAGATTAGTTTAATGTTTTGAAGTTACAAAACATATACAAACATTGATAATAAATTTACTTTGAACTTTGCTGGGGATATACACATCTCAAGATTTAAATGTAGACAGCATCCTACACATTAGTCATAGATTCATCGAGCGCTACAGCACACAAACAGGCCCTTCAGCTCACCTAGTCCACACTGAATTATCGTTCTTCCTCATCCCATTACCCACACTTGTACCATAGCCCTCCCATCCATGTGTTCAGCTGAACCTTTCCTAAATTATTTTACAGTCAAACCCACATCCCCCATTCCACCGGCAGGTCGGTCCATACGTGCACCACCTCCTGAGTGAAGAATCTCCCCCTCAGGTTCTCCTTAAATATTTCACCTTTCACCTTTAGCCTCTGACCTCCAGTTCTAGCCTTGCCCAAGAACTAGAGGGGGAAAGAAAAAAAAAAAGAACTGAATGCATTTAAAAGTGTTGTTAAAACAGATTCTCTCCAGCACAAGGGAGACATTGCACGGGATCAACATGTCAAGACCTATTGTCAACGCATCATTGCACGAGGACTGCCTCCACATCATCACCAACTATCTCCTCCACCAGGGACAGCAGCATGACAGTGTTGGCTATGCCAAGCAGTCGTGCAGCTGGATTCTGTCACAGAAAAAAAATACGGCAGACCTTGGACCGGTGCCCGCAGTCCCAATGGATGCAAGTGCAAACACAACAGTACATACAACAATAAATACACAGAGCAGGTGGGATAAGTGTATTGTTAGATTAGAAGCAGACACTGGGGCTGAGAGGGAGCCAGAAACAATTCAGAAAGCCATGTCTATGAGCACAATGTGTTGTACACGGCCATTATCTGAATGAAAATACAAAGGAAAAGGGATTTAATTATATTTTTAATGGTTTGCCTCTCCTCAAGATGCGATGGGGTGGAAAAAAGAGGCTTTATTTAAAATGAAGGGTTTGAAATGAGCTGCACTGTGTCAGAACCTGTGCACAATGAGGAACAGAAGTTCCCCTGAAGTGGGAGAGGGAGAGTGGAATGTCAATGGATCTAACTATCCTACCTGAAGAACCCTCAAGAGTGCCGTGACCTCAAATGCTTTTTCAAAGGCATGTGTGGATATATAGTGTTTTGGAGGTGAAGTGGAACACACAAAGAAAAACATGCACAACTATCTCGAATAGAGAACAATGACCATTTCTAAACTGGGAAAGCATCACGGGGGCACAGCACAGAATAAGGAATATTTATCTGTTTATTATTTATTTAGCAGGCTGTTCCAGAGCATTGACCTGTGCCGCTCAGCACCACATCTATTTAACCCTAGCCTAATCACAGGAAAATTTACATTGACCAATTAACCTAACTAGTACGTCTTTGAACTGTGGGACGCTCAGGGGAAGGAAGGTACAGACTTGCTTAAGGAGGACACCAAAATTGTGTTCCAAACTCCAACTGTAGTCACATCAAACTAACTGCCATGCACTGTGGCATATTAAGGTTCAGCCAACTGTTTGGCAAACAAGTCTTGGAAGGGTCTGTCCTGAAGAAGGGTCTCGTCCCGAAACGTAGACTATCTATTCCTTTCCATAGACGCTGCCTGACCTGCCGAGTCCCTCGAACATCTTGCGTGTGCTGCTCAGGATTTCCAGCATCTGCAAGCTTTCTAGTGTTTACGTTTGGCAAAGAGACAGACATTAAGAAGACCTAAACGGGGGGGAAAGGAGGAGGGAACTACAGAGTGTACAGAAAGTACTGAAGATGAAAGGACTTTGAATTAATGATAGAAAACATGGGAAATCCTGGCCAAGGGAAAGAAAGGGAACATTTAACACCTATCAAAAGGAAAGGTTAAATTGGTTAAGACTTTATTCCATGGAGTTCAGGAGAATCAGGGGGACATCCTATAGGGGTGTACAACATTATGAGGGGTATAGTTAAGGTAATACTTTCTCCCTGAGGTCAGGTGAAACTAGAGCACGAGGTCAAATTTACAAGGATGTTGCCAGGATTTGAGGATCTGAGTTATAGGGAAAGGTTGAATAGTGTGGGAGACTAGAGGTATACAAAATTATGAGGTGTTTAGATAGGGTAAATGCAAGCAGACTTTTTCCACTGAGGGTTGGAAAATGGAGAAATGGAGGTCATAGGTTAAGGGTGAAAGTTGAAATATTTAAAGTGAACATCAGGGGAAAATTCATTCAGAGTGTGGTGAGTGTGTGGAATGAGCTGCCGACGGAAGTGGTTTGATTGCAACATTTAAGAGAAGTTTGGTTAAGTACGTGGATGGGAGGGGTATGGAGGGCGATGGTCCAGGTGCAGGTCGGGGTCTAGGCGGAAGATGAAGCCAGTGCAAACTAGATGGGCCAAGGGGACTGTTTGTGTGGTGTTGTATTCGATGACTCTATGACCTTGCCTCAAATCTCAGGGCCAGGCAGCAGAGGCATGTGGTGTGTAATCAGTGGGAGATGAATAAAAGACGAGAGTTGTGCAGGAGCCGGGTAGTGCACAGATCTTGAATGGTTATCATTCTGGAGGAGTTTACAAAGCAGACAGTATAATCTGTGTTGATTGATGTGTGCATTACACTGAGGCCAACTCCTGTGATTCATTTAATGATGTTGCCAATTCAAATGAAAACCAAGTGCATACGCAGTTGAGACCACATCCCACCTATTACCATTCCATCCACCACATCCTCTAAATGATTGTGCAGGCTGCATTTTACTGGATGTCACCACCGCCCGTTCTTTTAAACATGAGAGAGTCATAGCTAGCACATAAATAAATAAATAAGGGGATTCTACCACGGAGAAGACGCAACTCAGAAAGTAACAAAAACAATGTACCGCAGGAGGGCTTTACCAGACTGCCCACGCAGATCGTAAGCAGTGTCTCTGGATTACACCTTCAGTTCTCAGAAAGATAAACACTCCAGCACTGATGTTACACCCAAACACTGGTGAAGACACAGCAATTTTTGTCAGGTAGAATTTAGTATTTTGGATCAGCTGAAAAGCGATGCCACAGATCTTCTGCTGAGATCCGCAAAGCAGTACCAGCTTGGAATCCGTTGCTCTCAGGTGCAAGCACCAGCCCAGATTCCTGTCAATGCTACACCATCCACATGATACCTGTACGGGTGGAAGCCTTACACAATTTAACTTGGTAACCCAAATTTCTGCAGATCTCCCGGCTCTAAAGCTGAAAAATCTACCCTCACCAACTCAACCTGGGGTACATATTGCATGTGTAATGGCTCCCTCGTAAAGAATGAGACAATTTGACTTACAGTAATTAACAGAAGAAATGTTGTGGATGCTGGAAAGCCGAAGTAACTGTTTAACAATGCTGGAGTGACATCCTGGCTCCCTTCACCTCCCTCTGCTTTCCCTGGGTCACCCTCCTCTGTCAGATTCCTTTTCTTCACTCTTTTACCTCTTCCATCTATCACCTCCCAGCTTCTCACTTCATCTCCCCTCTCCTACCCACACATTTTCCCCCTCATCTGGTCTCACCTATCACTCGCCAGCTAATCCTCGTTCCCCTCCACCAAGCTTCTTTTGCTGGCTTCTTCCCCCTTCCTTTTCAGTCCTGAAGAAAGGTTTCAGCCCAAACCATTGACTCTTCACTCCTATCCAGAGATGCTGTCTGACCTGCTCAGTTCCTCCAGCATTTTGTGTGTGTTTGATTTAATTAAGTTTGTTAAAATGTTTTTAATCAGGTGAACATGTTGGGGAGAGTGGAATAGGGTGTTCATTTCACTTGTTAAAATTATCTTAAGAAATTATTAACATTACATCAAATAGTCAAGGAATTCCAAAGACATTGACCATTTGTGAAAGACAAGAGCTACAGGATAGATATCAATAAGATTGAACTGAGGCTATGTGAGACTAGAACCAGAAGTCATAGTTTAAGGGTGAAAGGTGAAATATTTAAGGAGAACCTGAGGGGGTCTTCATCACTCAGTGGGTAGTGAGACTGTGGAACAAGCTGCCAGCAGAAGTGATGATGTGGGTTTGTTTTCAAAACTTAAGAGAAATTTGGATAGCTACACAGATGGGAGGCCTATGATCCAGGTGCAGGTAGATGGGATTTGGCAGAAAAGTAGTTTGGCATGGACTAGATGGGCTGAAGGGCCTATTTCTGTGAGTGTTCTATGACTCCATGAATTTAAGACAAGATATTCACACTCATCCCACACCAGTGAGAGCGTGGGTCTAGGGCCATGACCTCACCAGCTATCAAAGCTGTTGAGTCAGTGTACGTCCTGCTCTGTGCTGTCCAGGGCATGGAGCCTAACATCCAGAGAAAGACTGCCAGAAGAAAAACGTGGTCCAGAGGACAAATGACTGGTGACCTCAGGCCACAGTTGATGAACTTCACGGCAAACAACATGATACAGTTTCAAAATGACTGCTACCAGTATGTGCAGGGATGCAAAGCAAGTCGGTGACACATTTATCGAGAGGCAGTTTTTACAGAGGCATCAATCCATTTGTTTTAAGTAGATTAACACCTCCTTTAACACATCAAGTATGCTTTTCAATCTGGTTTATGGTCCCAGCAGTAATTTCTGATTATGGATGAGATGTCAAACTTCAGTCCACTGTCCATTCTGAAGCGGATGTTAAAAAAAATCCCCGGGTACTTCAAACAACAGCAAGCAAGCTCTCTCTCTGTATCCATAAGCCTCCACTACATCATTGAAACAAGGAGAAATGCTGATCTTTTTGTGGGTTATTGCTCTATCCTGATTGGTTGACAGATTTCATTTATTTTTACAATGGTAACTACACTTCATTGGCGAATGAAACAGTTTTGACTTCCGGGGATTGTGAAAATATCCAATATGAACATCAGTCCTTTCTGTATTGGACCCACATGTATTCTTTTTGGCAATGTTGCTATAACTTTGACCACGACTAGCTGCATTAAGAAAACTCTTCCACAGAACTCTCTATCTTATGAATCAGGACATTGAAAACCACTTTATGATCACAGAATTTTCAGCTGCGAAATTTTAATGTATGGGCACAAAGCACTGGCTCGGCACCATGGTAGGGTAGTGGTCTGATTGCAATGTTCTGGAGTTTGGAGTTCAATTCCAGCGCTTTTCCCAGCTGCTCCAGTTTACAACTGGTCATTGTAAACTGACCCGTGATTAGGCTTGGGTAAAACGCGGGGTTGTGGGGCAGGGTGCCTTGAAGGTCTGTAAGTGCCTACTCTGTGCTGAATGGACGGATGAATAGATAGATATTCTACCCTGATTATTTGGTACAGAAAGGAAAAAGTAATATCACTTTCTGGTATTAAAGCAGCACCATACTAAAGCTGAACATCTGTACTGATGCAAAGATTCCATTAGTAAGTCAACTACAGAATTTACTGTTGCATAGTTTCCTGCTGGTTATCTAAATTAACCATAGGATCAAACTATTACTCCCACACATTTCCACGAGCAGAATTTAGTCCAGATTTATTTTTTACAAGTTCATTTCAATCTCAAGTGTTTCCTACACTGTTTGATTTCATACTGAAATATTTTTACAGCTGCTGAAATTTGCAGATTTAATCATGCCTTAAACAAATACAGATCCCCATTCAGGTTTATTGATCAGAATCCAATCCAAATGCCAATCCAAATTTCCTTACCTAATCAAATTTTCTTTAAATACTTTTTAAAATCCAAATTTTTGTTAGTAAACCTTAATGAATTTACAGAATGTTTTACACAATTGTTGCTCAGTTTAAAACAAATAAGTCAGTACCTCTTTTAAGACGGCAATACTGAATTTACTGGTTTAATGAAATTAGATTTGACAGGATATTTCTGGGGATTATTACAATACCGTAAGTGCAAGCCATGAGTAATCTAAATTGTATTGGTACCCAGAATTTATGTGGAGACTCAATACTTATGTAAGTTGAATGCTTATTTATTCCCACTCTTCATAACAGTACATAGTTATCATTACTGTATGTGTAAAAGAAATCTGCATTTATATAACACCTTTAATGAGCCAAGGTGGTTCACTGGAGCATAGCTACCAAAAAATTGTCACTTAAAGAAGACGACATTAGGGGGAAAAAAAATTGCTGGAAATCTAGAGTAACACACGTTACTGGAGGAACTCAGCAGGTCAGGCAGCATCTATGGAAATGAATTAACGGTCATGTTTTGGCCTGAAATATTAACCATTTCCATAGATTCTGTCAAACCTGCTGAGTTCCTCCAGTATTTTGTGAGCGATTCCACAGACGCTGGAAATCTTAGGTCAACATCCACAAAATGCAGTAGGTTTGGCAGCATCTGTGGAGGAGAATAGCGGTCCCCCACACCCCCACCCCCCTCCAGATGCAGCTTTACTTTCTGAGTTCTGGAACATTTTGTGTGTGTTGAATTAAGATTTAAGTCATGCTTTCAAAAGAGGGGAAGGTACAGTATTTTATAAAAGGAATTCTGGGGTTTTGAGACTAGACAACAAGAGACACAGGCTCCAACACTGGAGTGGCAAATATAAAAGTTAAATATTGAATATGGATCTTAGTGACATCACCTGGCATCAAATATCCAAAGCCTCTGAAACTTATGATGCTGCAGTATTTTCCATCCAAGTTTGGATTGGGTCCCAGGGACAGTGAACATTTCAATGAATATCAATTATAGTATTTCAATTATTCAATCAAAGACCCAGCTAACACTATGGGAAAGACTGTTAGAAATTTCAGAAAGGGCACCGTTTGGGGGCAAGATGATTTTAGAGATACAACACTGTAACAGGCCCTTCTGGCCAATTAACTTACTAACTCACATGTTTTTAGAATGTGGGGGGAACTGGAGCACCTGGGGAAACCCACACGGTCACGGGGAGAACGTACAAACTCCTTACAGACAGCGGCAGGAATTGAACCTGGGTCGCTGGTGCTGTTATAATTGTGTTACGCTACTGTGCTGCCCTATTCCACTGGGCAAACAACACAGTTTACTCAGAAAGTTCTTCCAGTAAGTTAAAATTCTATATACTCATACTGAGTCCATAGCCTACTCTTGGCCACAAAATTAAGCAGAATCACGTCTGGTGTCTCAAGTCTAAGAGGTTAAGTGTGCAAACTGTTGCCAAAGTTGCAGCATTTTAAATTGTTTTAGATTGAAGTGTTTTATGGGCTGTTAATAAATCAGTTAATGACAGTGTTGTAAAGTTACAGAAATGTTAAAGCACAAAGGGGCCCTGACAAGATAAGCTAACCAACTTAACACACACAAAATGCGCAGGAACTCGACAGGGCACGGGGGGGGGGGGATCCATGGAAAGAAATAAACAGTCGCCATTTTGGGCTGAGACCCTTCTTCAGGGTCCAACCCTCTAGTTCTTGGGCACCAGCCTTACAAGTTGCAATCCATCAGCACTGCACCTTCATTGTCTGTAGGTCCTTTCCGCATACAGTGAAGGTTTCATCCTCTGCACTCCTATTACAGTAAGTAGGTTCCGGCTGAGTGTGCTGACAAGCAGGTCTTTTCTCTGAAGACCTGCTGAATCAACACTTGTGGCTTTATCATGTATTTACATCAGAACTGGAAATAAAGGGTTTAGATTCTAGAGCACAGCAAAAAAGAAAACAAATCGCAAAATCCCCACCTGAAGTTTGCAAGTTACATTAAAAAAGAAAGCAAAATTGGGAAGTTCCTTGAGAGTGCAATCAAACAGTTCTATGATACTACGATATTTTCTTTATAGGTTTCTCTCAGATTAGTACTGAATTTGACAGGGTCTTAAACAAATGTAGTCTGCTCTCTTCAGTGACATAAATTCTCTTTGGTTATAGCAAATGCTTGCAAGATAACGAAATCCTGGCAACTTCTGATTCTGATTCCAAAAGTACAAACAACTTTACTGTACCATCTCAGCTTACAGAGATTCTGATTAGTTGCCCTTCATGTTAAAGTAAGACAGTACAGTTAACTGAAGTGACACATGCTGGTCTCCAAATTCTGGGAACAGGAAGGAAGATGGCACGCGTGTCTTGATAGCTGTTTCCTCTCCAAGTTACTGGCTCACCACTCCACTCACTGAACAATCTTTAAGTCTTTTCCCGCTACACCCAGTTTTGTTGTTTTTTTTTGATATTCTAAGAAGTTAGAGGTGGCCCAAACAGGAAAAAACACTTCTCTGGCATTCAGTTCGCAAACTGATTTTCAAAATGACCAAGTTTTCCATTAAGACGAACTTTTAGAATGAAAGCTGAAAATGGTAAAAACGCTTGAAAATTAATATGCAACAGATGTTGAAAATCTGAAATTTTAAAAAAATGTGCTGGATGCACTCAATACGTTAGTCAGCATCTGTAGAGCGAGAAAGGATTAATGTTTCAGGTCAATCAGTTTTAACAAAAAGATCGTCAAACTGAAACATTAACTCGGTTTCTCTCGCCACAGCTTCAACATGACTTGCTGAGTATTTCTAGCATTTTCTGTTTTTACTTCAGACTTTCAGCATCTGTGGTTCGTTAAATAGAAAATCTACACACTGCTATCTCCTACTAACTGAGGATAATGGTCAGATCATCTGCTTTAGCAATATTGACTAAGAAATGTACACAGACACTTGTGAAAACAGTGAAACTTCTATATTAGTCAGGGTGTGAAGGGTTATGGGGAGAAGGCAGGAGAACAGAATTGGGAAGGAAATGGATCAGCCATGCTCCATTCAAATAAAGCAGACTTGGGCCAGATGACCTAAACCTGCTCCTATATCTTATGGTCTAAAATAGCATGCTGTGAGATTCTCCTATTTTCCTGAAAGGGAAGGCGGAATCATTGTATAGCATCTATTCCAATAAAACACCTCATCGCTCTCTCAGGCAAAAGCCCGAAAGCACATACCATCAGGTTCTAGGACAGCTTCTATCCCACTATTATCTGTCTCTGGAACAGACCTCTTGCACGATAAGGCAGACAACCTACCTCGTTATGATCTTGTGCTTTATCATTTACCTGTACCGCACTTTTTCAGTAGCTTTTACACTTCATTCTGCATTAGTTTATCTAAGTAGCTCAACGTTCTGTGTAATGATATGATCTGTATGAACAGTTACAAGACAAACTTTTCACTGTATCTTTGTACATGTGACAAGAATAAACAAGATTTTGGAGGCTGGCTTATGTGCTCAAGTCCCTGAAGGGAGATTTGAACTCACCACCTGCTCATCCAGCATTGGATTCCTTACTGAAAAACGTCCTGATCCATGTACCATATGCAAAAGTCTTTGCCACAAAAAAAACAAATTTCACAACATGTGAGTGATGATAAACCTAATTCTGATATGGGTCTCTATTGTGGACTGAGAGTGGGAATAGGGCAGGGAGAGGCAAATCTTGGTTGGAAAAAGGGGAAAGAGAGGGGAGGGAGTGGTAAACACCAGAGACATTCTGAAATGATCAATAAACCAATTGTTTGGAATGGAATGACCTTGCCTGGTGACTCGAGACTGGGTCTGCCTGCACCCGTGCAACCCCCTGCCCCTGGCACTCCTCCTCTGCCATCTGTCCCACACCCCTCCTGTGGCACTCCACCCTCACCATTCCCAACACCTTTTGCTCCCACCAGATTTATGAATTTGCTCTCCAATCCACGTTTTACTGTGCAAAAGCCTTAGGCACCCTAGTTATATACCATATATGTGCCCAAGACTTTTGCACAGTAATGCATGTGTTTAAAGCTTTGAAAAATGCTGTAAATACAACTTACACTGAAACATTCGTAATGATGTACACCTGCCAAATTACTGGAGGCTGTGTGTTCAGAGGTAAAATAGAGTCAACAACATTGATTTTTGCAAAAGACCGTAAGACAAAGGAGCAGAAGTCAGCCATTCAGCCCATCAAGTCTGCTCCGCCATTTTATCATGAGCTGATCCATTCTCCCATAGTCCAAACTCCCTCGCTTTCTCACCATAACCTTTGATGCCCTGGCTACTCAGATACCTATTAATCTCTGCCTTAAATACACCCAATGACTTAACCTCCACTGCTGCAACAAATTCCACAGATTCATCACCCTCGGGCTAAAAAGATTTCTTCACATCTCTGTTTTGAATGGGCGTCTTTCAACCCTTAAGTCATGTCCTCCCGCACTAGACTCCCCCACCATGGTAAACAACTTTGCCACATCCACTCTGTCCATGCCTTTCAACGTTCGAAAGGTAGGAAATATCACTATCCGCTGGTCCCTGTTGAAAAGGACAGTCAACAGACTCCTTGTCCGTAAAACCTAGGGAGTGAAGAAGAGGTAGAAATGGCCAGTGGAAGACTGTCGTTCCAGCAGGAAATTCCAGTAGGTACACTCAGTGGCCACTTTATTAGGTACGGAGTGCACGTTCATGGTCTTCTGCTGCTGTAGCCCATCCACTTCCAGGTTCAACATGTTGTGCTTTCAGAAATGCTCTTCTCTTATAAAGTGTAGCTATTTGTGTTACTGTTGCCTTCCTGTCAGTTTGAACCTGTCTGTACCATTCTACTCTGACCTTTCTCTTTAACAGGGCATTTTCACCTTGCTGTCACTCACTGGACATTTTTTTGTGGGTTTTTTTTGCACCATTCTCTGTAAACTCTAGAGATTGTTGTGCATGAAAATCCCAGGAGATCAGCAGTTTCTGAGATACTCCAACCATCTTGTTTGGCACCAACAATCATTCCAGGGTCAAAGTCACTTGGATCACACTTTTTCCCCCTTTCTGATGATTGGACTGAACAACACCTGAACCTCTTGACTGTGTCAGCATGCTTTTAAGCATTGAGTTACTGTTACGTGATTGGCTGATTTTTTTTACCTGCATTAATGAGCAGGTGTACCTAATAAAATGGCTGCTGAGTATATTTCTGACTATTTTGATCAGAATGCTTGTTGGAGGCTTTCTGAATCTGGTGGTTAGCATCAACAACCCAGGTTTAATTCCGTTACTGCTTTTAGGGTGTGGGCACATTCTCTCCTTGACCACGTGAGTTTCCTCCGGGTGCTCTGGTTTCCTCCCACAGTCCAAAGTCGTACGAGTTAGTTGGTTAATTGGTCAAATGGGTGTAATTGGATGCACAAGCTCACCGTGTGGAAGGACTTGTTACTGTGCTGTTTCTCGAAATAAGCAAAAATAAAATAGCACCACACAGAGAAAATACTGGAGGAATTAGCAGGTCAGGCAGCATCTTCATTTTTCTGTCATCTATCTAATGTAGCGGTTAGCGTAACACCTTACGGCACGAGCGAAGTGGGTTAAATCCCACGGCTGTCTATGTACATTTTCTCCATGACCATAAGGGTTTCCTCCCACATTCCTTAGACATACGGGTTAGTAGGTTAATGAGTCACATAGTTGTAACTGGGTGTTGTAGGCTCTTTGGGTCTGTTACCACGCTGTATCTCTAAATAAATAAACAACAAACTGCTAAGAGGGGCTGAAGATGACAATGGAATACTTTCTCCTCAAAAGAATATGGCATAGTAGAGTTAATGCCTAGCATCACGCTTTACAGTACCAGCGACCAGGGTTCAATTCCCGTCACTGTCTGTAAGTTTGTACGCTCTCCCCGTAACCACGTGGGTTTCTTCCAGGTGCTCCGGTTTCCTCCCACAGTCTAAAGACGTACTGGTGGGTAGGTTAATTGGTCATTGTATATTGTCCCACACTTAGGGTACTGTTAAATCAGGAGTTGCTGGGTGATGCAGTTCAAAGTGCTGGAAGAGCCTGTTCTGCACCGTATCTCAATAAATAAATAAAGCGAGGCAGTTTGAAAAGCTCAGTATTCAGAGTAATTGATTGGTGTTGGTTGAAATTAGAAATCATGCAGTCAATGTGAGCAAGTGGGAGATAATATCAAGTGGGAGGTGGGGCAGGAGGAGCCAATTGGACCAGATCGTTTTTATGTGAACCTAGAGAGCATTTCACCATCTTTGATTTTGGAGTCTGCAACTATTAATACAACAGTAAGATTATCGAATTAGAAGGAAGTGACAAAAGAAAAATTAGAAGAATTGAAACAGAATAGGTGGGCACATGACAGGACAAGAAAATTAAATCATCTGCAGAATTTTATTTTGTCCTCTTGGGTGAGACTTTAAACCAGAGGCCACATCTTCCTTCTTAAATTCCATGGCATCACATTGAAGAGGCAGCGGGGAATTCTCCCTGATATCTTGGCCAACACTTTATCACTCATATTATGTTACTTTAAAAAAATATCTTGTCATTACCATACTGTTGCTTGTGAGACCTCGCTCTGGGTAAATTATCTGCCAACATTTCCTTCATAACAACAGTAGCAACATTTCAGAAGCACTTCAACAATATAACATGCTCTGGAACATTCTGAATGCTCGAAAGATATTGTATTAATTCCCATCTATTATTTCCTTTGATGACAGGTGAAATGACAATGCCTCACAGCATTTTGGAAGATGTTTTCCTTGTTTATTCACCCATTCCCTTAACACAAGATACAGCTATAGACGCAACTGAAAGTGAGCATTATTATGCTGGTGGACCGACTTCATCTACCTGTTATAGTACTCTCATTGACCTTTAAAGATTCAAGTACAAAGGCCCATATTACCACATTACCTGGTGTGTGGAAGCCTTACGCCCCCCCACCCACTATCAGGTTCACTAACAATTATTACCTTCGACCATTGGGCTCCTGAACCAGCATGCTTAACTTCACTCACCTCAGCGCTGAACTGATCACAAATTGGTGCGGATTATGGATTGGACTCGTCTTTAGAGGATGCTGCAGTTCATGTTAGATGTGTTTCTGGTTTCTGAGTACTCCTTCCTTATTGCTATTTTGCGCGATTTTGTTCGGGGTGGACTGGCTCTGCAGCTGCTGTCGACAAGCGACATAGCGTTAAATTGGACTGAACTGAACTGAACTAGACTGCTTCTAGGACTCTGCGGTTTGACGTTTAATATTCTGTGTGTTATTCACTTGTTCTTTTTGCGGTTACGCGATTTGTTCTTTTTTTTTGGCGCATAGGATGTTTGATGGTTTCTTTGAATGGTTCCTGTGGTGTTTCTTTGTTTCGTGGCTGTCTGTGGAAAGACAAATGTCAGGCTTGTATACTGCAAACATACTTTGATAATAAATGTACTTTGAACCCTGAAGACAACCTATGGACTCAATTTCAAGGACTCTACAACTCATGTTGTCAGTATTATGTATTTGCTCAGTTCCTCTTCTTTTGCACACTGGTTGCTTGTCAGCTTTTGTTTGTGAGTTTTTCATTGATTCTATTATATTTCTTTGCTCTACTACGAAAGCCAACACGAAATTGAATCTCAGGGTAGCACATGGTATACTGTATACTATACATACTTTGATAATAAATTTACTTTGAACTTTGAATTGTGGCCAAGTCTCCTCCAAGTAAGATTCCTAAATAAATTAGTGCTTAATAACCCACAGAATCACCCCGCCCAATTTCAGGTTTTTACGCAGCCAACTTGCATAGCTGGCCTTTTTGGAAGTATAAACCATTCTGGCTGCTGATTTCCCACCCTTTCTTTTTCGCAAATTCTGCCATTCCAGAACATGTGTTCATGTAAAGTCTGCTAATCTGAACTGATGAGCTGAAGCGGGTGATTTTTCAGGTTTTCATTATGGGGTCTTCATTTTCTTCCCCAAAGTGGAAAATTTTGAGATAGGTTGGGCAATTTTCTCTGTCACATCTTGGCTGGGTAGGGAGGACCAGATCTCCCCAGTGCTTTCTGACTACAGTGGCGTCCAACACCTCCCCCCTCAATCTCTTAAGCTTTAGATGTTTGCTACTGTGCTAAATCCTACCGTGGTTCTACCACCACAGAACTCCTTACCCCCAACTTATCTTTGTAACATCCTCCAGGCCTACAACCCTCTGATCTATGCCCCTTACCTTGTACACCTCTCACTTTCCTTCACTCCAAAGAGCTTTAGCTCACTCAACCTATCTTATAACCATATAACAATCACAGCACGGAAACAGGCCATCTTGGCCCTCCTAGTCCATGCCGAACCCTTAATCTCACCTAGTCCCACCTACTCGCACTCAGCCCATAACCCTCCACTCCTTTCCTGTCCATATACCTATCCAATTTTACCTTAAATGACACAACTGAACTGGCCTCTACTACTTCTACAGGAAGCTCATTCCACACAGCTATCACTCTCTGAGTAAAGAAATACCCCCTCGTGTTTCCCTTAAACTTCTGCCCCCTAACTCTCAAATCATGTCCTCTAGTTTGAATCTCCCCTACTCTCAATGGAAACAGCCTATTCACGTCAACTCTATCTATCCCTCTCAAAATTTTAAATACCTCGATCAAATCCCCCCTCAACCTTCTACGCTCCAATGAATAGAGACCTAACTTGTTCAATCTTCAAAAGGCATGCACTCTAATCCAGGCACCATCCTGGTAAATATCCTCTGTACCCTCTCTAAAGCTTCCAAATCCTTCCTGTGATGAGGCGATCAGAACTGAACACAATACTCCAAGTGTGGCCTAACCAGAGTTTTATAAAGCTGCAGCATTACCTCAAGGCTCTTGATCTCAGTCCCCTGACTAATAGACACACCATAAAACAACCCTATCAACTTATCTGGAATAAAAACGGAATTCTGGAACCAGCAGGTCGGTCAGCATCTGTGGAAAGAGATACAGAGTCCGGCTGGCAGGGGAGCATAAAGCTATTACAGCACCATCGACCCAGATTCAATTCCGCTGCTGTCAGCAAGGAGTTTTTATGCTCTTCCCGTGACTGTGGGAGCTTTCTGGTTTCCTCTTACATTCCAAAGCTGTACGGGTTAGCAGGTTAATTGGTCACATGGCTGTCACTGGGTGGTGCAGGCTCTGGAGGGTCTGTTACCTCACATTGCACTCAATACACACACCTGGAGGAAATCTGTTCAAGAGGAAGCTGCGCGACATGACAGCGACCTCCATTGTGGTGCGGAGAGCAACCGGAAGCCGTGAAAGGAGGGACTGAACGACCAAAAGACCTAAACGCTAACCACACCGCACCAGAATACGTGGATCCCGGTCTGGCCTCTACAGTCACCTGGGGACCCACCAATACAGGACCCCTTAGGAGAACACCATACTCCACTCCAGCGAACGCACCACTATCTCAGCATAAAAAATAAATAAATAGAATGAGTTAATGCATTTGGGCCAGAAATAGTGAAGGATCCTGTTCTGAGGAAGGACCCGGACCTGAAACTGTTTCTCTTTCCACAGATGCCACCTGGTCAGCTGTTTCCAGCATTTTCTGTTTTTATTCACATTTCCAGCAACTGGATTTTCTTTTTTTTGTTGTTGTTGATTTTCATGAAATCAGACATGTTAAGTCTGAAATTTCAGCATTTCAGAAACATCAAAACAGCTTTTGATATTCAGGACTTATGGAATGTCTAGGGACAGCCAGAGCATGCTTCAGTACAGCTTTAACAAAAGGATTTGTCTGCACCATATCTTCCAGACAACTCTGCCATGGACAGTCCCAAGCCAGCTGTGAAAGAAGTAGGGGTGAACATGGGGCTAGCAACCCCATCCTGTAAAAACCCAGAGCTACAGAAATGCCAACAGAGTCCAAAGACATCATTGCTGGGAGAGGATTGATCTTTGCCTCGAAACATCGGCCCAGGACTGAGGGCTCCAATGAGCTGCTGTTGGGCACCTATGCCCCATTAGGGCTGATGGATTTAAACAATGCCTTCAAGATGGAGCTCTATTCACTGGTTACATCATACTATTGGAAAAAGGCGAACAATGTACAAACCATCTCAGGCCTATTATCTCCCGGGTCCTAGAAGCAGTTTAGCCCAGAATTTGGCCTCCAGCTCCAGTGCTGGAACCCAATGAAATCATTCAGCAAATTTCAAAAGAACTAATTTTATATCTTTACAAGTGGGGCTGATCAAGATTCCAGACTATTATCACATGTCCATTGAAACTTACAGTAAAACGCTGTCATTTGGATTAACGATCAACACACCAGAGGGTGTGCTGGGAGCAGCCCACAAGGGTCACCACACGTTCTGGCTCCAACTGCCTTTTGAACTGGCCCTCAATAATGCTGAGGGCACATTGGCTTATAACCCCAAGAGATTCTGCAGACGCTGGAAATCCAGAGCAACACACACAAAATGCTGGAGGAACTCAGCAGGTCAGGCAGCATCTATGGAAAGGAATAAAGTGTCAACGTTTTAAGCCGAGACCCTTCATCAGGACTCATGATGGATCCTGATGAAGGGACTCAGCCAGACACGTCAACACCTGCTGAGTTCTTCAAACATTTCATGTGTGTTAGCCAGGATTTTATTTGTGTGTGTGTATGCCTTGAATGAGTTCCGTTAGCACTTAATTACTTTAAGCCTCAAGTGTCAGACCATTCAGTTGGACTACTGGGTTAGTAGCAGGACTTCAGTAATAAACATTGCCCTTGCTTGTTTAACTTTTAGGCTGGAAGGTAAAACTGAGATAGGCAGGGATCAGTATAGCCATAGGATGACAAAGTGGTTGGAGCCTGATTGTCGAAAGAGGAAGGAAATACTAAGGGAGATGATTTGCACCTCATGATCTGGGCGCTAATGTAACGATTATCCCTTCCTGCCACTCCATGACTTATTTCATTAAAGAGTCTTAACAAATAAACTGTCTATTTTAACAGAAAAGAATAAAAAAAAGGAGTTTTTCAAACATTTGGACCTTAATCGTTGTTTTGCCATTTCCATCTCTCTCAGTTTCATCCCATTGTGATGAAAGGCTCATCAGTTTCTTGCTGCCAGTTAATTTTGTGTTTCATAAACAGAAGAGATTCTGCAGACGCTGACAATCCAGAGTAACACACACACAAAATGCTGGAGGAACTCAGCAAGTCAGGCAGCATCTATGAGAGGAATAAACTGTCAATACTTAGGGCTGAGACACCTCATCAGTGCTGGATAAGGGGTCTCGGCCCAAAATGGCGACTATATATTCCTCTCCATAGGTGCTGCCTGACCTGCCGAGTTCCTCCAGCACTTTGTCTGTGTTGTTTTTTGTATTTCAATGGGTTGAAATTCAGGCCGGCTATGCACTCTGTCAAATGCCCACGAGGACTGATGATGAAAGTGGCCATCAAGTGAATTCGGGTATCGGTGAAATTCAAGCTAAAACAGCATGTTATGTAATGGGACAAAACACTTAGCTTGTGACATTGTAAGACCAAGAAAATATTTAAAGTATTTTTACGCAGGCAATCATTTATACTGTGAAATTTTGTTCTTCAATGCCAACAGTCGTACCATACAAACACTTGTTTTTTTATATACACCAGTCCATGTTATGGTACAAGAATTTAAATGGTTTGGCAGTGAACACATAGAGATGCTGTCCAGAAAGTGGCCTCCTATAATCCAAGTTAAGCATTTACCAGTGCGCCTTTGTAACTTAACATGAGATGACGAATTGCAGGGATACTGAAGGATAATTATGCAGTATGGGAAACAGAGAAAAGGAGAGGGAGGAGAGAGAGGGAGGGCGCAGAGAGAGGAGAGAGAGAAACAGACAGGGTCAGAGAGAGATATACACACACACATTCACAGATAAAACAAACACAGAGACAGACGGGTAGAAAGATAGTAAGAGAGAGAAACAGACACAGAGAGAGTGAGTCAAGGAAACAAAAGAACAGCAGAAACAGATGGAAATAAAACAGAGTAATGGATGAGGTCAGATCAGAAACTTTTTTTATGTATTCTATCCAAAAGTAAAAAAAGCCAAATTTATTTAACTGTTCACATGGCCCAGGCTTATTTTTCCATGTAGTTCATAATGCATCATCCAGGGTACTGGTATTACAACAATTACATTTTCTTGGAGTACATTGCCATGACCTTCAATCTAGAATGAGATAAGACATCAGCCATGGTAATGCTAATAAGAATCTGCTAGGCAAGTTACATACTGAAATGTTAGCACTTAGAAAGGATTTATTCACTGAGGGGTATTCAAACACTGACATCTAGACACAGAACAAAAACAGAGATGCCTGCCACATGTAATAATTCTCTTGATGACATGATAACAGTGCTTTCTATTTTGTTTTGCATAAAGAGAGGTCTATATTGTAATCTGTTCACAATAATTTCAAGTTATGTTTGTAGTGATTAGCCAATAATTTAAATTAAACAATAGAAGTGACACAGCAGGGATTTAGTGGAAGGAAATGGTAACCAGAAAATTTGAATTAGGCGATAAATAGGGTTTTATACATCTTCACCAACAACAACTTCTTTAGAATTTTCAAATTGTAAAAGTAAAAATACATACGGGATTGTAATTGGAACATAGATCAAAGTTAAATTCATTTCCTCAATCAGGTTACCTGACCAGCTCAATTTATAAAACTTAACATTTATTTTAAAGGAAGCTATGTGCTACTTTAAGCAATATTTCTGGGAATTTTACACCTACCGTGTGAATATGAATTACCAATTACAGGGGAAAAAAAACATAATTTGACAATATATGATACAAGTAAAAAGGAGGAAGTAGAGAGAGAGAAAAAGTTGTGTTGCTGTAATATCCAATTTATTCTTCTCAATAAATTAACAAGATTAAGTGCTCTGAGTTTTTGTTACCTAGACCCACAGGGTTAGAGCTCATGGTCTGTATCACTTAAACTCAGAAGGAAATTACAACAGATCTCGATTTCTCAGTGGTAATACCCTCACCTTTAAAGTCAGAAGGTTATAGGTTCAAGTTCCAATCCAAGCTTTTAAGTATAAAATCTGGAACTGACACACCAGTGTAATAGTGAGAGAGCACTGCATCCTTGCAGCTGCAATAATTATGACTCTAAGTATCTGGCGCACGGCTGTGGCCCCACTCTTAACTGGATATAAACTTGCCATGCTGTTATTTTAAGGACATTTTCTAAGGCCCTCTAAGTGTTGCTGGACAGATTACGTGGCCATTATCACATTTAATTTTGTGGGACCCAGTTGTATATAAATAAGAACAAGGAATGGGAGAGTCTCAGTGCAAAACATCAACTGTTTGTTCATTCCCATGGATGTGGACTGACCTGCTGAGTTCCTCCAACATTGTGTGTGTGCTGCTAAGGAATGGGTGTAGTCAATATAATCTCTTGAACTTGCCCCAGCCACTCAATAAAATCATAGTGCATACAGTATTCAAGATTGTTTATTGCCATTCTTCAGTACACGAATGTAAAGGAGAATGAAATGATTGTGATTCTGCATCCAATCCCCAAATGCAGTCAGCACAGCACTATGGTCCAAGAACCTACTTATCTCTATAGTCAGTCCAAGAATCTACTTACTGATGAAGGGTTTTGGCCTGAGGTGTTGACTGTTTGTTCCCCTCTATAGATGCTGCCCGACCTACTGAGTTCCTCTACCATTTCAGAGTTTAAAGTTCAAAGTAAGTTTATTATCTAAGTACATATATGCCACCATATACAACTCCTTGTGGGCATAATCAATAAATCCATTAACCAAAATAGAATCAATGAAAGAAAGCAACCAGTGTGCAAAAGATAAACTGTGCAAAAACAAAAAGAAAGAAAATAAAAGAAATAATAATAATAATAATAATAATAAATAATCACTAAATATTGAGAACAGGAGATGAGTCCTTGAAAATGATTCTATAGGTTGTGGGAACAGTTCAGTGATGAGGCGAGTAAAGTTGAGTGAAGTTATCCCCACTGGTTCAAGAGGCTGATGGTTGAGGGGTAATAAATGTTCCTGTGTGAGTCCAGGGCCGGATGGCATCAGCGAGAAGACAGCATGACTGGGAGCATTTTGGGTGTGTTGATCTACTTTCCACCTTGTACATCTTCAAGGGCTCAGCTCTCTGAGGTAGAAATTTGCAACACCCACAACCCTCTGAGGGGGATTTTCCTTTTCATTTCCATCTTCAGTAGATGACCCTATTACTCTGATACAATGCTTCCACCTTGTCAGCAAGACTTTCCAAATCTTCTTCCTGTCAATAATAACCTACATTTCCAAAAGCACTCTGTGCAAAGTGTTCTGGGACATCCTGAAATTATGAAAGGCATTGTATACAAGCACAGACAGCTTACCTTACACGTCACTTGTAAAGAAAACAGATTTGCTCTGCTATGTATACACTTGCAGAGTATGTAAACATAGATGTCTATATTCATTCAAACTCAGATTCATTTTTATTTATCACCAGTACATTGAAACATACAGTGGAATGTGTTGTTTGTATTAACAACCTGCACAGCCCAAGGATGTCCTGGGGGCAGCCCGCAAGTGTTGTCACACATTCCAGCACAAACATAGCAAGCCCACAATGTTCAGCAGAACAACAGGGACCACAACAAGCAACAAGACAACAACAGCAAAACAAGCCAGAGACTTTTCTCCCCAGGGTGGAAATGGCAAATACAAGGGAGTATAATTTTAAGGTAATTATTGAAAAGTACAGTGAAGATGTCAGACACGAGGAAATCTGCAGATGCTGGAAATTCAAGCAACATGCACAAAATGCTGGTGGAATGCAGCAGGCCAGGCAATATCTATAGGGAGAAGCGCTGTCGACGTTTCGGGGCGAGACCCTTCGTCCTGACGAAGAGTCTCACCAGCGCTTCTCCCTATAGTTGCTGCCTGGCCTGCTGCACTCCACCAGCATCTTGTGTGTGTTGCGTGAAAATATTAGAGTTAGTTTTTTTTACACAGAGGGAGTTTGGTGCATCGAATGCACTGTTAGACCTCTCATCCATGAACTTTTCCAAACTTCTCTTGAATGTTGAAATCAAAAATCAAATCTGCATCCACCCTCTTGTTCCACACTTACTACCCTTAGAGTGAAGAAATTCCTTCTCATGTTCCTCTTGATCTTTATACCTTTCACCCTTAACCCATGACTTCTAGTTCTCATCTCACCCAAACTCAATGAAAAAAAACCTGCTTGAATTTCCCCTCTCTATACGCATAATAATTTTGCATACTTCTATCAAATCTCCCTCATTCTCCTACACTTCAGGGAATAAAGTCCTGACCTATTCAATCATTTCCCTATTTAACTCAGGTATTCAAATCCTGGAAACGGCCTTGTAAATTGTCTCTGTACACTTTCAATCTTATTGATAGCATCCTGTAGGTCTTGTCTTTCACAAATAATCAAAATGTCTAATGACTCCCTTGAGCATTTAAAATAATGCTAATAACATGTTAAGAATGTTTTAAGATAAAGTAAAATGAACACCTATCCAGCCCTCCCCAGCACACCTGTATACATTTGCCCTACCTATAACCCTCATAATTTTGTACACCAATGGTTCGATGTCTTGGAGCACTTCAACAACGAAAGAACTTGTGCATGGCCAGTGTACAAATCGGAAATGCTACGGGGCTCCAACAAACAGCAAGGAGATAAATGTGCAGATAACTGGGAGATAAGCCACAAATGTCCACAGTTAGGTCTCTCGTGAGTTAATAGTGGCCAAACCTCTCAAGCGGCATCCTAAACGGAGTTCACTGCCCTGGGTCCCAAGTATCGAGGCATAATATTGATAAGCAGTCCCAGTTTAAACCACGATATCCCCTCCCTCCCAGGGCTGAAATGCAGATCCCACGGCATTCCAGGAGCGAAGGAAAATGAATGGAGGGTGAAGCGAGCCATTTAAAATAGTCTGGTTACTGAACGATGCCGAAACAAAGCCACTTTTATTACAGCTACTACATCACAGAGAAGAGAACCCGGGATGCAAAACAATGACCGCGTTCAGCTTTGTTTGAGTTTGGAAAGAAAGCACCGTTTGTGCTGAGCTAGCTTCAAGACAGAATACCGGTTTAGTCACACACAAAAGGCGCGCGCACAAACACGCTGAATCAATACCACAGCCAGCAAAGTGTATAAAATCAAGAGCTAACAATATTTTCATTTCCTTCCTTGGGGGAGCACCTGCCATACTGAAATCAACCTTTTTTTGTGTGTGAAAGAAGGTTTGAATGGTGCACGCTATTGGGACACTGTTGACAGTCTATCAAGCCGTATTTAGTGCAAAACAGATCCACTCAGGCGATTATGGACCCACTTGTCTCGGCGCCATACGCCTGCTCTTTATTCCTCTCCATAGATGCTGCCTGGCCTGCTGAGGCCCTCCAGCACAGAGTGTAGTGTGTGTTACTCTGGATCCACTTGCTTCTACCCCTGTGTGGGCAGATTGCCTGTTGAGCCTCTCCACAGAGCACAATGCATCATTAAGGGGCTGGTTGGATTAACCATCTGAACCCCTGGGACCAAACCAGAAAGCAGCGACAGTGAAACCCACTCTGGCAATAAAAGCGCGGAATAGGCCCTTACAGGCACGCCGCCCCCAAAAAAATCCCCCGATTTAATCTGAGCCTGATCACGGGAGACCAATTAGCCTACCAACCGGTATGTCTTCGGACAACGTGAGGAAACCGACGTGGTCATGGTGAGCTCCTTTACAGGCAGCAGCGGGAATTGAACCCCGGTTGTTGGTACTGTTAAGCGTTACGCTAACCAGTATGCTAACGGCACTGTGAGGTAAATGACTAACTACACGCATTCGCGTTCTAGTCTGCCGTACTTGATAGAAAATTAAATATCTATTGTCTTTATTCTTTAACAGGCATATGTAACAGACCAGGGCAACCGTATAGATCGTGGGGGGTGAGAAAGCCAAAGATGAATTCAGAAGGTTTGGCATCTTCATAGCCCCACAACTAAACAGCGAGCATTCCTAGTGGCCAACCATTTTCATTCCAGTTCCCATTCCGACATGTCAGTCCACAGCCTCTAGAGCCATGGTGAGGCCTCTCTTGGGTTGGAGGAATAACACCTCATATTCCATCTGAGTGGCATCCAACTTTATGGTATGAACATAGATTCCTCCAAATTTCTGTAATTTTCCCCCCTCCCTTTCCTTCTTTCATACCCCACTCTGGCTCCTCTCTTTCCTCACCTGCCTATTTTCTTCTCTCCCTGCTGCCCCTCCTCCTTCCCTTTCTCCCATGGTCCACTCTCCTTTTCTATCATTTCCTTCTTCTACAGCCCTTTATTTACCCTTTCCACCTTTACCTCCCAGCTTCTTACTTCATTAACCCCCCCACCCACCAGGCTTCACCTGCCACCTAGCTTGTCCTTGTACCCCTCCCCCGACCTTCTTCCCCCTTTCTTTTTTAGTCCTGATGAAGGGTCTTACCCTGAAATGTCTACTTTGTTTATTTCAATAGATGCTGTCTGACCTGCTGAGTTCCTCCAGCATTTTGTGTGTATTGCTCTGGATTTCCAGCATCAGCAGATCTGTGTTTGTGACAGTAACTAGTTTCCCTGACTACATGGATTCAACATATTAGCCTGTGGGTGAACTAAGAAATACAGGGGTCACAAATATGTTAACAAGGACACCAGCAGCATTACAAAGACTTTAACAGACTGAAGTTAAAAGTTAACCAAACACATGAAATACTACTAAGTGGCTTGGTTAACTGTTTCTTCCTGGTTTGCCAGGAACTAATTAACCAGTGTCTCACACAAAGCCCAAAGGCAAATTCTGTTTTAACTGTTTACTGTGTAAATCTGCTGGAATGATAAAAGATTAGGAAGGTCCATGACTTCTGCCAGTATTGCATCACCCCTCACTAGAAAGCCACTGATCAGAGCTGATTGGTCACTTCAACTTCACAGCCAGTCTTCAAGACTGAAAACCAATTCACATTTCGCTATAAGCAAAAGCACCTTCAAAGTACAAATTTATTATCAAAGTGCATATGTCATTAGATACTACCCTGAGATTCATTTTCCTACAGGCATCCACAAACAAATAAAAAAGACATACAAGAAAATCAATGAAAAACTACACAGAAAGACTGACAGGCAACCAATGTGCAAAAAAAAGCAAACTGTGCAAATATTAAATTGCAGATATATAAATAGTATTGACAACATGGTTCAAATGATCCAGATAGTTCTTATTATCAAAGAAAGTATATAGTATACAACCTGACACACTTGTCTTCACAGACCTCCACAAAAAAAGAACCCCAAAAGAACGAAGGACAAAAAAGCGTTAGACCCCCCCCCAAAGCCCCCCTTCCCCATACAAACATCAACGCAACAACCTCCCCCACTCCCCCCCACCGCCCAAGAGTAGCAGAGTCCTTGAAAGTGAGTCCATAGGTTGTGGAATCCATAGTTCAATGTTAAGGTGAGTGAAGTTATCTACGGTGTTTCAGGAGCCCCATGGTTGAAGGGTAATAACTGTTCCTGAACCTGGTGGTGTGGGATCTAAGGCTCCTGGACCTCCTTCCAGCTGAACAAATGATTTTACCAAGGTCTCTCCATGAAGAACCAGAGTGAGTGCCGAACATTTTGTAACCTGAGTCACCAGCATGAAAAGGGATATATGTTACAGCACTAAAATGCTGCACTGTGTAAGATTAATATCATCTAAATCAATTGGTTCTTTGTTCTAGATTGATTTCCACATTTGAAAATAAAAGATCCAAGGATAATTTCATAAACTCAGTCCAACCTGATTCAGCAGTGGGTGGAGGTACTTGCAGACCGAGCTTATTGACAAATTACTCACAATCTCCGAATACAGAAGCAATACTTTGGAGAGACTGTAGCTAAATCCTCAGATTTTCCATTTTCAAGTTAAGAATGTGAGCAATACGAGGAGAAATATGGCAGCTCTGGCTAAATATCTTTGCTATTTTCATTGCATGCAATATTTATCAGTGAACCATTTCCATGCTTTCTATTTTAAGATGGCATAAAGAACAGCACAGCCCGGGCCTATTTTGATTGTTTATTTCCACACAATGCACTCTTGCAACAGCCTGCGGGGACAGGACCGAAATAGGTCAACACAGTCGACAATCTGCACGAGAAGACCCCATTAGGCATCCTCCTCAGGAGGGTGAAGGGGGACAGCAAAGATGCAGAGAGCTGACAGAACGACACATAATTAAGTCATACAACTGTCTTCCCCACTTCAATCTTTTTATCCTTGCAGTTGGTACTCAAGTTCATCCAGCATTTAAACAGATTCATTTCTTTTATCACATGTAGGCTGAAGCATACAGTGAAATGTGTTTTACGTTTAGAAACCAACATAACCTAAAGATGTGCTGGGGGCTGCGCGCAAGTGTCACTACACATTCCGGTGCCAAAGAATATCATGCCCACCATGTCCAGAAAACAACACAAGCAACAACAACAAAATAAAACAAATGTAAACAAGCTCCTTTCCCACACTCCCACCTACACACACAGATAGGCCTCCAACCCCTGGAAAGGCCACATCAGGGCCTCCGACCTCCAGTCCCTAACCCGGACTCTCAGATATTGGGCCTCTGACCCTCCAGACTTGCCGACTTCAAACTACAGCCTCGATCTTCAGGATATCATGGTCAGCACCGTGGCATTGTGGTTAATGTAATGCTATTACAGTGCTAGTGACCCAGGGTCAATTCCCACTGCTAACTATAAAGAGTTTATCAATTCTCCCTGTGACCACGTGGATTTCCTCCTACATTCCAAAGACGCATGTACAAGTTAGTAGGTTATTTGGTTACATCGGTTACACAGCATGAGCTAGAAGGGCCTGTTGGTGACTGTATCTCTAAATAAAAATCTTCCCTACTTTCCCCTTGTTAGGTCAATGAACTTTACCCCACCAACAGTCAGAATACAACAATCTCCGGCCTCGATTATATTTTATAGTCAAATCACTTTAATCAGGTTGAAAATCACTGAATTGAACCACCAGTGCTCGGCCTATTCCCTCACTGTTAGACCGAATTGCTAGAATTTTTTGCTGCCCAGTTTAAACCCCGAATGCTCTACGGCAGATTTGATTCCTATTATCCTAACAGAAGGGCAAGGGGTATAAATCTTTCAGGTACTGGAGAAACACACACAAAATGCTGGATTGATTTCCTGTGCTCTGTCCACCACAAATGGTGGGCTTTCCCGGTGGTATGCTCTTTAATTCCACTTCCCATTCCCATATGTCAGTTCGTGGCCTTTTCTACGCCATGATGAAGGTTGAAGGAGCAACACCTCATTTTCAGCCTCATTAGCCACCAATCTGATGGCATGAACATTATTTCTCCACCTTCTGGCAATTTCTCACCCCTCCCCTTTCTCTTTTTCCATTCCCCATTCTGGCCTCCCTCCTACCCCCTTCTGTTCTCCTCACCTGCCTTTCATTGCCCCCTCCCCTCCACTTCCCGGTGCCTCTTCTCCTTCCCTTTCTCCCATGGTTCACTCTTCTCTCCAATCAGATTCCTTGTCAGTCTTTGCCCCTTCCAACTATCACCTCTCAGCTCCTTACCTCATCCTGCCCCCTCACCCATCCACCTACTTTTCCCGTCACCTGATTCCAACTATCACTTTCTAGCTTGTACTGCTTCCTCTTATTTCAGGCTTCTTCCCCCTTCCTTTCCAGTCCTGGTGAATCATCGACTATTTATTACCCTCCATAGGTGCTGCCTGACCTACTGAATTTCTGCAGCATTTTGCATGTCACTCTGGGTTTCCAGCATCTTTAGAATCTCGTGTTCAAATCTTGGAGTTCCCTTATCAGGTGGAAAGGCAAAGCAGTTGTTTATTGCAAGGAACAGGATTATTTTCCCTGCACCCTAAACATAGAAAGTGTAAATTTAATGAAGGTGCCTAGGCATCGTGCAGCACAGTAGTGTAACGCTATTACAGCCCAATAACCGAGTTCAACTCCCATCACTGACTGTTAGGAGTTTCTATGTTTTCTGCTTGGTTTTCCTCTGGGTGCTCTGGTTTCCTCTCACATTCCAAAGACATAAGGGTTAGTAGGTTAATTGGTCACATGGGTGTAATAGGGCAGCACAGGCTTGTTGGTCAGAAGGGTCTGTTCCTGTGCTGTATCTCTAAATAAAAAGAAAATGTACTGTATGGTGGAGCACCGATGACTTGGATGGGAGACAGTTGGGTTGTTGCTAAGGGTCACCCAAAACCCTGTCCATGTGGTGAACACTTTACTCTTCTGCAAGGAAAGGCATGAGATGTACTTCAGCTTTTAACTTGTGAAGTGGAAGAGCATCTGGAACTCCGAAGTCTGCAACACAAGAGACTGGGAGCTGCGATACACTAGACTATTTTCTCTACGATATCACATTGAGTTGCAGATCAGTCAGCTCCACCCATCCAGGGCTCACACAGGCTTGGCCGTAACCTGCTTGCAAATTACTTCAAAGAAATTGATCCTTAAAAGATTTAGCAGATTATCTGCATCCTTGACATCTGATCTCTTTGTACCCATTTCTAACTGAGAAGGAGGGCTTGCAGAATGTAACACAAAACTAATGCCTTTGAGGATCTATTATTTTTGTAAAAGATCAAGGTCGTATTTTTTTTCATCCAACTGGTACTGAAATAATAGTCTCCTGAAGACTGAGGTTTTTTTTAAACACAGTGAGTGGTGAGTGTGTGGAACGCCCTACCAGGGGTGGTGGTCTAGGCAGATACATCAGGGTCATAAGAAACTCTTAGATAGGCATATAGATGAGAGATAAATGAAGGGCTCTGTAGGAGGGAAGGGTTAACTTGATCTCAGAGTAGGTTAAATTGATCAGACATTCTTACCTCACAAGGAGGCCTGGAGCACCTTCTGGTGCAAGAACGTCACAAAGTTAATGCAGCTCCAAAAGCTGAGAAGATAGTAGGTTCAAAATGACATGAGGGGTAAAAAAAAGTTCTACCCACTGAGTAGTTAAGGTATGGAATGTGATCTCTGTGCTAGGAGGAAGGTGCAGCAGCAGTGTTCTACCAGGAGCTGGGTAAGCATCTGAAAGGCAACATTGTGGGCCGAAGGGCCTGTATGGTAATGTTGGATGTATAGTTCTGCTTCAGTACTTTATCTTTCATTTCAGCAATGTACCCCAACTTCGAAACAAATAAGCTAAACCCTTGTTTCAAAAACAATACAAAATATTTTTTTTTTACAGCATTTAAACATGATTCTTCCCCCTTCTAGGCCACAGGTGACAGTAAAATTGGAAGAAACTAGAGAGATACCACCGGGACATATCAAGCAACAGTAATGGGCTCTTCGCAGCTGGAGAAACAAACAATGTGGAATGGCAATTTGGATTTATTAGAACCTTATGCTGCTCTCACTGCTGTGGTCCTGTTAGCTAAAAGGCATGGAACAAGTGACTATTAGCCTGGTGCGTGCAATCCCAAATTGCCAGTTTAAATTTTGGTATCCAAGGAGAGCTTTTTTTTCCATCACAGATGAGTTGATAAATTAAAAACTTCTGTTGGGCAGATTTAGATTAAGACAATTTTCCTTCCAAACCATAATTAGGCAGCCATGAATATTCCACACAGAGACAGGAACAGGTGGATTTTCAATTTAAACAAGTGGTTTTGCATATATCTGAGATCTCAGCACTGGAAAGAGACAGGAGCAGTCATTGAAAATGCCTGGTCAATCAGGCAAGTTCCAACACCACCCCACTCGATCACCCTTCATGTCTCATCATTCTGTTTGATCTGGTTAACATAAGGACTTTCACCAAAATTGCTCCCAGCTGTATTTGAACAGGTAATATGTTTAACCACCACCCCCCACCAAAAGGATATTGTTAACTGGTTGAACTCCTAATCAATTAACAAAAAAAGAGAACATCTGTGAAAGGTTGAAATACACAGTCCTGATGAAGGGTTTTGGCCTGAAATGTTGACTCTTTGTTCCTGTCCATAGATGCTGCCTGACTTGCTGAGTTCCTCGAGCCCTCCGGCATTTTATGTCTGTTACTCTGGATTTCCAGCATCTGCAAAATTTCCTGTGTTTATACATAGCAACTGACCTAATTCTTTTAACAAGTTGAGCAGGGAAGTTCACTCCAGAGAAGGTTCACAAGATCGATCCCGGGAAGGAGCGGGTCAATATATGGCTCAGGGACTGTAGTTGCTGGAGTTTGGAAGGATTGGGTGTGGGGGGGGGGGGGGGGGGGGGGGAAGAATTTCATTGAAACCTACTGAATATTGAAAAGCCTAGTTAGAGTGGATGTGAGGAAGATGTTTCCTATAGTTGAGGAGCCTAGAACCAAGAAGGTGTAGCCTCAGAATACAAGGATTTCCCTCTACAACAGAGTTGAGAAAGAATTACTTTACTCAGAGTGGTGAATCTGTAGAATTTATTGCCACAGTTGGCTGTGAAGGCCAAGTTAAAGCAGACGTTGATAAGTTCTTGATTAGTAAGGGTGTCAAAAGTTATGGGAAGAAGGCAAAAGAATGGTGTTGAGAGAGATAATAAATCAGCCATGATGGAATGGTGGAGTAGACTCAATGGGCTGAATGGTCTAACTCTGCTCCTGCTGTATGATTTATGGTCTTTCGTTTTTGGACACGGTCATGAACAGGATGACTTGCTGGTATAAGTGAAGTTATACTTGGCAATGTTTACGTTTTTCTTGCTTTCTACAGTGTGAATTTGTGGGGATAGGTCAACCTTCTACAGCGAATGGCCAGTGCAAATGAATTTAGAAAGCCAGACAAAGTCTATACTTGGCCACCCACAGTCAACATGATCCAGATAGTAATTGGATATCACATTAAGTCTGAAATTTAAAATTGCTTCAACTTGATGAAGGAGAATTCAGTAAGGACAGCACGGTCAGCACAAACATTTTACAGTGCCAACAATCACCAAGCGGGGTTTTATAAAGGAAGAAAGCAGGTGTTCCCAATCTTTTCTATGCCATGGACCCCTACCATTAACCAAAGGGTCCGTGGACCCCAGGTTGGGCACCCCTGGAATAAAGAGTCAACGTTTTGAACCCTTAACTTCATCAGGACTCCCTAACTTAGGATCTCCCTAACTTCTCAGTTAGAAATCCTCTAATTTGTGATCTAAGAACATATGAAATATTGAGCTGCATTTGCCTGATGCTGGAAATCTACAGTCTCTCCCTCAATATTTAAGAATTTGTACTTTAAGAATGGCAGAAGCATGTTAAAGATAAGGGAGTCTCACGTGGTTCCATCTAGGATAAAGGCAAGTCGTTCTTAACCCTTGGCACACAGTGCATCTCTCCATTGTGACATCTTCTGTTATTTAATCAACGGTCATTCTCAACTAATTAACTTCAAGAAAAACTACTGCTCTGAACACACAGCTTGCGTATGGCTGTAATTCAATTAGCAGGCTGTTAATAGAGATATGCTAGCAGTAATAGGTTCAAGATAAGTATAGTAACATTATTTGACCTAGAAATGTATCTAGTAGGGATGCATATATAAATGAGAAAATCGCACACAATCGTCAGAAATTATCCAACCTCCCTTTTTTCTGAAGGGAAGTTAACTTTAAGTTTCTCGATTCTGCTGGAACTGACAAAATTTAGGGGCAAACTAACGACGCAAACAAAGTAATAAATCACTCTCCTTTTCACACATGCGCACTTGTGAGGACAATTTGAACGCAGGCCGCTGACTGACACCACCTGACCTGTTGGACTGTGGGTTGGATCTCAAATGTAGTTTGGCTCTTGTGAAAAGAAATACAAGTTTGAAAAGGGTCTGAAAAGAAAGAGGACGGTTGGGTTTTGCAGAGCACGTTCACATCTGTCAGGAGAACGCTCGCCAAACAGCATCTATCAGGAGAAGATTTACAGCAACTTTTCCCAAACCAAATTCACCTTCTTGGGATGCAACGTCGGTACTGATTTAACCTTAAATGATAAAAGTAGATTAATCACTTAGATAGTTAAAAAAAAAGTTGTAGTTTGCAACTTTTAAGAGAAATTTGGATAGGCACATGGATGGAAGGGGGCATGGTTCGTGTGCAGGTCAATAGGACTAGACAGAATAATAGTTCAGCATGGACTAGATGGGCAGAAGGGCCTGTTTTTGTGCTGTAAGGGTAAATTAACTATCACAATGTTTTTTTTTTAAATGCATGTGCGGTTGTGAGTACATTTTGAACACAGGCTGCTGACTCCACCTGACTGTTGGACTGTGAGTTTCTGTGCTACGACTCTAGTGAAAGGTTGGGTCAGGGATTCTCGCGGCTGCTGGTTTGCAAATTAAATTGTAGGATATGCAAGCAAAGTCAGTCTGCACATTTGTGGGTCTTGATGGATTCAAAGCTGGCACTTGGAGTCAGAAGCGTCAAACAAGGTCTGCTTCATCCTCAGCAAAATATTAGGCTGTAATTCTGCACCTTCACAGGAAAAGCACCCGCAGATCAGCGACGCTGCCAAGGTTACTCTTCAGTGACGGGGGAGCCAGTTTATTATGGTGATCCACAGAAACCAATCCCTCTTCTTGGATCATTTATCTTTCCAGCAAAGTGACATATGGCTTTGTCTACACGTGCTCTCTGCATTGTATCTGTCCCTGGAAACACCTATCTCTTTCTACTGCCACCAGGCTATCTTGTAAGTATGCTCAAACAGAATTTAAAGGTAAAGAATCACCATTTAACTTAAATAGTATTAGTTAAACAAAACAAGCTGACTACATGTTTCCTATGGTATATTTCGACAAATTCCTGTCACTACACAATGACTAATTTGCCAACATTCTAGTACATTTATCAGTGTAAGTTGGAAACATTCAAGAGGATACAAAGCACAGTCTGACTCTGTGCACGTATTTGAAGAGAAAATGTATTGAATGGTTCGTGTTGAACTGTACAGGAACAGTTGACAAGGATTCAGGCTTAGCGGGCAGGTGCTCTTGCTGGCATCCCTAGGCTAAAGTAATGTAGATGTTGTGAAGTGGAAATAAAAACCAGAAATCGTTGATAATGCTCAGTATGTCAAGCAGCATAGATTCATATAGTTCCCTTAAATAAAACACCTTTCACCCTTAACCCCTGACCTCTAATGGAGGTCAGCGTTTTACACTGAAATGAAAGGTCAATGACCTAAATGGCTGTTTCTCGCCCCAGAGCAGATGCTGACTTTGGCATGGACTAGATGGATTGAAGGGCCTGTTTCTGTGCTCTACTGCTCAATGACTTGCTCAGTATTACCTGTGCTTATTGTTGCTAGCACTGAACATGCAACACAGAAAACATTCTTCATAATAGCTTCCACCAAACCCACTTCATCTCACAATCCACTTTTACTTTCCTCGTCAACCTGTACTTCCATCAGTTTATCAACTTTCCCTAAAATACACCACATGTTATTCACCACAGTCACTCCTTGGTGTAGTTAGCTGCACACTATAAACATTGCCTTGATTAGCTTTATTTTGTCACATGTACACATACATCAAAAGATACAGGTGAAAGGCGTTGTTTGCGTCAAATTGAATCAGAGAGGATAGTGTTAGGAGCAGCCCACAAGTGTCACCATGCTTCTGGCACCAACATAGCATGCCCACAACTAACTAACCCTAAATGCACGTCTGTGGTATGATGGTTAGAATAGGGTTTCTTTGGTAAAATTGCTCTGAATTCTCTGGTGGATCTATTAATGGCTGTTTTATATTTATATATTCAGCGATACAGTACAGAACAGGCTCTTCCAGCCCAATGAGCCACATCACCCAGCAACCACTTGTTTAACCCTAGCCTAATCACAGGACAATTTACAATGATCCATTAATCAACTGACAGGTACATGTTTGGACTATGGGAGGAAACTGGAGCACCTGGTGGAAACCCGTGTGGCTCTTTGGGAGAACTGAGTCCTTACAGATGGCATTGGATTCAAGCTCTGAACTCCAACACCCTAAGCTGTAACAGCACCACACTAACCACTGCACTACTGTGGCACACCATGGATGAGAGAAGTATGGAGGACTGAAAGTTTAAGTCAGTATAGTTCTCGTGCAGAACAACCACATCTTGGCAACGTCTTGGCTCACTTTTAATAAGAAAGGCAAATCGAAAAGAATTCTGTAGTAAATTCTCAACCAATTAACCTATTACTCTCCCCTCTTTTGTACATAACATTAAGGAAAAGCCCTAGACAAACCAAGTTTTATTCTTCAAAGGGTTACAATTGAATCAGTTTTGCTCCACTGCCACCCTGAAATAACTTTCTGACCAATTTTCCTTTACATGAGTTTCACTATATTTGGATGATCACTCTTGGAGCCTTAGGTCCCACACCAGCAGGGTCAGGAACAGTTATTACCCTTCAGCCATCAGGCTCCTGGATCAACATGGATAACTTCACTCATTTGGACAACAAACTGATTTCACAACCTATGGACTCACTTTGAAGGACTCTACAACTCATGTTCTCAGCACAATGTGTGTACGTATGCATGTATGTATTTGCACATTTTGTCTTTTGCACTTTGGTTGTTCGTTTTTGTGTGTAGTTTTTCATTGGTTTTCTTTGTTCTACTGTGAAAGTCTGCAAGAAAATGAATCTCAGGGTAGTAGATGGTGACACATATGTACTTTGATAATAAATCTACTTTGAACGTTGAAGTTCAGAAGCTGAACATGCCAACAGACATCAGAAACTCTGGAAGAATGCTTCTGATTCAACTTACAATCAAGATGACTTTTGTAGATCTGAAAACATCTTTACAATTGCAGGGCCAAATTCCCTAATCTGACTTGGCATACACAAAATATCTTGAACTTTGTGATACACATCCGATTTCACATGCTACATGTGAAATCAGTTAAGTTCTTTTCAATTTTAATTCAACCCCATTCCCCTTCCAATATGCTGGTCCATGGCCTCCTCTACAGCCACTCTCAGTTTGGATGGCCAGCAGCCTGACTGCACAACCATCAATTTACTTCTGGTAATTTCTCCACCCCTCCCCATTTTTTCCACTCTTTTCCCACTCCCCATTCTGGCTCCTGCTTACCCCTTCTCTTCTCTGCACCTGTGCATCACTTCCCTCTGTTACCCCTTCTCCTTCCCTTTCTCCCATGATCCACCATCCTATCAGATTCCTCCTTCTTCAGCCCTCTACCTCTTCCACCTATCACCTCCCAGCTTCCGACTTCATCTCCGCTTCCCCAAACGCCCACCTTCTCCCTCACCTGGTTTCACCCATCATCCTGTACTCCTTCTCTTTCCCCCACCTTATTCTGGCTCCCTTCCCCCTTCCTTTCCAGTCCCGATGAAGAGTCTTGGCCTGTAACAGCGAACGTTTCTTCATTTCCACAGATGCTGCCTGACCTACCGAGTTCCTCCAGCATTTTCCGCGTGTTGCTCTAACTCCATTCACAGTATTGAATTCAATCTCAAGTGGCAACTTGCCAGCGAGGCAGCTCGACCTGATGCAGACTTTGTTTTAATAGGGGGGGGGGGGGGTTTACAGGAGGAAAACACGTGGCGGCCAGGGCTCAGAACACAATACACAAACAGCCACAAGTCACAGCTGTGCTCGCACGGGTTGTTTTCGGGCATTTCTGGACATCCTAACTCACATTGTCCTCCAGACAACCAAGCCGTCTTGTAAATCACAAAGTGATAATGAGGAACAGTGCTGAGGGGTGGACGGATTATCTGTGTCTCTCACGTGGTCCCCAAGCCAGAGCCTATAGCAGCAGTTCCAGCGAGGTTTGTGCCAGAGTCCAAATCAAGTTTTGTAGGTTTTTTTTAAAAAAAATTGTGCTTAGAAATGCATATCAAAGGAACTGCAATAATATAATGCCTTTCACAACCTCAGGATATCCCAAAGCTGTGAAAGGTGCTCTATAAATTCCATTCTTTTAATGCTGATTTATAAGCACAGGTTTTGGCCCTGACAAAGAAATTTGGAAGTACAGCAAATATTTTCCTCCTGTACTTCAGTGCACTTACAGATAATGTGGGAAATGCAGTGGCTAAAATTGCAGACAGCAAGCTCTTTACGACAGCAACGTAATAAACCGCAGAGGACTTGTAACATCCAGATGACTTGATGTTGGTTAACTGAAGCAGGGGAACGTCAGGGTCCTATCCTTTAAGTATTGCTATTCAGCCTCTCACATCAAGCTCAGGTTAGCACCTCGTCAAGATTGGATCACTACAGGGTGCAGTTTGGCCGGTTAAATTAGATTAGATTAAACCCTTACTTCATTGGAATGAAACTGGAATGCTGTTGCCAACAGCACCATATTAAATAGATAGTGTACACTGCAGTGAAAAGTTTAGTGAACTGCACCTTCCCTGATAGAGTGACTTTACAATGTAGATTATAAAACAGGAGCAGGATTAGGCCATTCAGCCATCGAGTCTGCTCCACCATTTCACCATGGCTGATTTATTATCCCTGTCAATCGCAGACAAACTCTGAAGAGTATTGATAATGGCTCGGGTCACCCATCTTGTAAAGACGCTGCTCAGAAGGCAATGGCAAACCACTTCTGTAGAAAAATTTACAGAGAACCATCATGATTACCAAAGACCATGCTCATTCATGTCTTACCGCATGGCACATGATGATGATGATCACACACAGAATGCTGGAGGAACTCAACAAGTCAGGCAGCATTTATGGAGAGGAATACAGAGTCAACATTTTGAGCAGAGTGTCCCAGGGTCCAACTTCAGCAATGTCAGTGATGTGTCTAAGGCTATGCTTAGCTACAATGTGTAGATACCTGGTAAAGATTGGGCTGTTCAGCCATAGGCATACTAATGAGCCTGTTTGCTTGCTGTATGCCTCTAGTATGTGAATCATATTGTCGTTACACAGCCCAAATGGGGAACAGGGAATGAAGGAAAGGAGACGGCAAAGATTTAGTAACCATAAAGTGAGAATGACAGCAACATTCCTAGACAACAGAACTACTTGCATCTATATAGCACCTTCAGTATGGAATATTGTCCCAAGCTGCACCAAGGCACAGAACATAAAACAATATAGTACAGACCCTTTGGCCCAAAATGTTGTGCTGACCTTTACCCTACTCTGGTTTCTGCCATGTGAAAGTCTCCCTATCTTTGCATCTTATCAGCTTGTATATTTCTATTAAGTCATATCCTCCAAAGAGAAAGGCCCTAACTAGCTCAATTCATTTTCATGAGACATGACTATATCATGGGATTCTTTCCATTGGAAAATATTTTAAGAGGCAGAACAAGTCTCAATAATGGTATAGCAAGAACAGCGACGGAAAATGATCGATTGTATGATGCACTTGCGGTAGCACCATGTACTGTGCTGGCACCCTGGGAGTCAGAATGGGTAGACCTTTGGGGAAACTGGAGCCAACACCAAAAGAGAAAGAAAAACAAAGCATTGGAACACTTCTTTTTTCAGGCAAGCGCTCGGCCCACAAGACATAGGAACAGAATCAGACCATTCGGCCCATCCAGTCTGATCCACCATTCTATCAGTGCTGATTTATTATCCCTCTCAACCCCATTCTCCCGCCGAGCCTTTCAGCGAGTCGTTCCTTCAACTGCACAGAAAGCGCACATCCCTCACATTCTATGCGACAGGGAAGCCGATTTCTCCTGCAAGCTCGTTTGCCAAACTTCTCAAACTTAGGCGGCGGGGGCTCGTTGCCGTCAGCACTTGATCGGTGAAGGGGGAGGGGGTAGCATCGTCTCGAGTCATCGTTGAATTTATGTTGTTAAAATAAAGTAGCCAATGTCCTCTCGCGCCAGAGGGAGCGAAAAACAATTGTAATCCGGCAAACGCGAGAAGGCAGACAAACAAGAGGAAATATTGACACTGCTGTCTATTTGTTGATGATAACTAAGCAACAGTGGAAATATACTTCCGCCTAATGCATTTGGATCGATGACGTTTTTGCAACCCACACAGCCCTGCAATCGCCATGCACGTCAGCAGGAAAACATTACATTTTTTTTCATGAAAGAAGAAGTCATGCTTCCTAAATTGGAGTTGTGTGTTCAGTGCACGACTGCTTCCCACGCACTCCCCTTGAGCCAGGGGTCCCATCAAACCCCAGGTTCTTCTTCGCTCCCCGGCCCGCCGCCGCCTTTCCGGGGTCTCCCGATGCCTTCCCCCACCCGCCCCCCGTAAACTGGCAAAAACCAGCTGATCGCCAGGTTCAAAGTCATCTTGTCTCCTCATCACGGATGGCCTCGCTTGCTGCAGTTAGCAGGTCAGCAGTTTCCCTTCAGTTCAAGCCAGGCAGGAGAGAGAGGAGGGGGCGTGAGGGAAAGAAAGAGAGGGAGTGGGAAGGGGAGAGAGGGAGACAAATAGCGGGGACGGGATTGAGAGAGAGAGAGAGAGAGAGAGGAGAGCGCGGGAGGGATAGAGTGAGAAGGGCGGGAGAGAGAGAGAGAGAAAAGCGGCCGACCCCTTTCCTCTTAAATAAAAAAATAAAGCACCTTTTTTTTTGTTTTTCTTTCTCCTTTCCTTGCACTGTCTGAGCTGCCTGCAGCTTCGAAATCTCTCCATCGATTTCGAGCACGGGTCAAATGAAAAGATTTGTCTACTTTTGAAAAGAATACAATAGAATCTAATGCACAATAAACAAACGATTAGAGCGAATGTTTTGAGTCTTCAGTGTCCTCGTGTTCTAGTCAATTATAGCTCAGTTTTCGACCTCCAGCACACACAAACACACAGAGTACACTGCAGGCAGTGAGTGTGCTTTAAAACAATAAACCATGTTACAAAATATGTTTTTAAAGTGGACTTCAATGGCTACGAAGATCAAAGCGGTAACTACAAGCTCTCAGTCCAAGTCTGTGCCTCAAAACACATCGGCAGCAAACGTCGAGAAGGAAGGCGCGTGTTTTTTTTCAAACACTGCCTCATTTTTTTTTCCTTTTGTTATTGTACTTTAAATTTCCCATTCAGGGCTCGAGTTGGGCTCCGCGTGGTTTGCTGAGGGCGATAGGCGCCCGATAGTAAATGTGACGTACGCTCCAAGACATCGCCTCTTGAAAGAGGAAAGCTGCCGTCACATGGTTGAATGGATAAGTAAAAGTGATCAGTTTTCCAACTTGATTCGGTGACTCGCCTTCCGCGGCTCCCCTTCCACCAGCTTTCAGTCCATTTACAAACTTAACCACCATAACTGACACCATTAGCTCACCGCCGACCGCTTTCGAATCTTAACCTGTTTTTAATGCAACGAGGGGGTGATTTTATTCTGCAACCACTCCCCAAATGCACAAGTTCCCGAAGATATAACACGGACCTGCTCTTCTCATTTCAGTAGAGCCCCTTCGCCCGGTTTGTGAAGGAAAGTCAATGCCAAATATTGCAATTAAGCCCTAATGAAACACGGCGGTAAACAGACTCTGGAGATTACTAAAACATCTGCAACATTATTATTTTCTCGTCTAGAAATTAACTGCACTGGAGATATCAAACTGAAGTTAATCCCGTCCTCACCTTGGCTAATGATCCCATGGAAACGATCAAACGCCTCAGTGTTAACCAACTTTACAGCCAGAGATAACGTGAACATGAACAAAATGCTTTCTAAATTACGCGCAATCCAGAACAAAAAAATAAAGCGCCGCTCAGTTTGTCAACAACAAAAAAAATCCCTCGCGCTCGTGTGTGTGTGTGTGTGTGTCAGGAAATTTAAAATTAACTAAAAGACTTAATTTTTTTTAAAAAGACATTTAAATCTTTTTCATGGGCGGTTCTCGCAGGTAACTCCCCGCCTCTGAATGATACCCCACTGATAACAAGAGACAAAGAGGGGCTTGTTACACGCACCAGGAATCCCGCGACCGTCTTTCCCAAGTCGTCTACACTCGAAAAGATCTTTGACAAATACACATCTAAGAACCAGGACTTGACAAATAACGGCTACACTGGGAGGGGGTGGGGGTGGAGGAGAGAGGTAGAAACACGCAAAAAAAAATGTTGAGAGAGCAGTTTATTACTAGTTCAGAAAATAAAAAATCCTCTTTAATCCCTGTGCAGTCAATACTAATCCCGGATAAATCAGACTCCTTCTCCGTCTCCCGCTTCACTCGTGAATCGGAAACTGCTTTTACTGAGTATTAATTACACAGATAACTAAAAGATGCTAGGCGCCCGAGATGGATCACAATAGACAAAAAAACAGGAAATATACACACACATCTTTCGCAATATTTAGCAAATGTCAGCTGGAGCGCCCCGGGGAGAGGGGAGATGGCTAACCGACTGAGATTTCACTGATTAACGTTTAAATTTAAACACCGTAAACGATTTGCAGGGGGACAAACTTCCTTATCCCGGATTAATTCGGGGGATTCGCAGTCCGGCAACGCTGCCCAACCTCGGCTTCTTTCTTTCTCTCCTCAACGTGAGGTTCTCAACTAAGATCAGCTAACCTGTGCCTCTCTCGGTCTTCGGGTCAACCTTACAGCCGGGGAGACTGTGCGAAAGATGGCTATTTAAATAAAAACACAAGTTGAGATTTTACGTACCGAGATGTGCTGTTCCATACGAGGTGCCTCGACTCTCTGAGACACAAGTAACATCGTGCAAAGATCGCTCAGGTTTAAAATCCACTTTGGATAAAAAGTAACGCGATATAACGGCCGCCGACTTCCCCTCTAAATCTCACACAAGTTCATCCCACGGCGTGTTATGCAGCCGCTGATAATTCTGTGTCTCTCTTGAATGTTGCCAAGTACATTAGCATCAGCCTACGGCAACCCGGGCAGCGGGCGGGGCTGGTCTCCCAGAGCGGTATGGATAGGGCAGCTCCAACACAGCGTCAAGGAGGGGAGGGAGGGAGGGAGCACAAGGGGAATGTACGCCAGCGACTTTGCGCAAGCCGCGCTCTAAAAGGCATTCTGGTCATCGTAGTTCGCCCCGTCACGGGAGGCGGAGAGAGAGGACGCGAAAGTCGCCAGTGAATCCGCTCTCCGCGATCCAAGAGAAACTTCTTCGCCTAAGTAGTAGGTGAGGCGATTGAAACCAAACTTGGTTCCATTTTCGCTCCCCATGATCTCAGCGCCTCCCGAAGCATTTCTCAGCCAGTGAGATACTTCTCAAATGTATTCGCATGAAATGTGTTTACGTACGGCAGTTTTGCGAGCGATAACGGTGCGGTGACCCTAGAAGCAGTTCACATTGTTCGACTGAGGGAGACTCTCACCCTTCCGGTGACCTTATTCTTAAACGGTAAATGCGACTCCGGGTGGGTGAAGAAGTCCCTCAGGTATTGTGGTCGTGCACCACCCGAGGGGGGGGGGGGTCACAGGCATGGCAACAGTCCAACTGGTTTTAAATGGATTTGATAGACGACTACTGAAAGCATTGAATATGAATGCAAGTATGAAAATGTTTGTACTTGTAAATTATTCTTATTATAAATAAAGTTTATTTTGATAGAAAAAAAGGTAAATGTGAGGAGGGTGTTTTCTCCCCTGGATAAGGACCATAAGATATAGGAGCAGAACCAGGCCATTCGGCCCATCGAGTTCGCTTCACCATTCAATCACGGCTGACTTTTTCCTTGACTTCTCTCCATAACTCTTCACCCTCTTTTAAAAAAAATCAAGAACCTATCAGTCTCTGGCTTAAGTATATGCAGAAGGCCATCAGATTCACCACTCTCCGGCTCAAGAAATTCCTCCTCTACCCAGTTTTAGAGTGGTGTCACTTTATACTGAGGCTGTGCCCTCATATTCTGGGTTGTCTTATGGATGGAAATATCCTCTCCACATACGCTCTGTTCAGGCCTTTCTATATACAGTAGGTTTCACTGAGACTCTTCCCCCCCACGCCCCCCCCATCCTTCTGAACTCTGATGTATACAGCCTCAGAGACTTCAAATGCTCCTCATACAGTTCATGATTCAGCCTTTCATTCGTGTGAACCTGCGCTAGACTGTCTCCAGGGCCAGCATATCCTTCCTCAGATACAGGGCAGCAACTTACAGTGTTCCAAAAGCTGTACGTCCTTAGACACAAGAGATTCTGCACATGTTGGAAATATTGCAACACTCATAAAGTGCTGGTTAGGCAATATTTGGCATGGACGTGGATGTCTTTAACTTACAGTAATTTCTCACCCTTCCCCTTCTCTCTCTTTCCATTCCCCACTGCAGTTCCCCTCTCACCCATTCCCTTTTACTCAGCTGTCCATCACCTCCCTTTGGTGCCCTCACCTTATTAGTCAGCCCTTTACCCCCGAGCTTCTCACTTCATCCCCCTCCCTCACCCACTCCCCTTCATCCCCTTCCCCACTCACCTGGTCTCACCTATGCTATCACCTGCCAGCTTGTACTCCTCTTCCCCACCTTTTTATTCTGGCTTCTGTCCCTTTCGTTTCCAGGCCTAATGAAGGATCTTGGCCCGAAATGTCAACTGTTTGTTCCCCTCCTTGGATGTTTCTTGCTTTGCTGAGTTCCTCTGGCACTTTGTGTGTGTTGCAGTACATTCTTGATTTTATACCCTAGTCTTCTTGAAATGAATGTTAACATTGCACTTGCCTCCCTTACTACAAGCTGCAAGCTGACCATGAGAAAACCCTGAACTCGCTCTCCCAAGTCCCTTTGCACCTCCAATTTCTGAATTCTTTCCTCACTTAAAAAATAGTCTACACTTTTATTCTTCCTGTTCAGTTTGCATAACCCACACTTTCCGATGTTGCATTCCAAATACCACTTCTCTGGCCACACTCCTAACCTGGCCAAGTGCTTCTGCAGACTCCCTGTCTCTGCAACACTACTTATCCCTCCATCGACAGTTGTATCATCTGCAAACTTGGCGTCAAAACCACCGGTTCCCTCATCTATATCATTAATATATGAAGTGAAACAAGTGTAGAACTAAGGACGATGGTCATGAGGTCATCACAAGCCATAGAGTAATACAACATGGGAACAAGTCTTTCAGCACAACAAGGCGTCTACCAAGCTAGTCCCACTTGCCCACATTTGGCCTGTATCCCTATAACCTCTTCGATCCATGAACTTATCAATGATTCAATGTTCCAATTTAACATCAGAGAATGTACACAGAATACAACCTGAAATTCTTACTCTTCACAGACATCCATGAAACAGAAGAGAAACCGCAAAGAATGAACGATAGAAGTTATTAGAACCCAAAGCCCCCTCCCCCTTCCACGCACAAGCTGCAGCAAAAGCACCATCCCTCTCCCCACTTGCTCCAGCAAAAAATACACATCAGCCCCCACCACTGACTGTGTAAGCAACAGCAAATCCCCCAGAGTCCATCAAAAACCACTGTTCATCCCAACACTTTGACATCTCAGGCAGGCTCTCTGTCTTGGTAACGAGAGAGAGAGAGCTACCGCTCCTGCCAAAGTGAGAGGGAGGCCAACAGTTAACTGTTTTGATGTCTTCCGACATTTTAACAGTCTCTTCACAAGGAGTGTATATTTTAGACCATAAGACATAGGAACAGAATTAGGCCATTCATCCCATCTAGCTTGCTCTGCCATTTGATCATGGCTGATTTATCTTCCCTCAGAGCCCCATTCTCCAGCCTTCTCCTCGTAACCGTTGATCAAGAACCGATCAACCTCCAGTTAAATACACATAAACATGGCCTCCACAGCCGTCTGTGGCACTGAATTCCACACACTCACCACTCTCTGGCTAAAGAAATTCCTCCTCATCTCTGTTCTAAAGGGACATCCTTGTCTTTAAGTTGGATATGTGGAGATATTCCTTCATTGAAAGGGTGGTAAATGTTTAGAATTCTCTCTCCTTAAGGGCTGTAGAAACTCTGCTATCGATGCTAGTCGAAACAGGGATCGACAGACGATCTGCTGGAGGAACGGCAGATTGAGCAGCATCTGTGGGGGGGGGGGAAGGAATTGTCAAAGCTTCAGGTAGAAACCTTGTATCAGGGTAAAATGTCCTTGAGTGAGACGATTCCTTCTCCTCTCTCCACCCAACCCCTTCAGTTGGTACTAGACCTGCTGAGTTCCTCCAGCAGATTGTTGGTCACTCCAGATTCCAGCATCTGCATTCTCCTGTGCCTCCATGTAATGGACATGGCAAACTGGTGCAGGAACATACTGTGACACAGGCCATCAGCCACTGTTGAATGGTGGAACAGGATGGGGGTGAGTAAGGGGGTGGAAGAGAAAGGCAAAAAGCCTGCTCTTGCTCCTTATGTTCTTATTTAAATAATGTCATGGCATCTTTCTCAACCAAATTTTACATCGACTTCAGATAACAGGTAGGTTTCATCTGAAACACAGCACCTTCTAAGGTACTAAATCTGTATCTGAAATAAAACCAGAACATCAAAGAGAAGTACCTGCAGATAATGGACATTTATTTATCGATTGAGATACAACACGGAATAGGCCCTTCCAGTCCTTCAAACCATGTTGCCCAACAAACCCCAATCTAACCCTGGCCTAATCACAAGACAAGTTACATCAACCAATTAGCCAGTAGATCTTTGGACTGGGGGGGAGGAACGGGAACACCCAGGGGGAACATCTGAAATAAAAACAGAAACTCATGGGTCAGGCTGCATCCGTGAAAAGAGAAACAGGGCTAAAGTTTGAGGTACCCAATTCCTTTGATGAGTGTCTTCAGTCTGGAACCTTAACTCTGTCATCTTGGATTAGTCCAGTCTCGGAATCTGATTTGGAATCTAAATTGTATTTTAACAAGATGGAATAAATATCCTGAAATAGAATATGGTGCTTAGAGATCATCATGGAGCATAAATACTAATTGTTCAGAAGGCGTTATCCCTGGGACCCCTTATTTTATTAGTTATCAGGGGAGGAAGATTATGATAGAACAAAGCTAGATTGACCAGAAGCTAATGACTGTGTGCGGAACTGATCATCACATTACAGGATCATTGTTACTGCACTGGCAAAGGGTGCAGAGAGGGGTTTTGAGGGTGCTGAAGACACTGGAAAATTGTAGCATTAAGGAAATATTGGACTAAGTGGAATTGTCTTCTTTGGAATACAGGAAACTAAGGGCAGATTTAATTGAAGTGTGTACAATTGTGAGGAGCTGAGATGGTGTAAATAGGATTCATTTCCCTTAGCTGTTGAGTCAAAAACCAGGGAGAATAGACTTAAAATAATTGGAAAAGAAATTGAGGAGAGATGAAGAATTTATTTGTTACCCAGAGTGTGGCCATGGTTTTAGACATTGCTACCTGAAAGAGTAAAAGGGATGGATGTGTACTGGAAGATTTATGAGCTACAGAACAATGGATTGAGGGCTGTGAAGCTATTTAGACTGGGTAGCCTCTTCTCATTGGGTGGCAGGGTGGAGATACGTCTCTACCAAAAGAGGTGTGAGGTGCTCTTTCCCTGCGCTAGCCTGCAAGTCACCCTTGAGCAAGGTGTAGCACCTGCTTAGCCCCCTGATCAGGGTCACATGAAACCATCAGAGTGGGTGGTCATTGATTGTATTAGCAGCCGGTGCATATCACAAATCCTGGTTATGTGACCACTGGTGCCAGGCAATCTCTGAAGAGAATTGATAATGGTAAGGGTCACCCAAACTGTAAAGGCACTGCCCAGAAGAAGGCAATGGTAAACGACTTCTGCAGAAACATTCGCCAAGAACAATCATTGCCATGGACCATGATCATCCATGTCGTACGACATGGCACATAATGATGATGAGCTTCTTCTCAACCAGCACAGACCCTTTGGGTCAAAAGGCCTTTACCTGCATCATAAATTTTCCAGTTTCCACAGTTCTGTGCTATGAATCCTACAGAATTTGCTCTTCCATCCTGAATGTTTGGGAGGCAGTGGCTTGTGCAGGACTTGGTTATTGTTCAGGCTATCGCTTTGAGGCAGCACAATGGTGTGGCTGGTTGTGCAACCATCTCACAGTTCTGACCCAGCTTCAGTTCTGACCTCCACTTTTCCCAACCTCACTCACTTCTGTTTCTTAGAATTCGACATATCTCCTAAAATTTTGACGAACTTCTGTAGATGCACAGTGGGGAGTATCCTATCTGGCTATATCACAACCTGTTATGGAAACACTAGTGCCCAGCAATGGAAAAGTCTAAAAAGTGGTAGATACAGCCCAGTCCATCACAGGAAACACCTCCCCACCATTGAGCATATCTACATGGGACGCTGCCACAAAAAATCTGCCTCCATCAAGGATCCCCACCATCCAGGCCATGCACTTCTTGCTTCTACCATCAGGCAAGAGGTACAGAAACCTTAGGTCCTACACTACCAGCACAGACACTTTCAGGAGTAGTTGTGACCATCAGGTTCCTGAACCAGTGTGGATAACTTCACTCACTAATACTCTGAACTGATTCCACAACCTACAGACTCACTTTCAAGGACTGTATAGCTCATCTTCTCAGTATTATTTACTTTTTTATTTGCACAATTTGTCTTCTCTTGTACATTGGTTTCTATTGGTAGTTTTTCATACATTCTCTTGTATTTCTTTAGTCTCCTGCAAATGCCTGCAAGAAAATGAATCTCAAGGTAATACAGTGGATTTTGGTTAATTGGGGCTGTCACATATTTGGGCCAACTCTTAAAGAACAAAAACAAATCGCGAAAGTTGCCAGGATTCCATTCGTTTATTTGGGACACTATGCCGCTTAATTGAGACAGGACTGTTGCCAAACAGTTTCTTACTAGTGTCCGTTGGGTGCCCTTGTGTGACTGTTATGCTCTACACGCTGCTTAGAGCAAACAGTTTATAATCAGCATTGGCTGCATGAGTTTGTGTTCAAAAAGTAGTGATTTTTGTCACTGATAGTAAGTGAGAAATAAGCAGTAAGACACTGCAACTGTTTTGCTTGCTGTAGTTTCTAGCATTCCAACTTGGGGATGCCAGAAATGACCAGGAGTGAAATGGAAATAATTTCACTGCCTCAACAAGTTAGGAAATATGAAGGATTTGAAGTTTTCGACAATCGTTTTGAATCTTACAATGAAAATGAAGCTTTAGAGGACACACAGACAACTATATAAATATATTATACAATATAAACAATATAACACAGACAACAATATATGTAGTAGAAGATCCCACCAACAGCAATGTGATAAAGAGCTGAAAACCTGTCTGAATATTATACACTCAGTAGACACTTTATTAGGTATGCATGTGTATCTACTCATAATGCAAAGATCTAATCAGGCAGTCAATTGGCAGCAACTCAATGCATAAAAGCATGCAGATGTGATCTAGAGGTTCAGTTGTTGTTCGGACCAAACATCAGAATGGAGGAAGAAATGTGATCTAAGTGACTCTGATCGTGGAATGATTGTTGGTGCCAGACAGGGTGGTTTGATTATCTCAGAAACTGCTGATCTCCTGGGATTTCCATGAACAACCGTCTCTAGAGTTTACAGAGAATGGTGCGAAAAGCCAAAAATCATCCAGTGAGTGGTAGCTCCGTGGGCAAAAACACCTTGTTAATGAGAGAGAATAGCCAGACTGATTAAGCTGGCAGGAAGGGAACAGTAACTCAAATAGCCAAGCCATTAAAACAGTGGTGTGCTGAAGAGTAGCTCTGAATGTACAAAATATTGAAGTTTAAAGTCCATGGGCTAAAACAGCAAAAGACCACACTCCTGTACCTAATAATGTGGTCACTGTGAGCATATTTGCCACAGATTTAACTTTCTTGATCTCCTTTAAAACAGAGTTCTGGAATCTTTTATGGGCTAAACTCATTCAAAAGATGGTCTTCTCTTAGTACAGCACTGAAGCATCAGCCTAGATCTTATCTTCAAAATCTTGGGGCTGTGCTGAAACCCACTACCTGCTGACCCAGGTAAGTATAGTTCCTATCTGATTGGCGATTTACAGAAATAAGTAGTATCCAAAGATCATAGAATCATCCAGTTTGGAAACAGACCATTTGGCCTAACCTGTCTGTGCAATGGGTACCCTTCCTGTCCAGTGAGTACCCTCCATAGCCCTCTATGCCAAAGAGATTCAAGTGCACCTCACTTTTTTAGTGTATATTATTTCTGTTTTTTGCACGATTTTTAATCCATTCAATATACATATCCTGTAATTGATTTAGTTATTGATTTATTTCTTTCTCCTTCTATATTATGTATTGCATTGAACTGCTGCTGCTAAGTTAACAAATTTCACAACGCATGCCAGTGATAATAATCCTGATTCTGATTAAATGCTGTCAGTGAATTAGGTTTAGCCACTCTCGCAGGCAAACCATTCTCAGGATGAAGAAGGTCCCTCACATATTTCTTCTGGCTCTCTTTGCTCTTACCCTGATCCCTCGTCTTCAAGTTTCTCCTAAACTTTCTTCTTTGGAACGGTTTCTTGCAGTCTACCCTATTTATACCCTTTATAATTTTATATTCTTCAGTTATTTCCACTCTGAACCTTCTGTGATCCAGGAGCAATCAACCTATCTTCTCAATGTCTCTCCTTATAAAGGAAATTCTCCATCCCAATGCTTTGAGAAATCGTAAATCCAAAATATGTACCTTTCTACCCCACCCATCAAGTTCTTAATTCACTCTCTTGGAAGGTAGAGCATTCTTTTGAAGAGTTAAAAATAACTAAAGCCTTAGGCAAAGCCCACTAATCTCAGGAAACAAGAACAACTTGCAATTATATGGCTTCATTAACATTGTTAAATCTCCCAAGCTGGTTCACAGGAGTATTATTAAACTACAGTATGTTTGACAAGTCAGATAAGTCATGGATGTTGAAGTTGTTTGTATACCACACTGGTGAAACCTAATTTTGAGTGTTGTATGTACTTATGGTTATCTACCTACAGGAAAGATATCAATAAGATTGAAAGAATACTGAGAAAACTTACAAAGATGTTGCTGGGACTTGAGGACCAGCGTTATAGAGAAAGATTGAATAGGTTTGGACTTTATTCCCCAGAGCGCAAGAGAGTGAGAGGAAATTTGATAGAGGTATACAAAATTACAAGGGGTATAGATAGGGTAAATGCAAGCAGACTTTTTCCACTGAGTTTGGGTGAGACTACAACCAGAGGTTATAGGTTAAGGGTGAAAGATGAAATATTTAAGGGAAACACGAGGGGGAACTTCTTCACTCAGGGTGGTGTGAGTGTGGAATGAGCTGCAAGCAGAAGTGGTGGTGTGGATTCAATTTCAACATCTAAGAGAAATTTGGATAGGTACATGGCTGGGAGGGGCATAGAGGGCTATGGTCTGGGTGCAGGTCAATGGGAGTAGGCAGAATAATAGTTTGGCATGGACTAGATGGGCTGAAGGGCCTGATTGTGCGCTGTAGTGTTCTATGATTCTATGACTCTACGATGTGAGTATAGAACGAGCTGCTAGCAGAAACGGTGGATACAGATTTGTTTGCAACATTTAAGAAAAGCTTATGTATCAACTTGGATGAGAGTGGTATTTTCCCCCTCGTTACCTGTTCAACCTTTCCCTCTAACTCAAATCCTCAAGTCCTGGCAACATCCTTGTAAATTTCCTCTGCACCCTTTCGATCTGATTGATATCTCATTCTTAAGGTGCTTTAAGGTTGATATGATCCCTGCTTTGAATGCAATTTCCATTCCCCATATGCGTTATTTTATGCAATAACACAGTCACTCAGAAGCATGATTTCTCAATTGCAGTTTTGGAGATACCATCTTTTAAATGAAATCTGAAACTAAGCCTGGCTAGTGGGTGTGATAGATTCTATGAACAGGGATTGGGTGCAAAGATTGGAGGTTGCAGGGTGTTTAACAAATTATCTGGTCATCTATCTTGTTGCTATTTGAGCGAAGTACACAAATGGAGTATTTCCCCAAGTTACAACAGCGACTGTACTTTAAAGTTTCTCCACAAACTTGAGTAGGGGCTTGAGGGCAAATCTGGGAAGTGAAAAACACTTAATGAGTGCATGCTTTCCAAAAACTTGGACACCTCATCATTGAAAAGCTACATTTTGCAGTGTCTTTTCCACCTTGGACTGAATGCACCTCACCTCATTGTTGTGGGTGGCAAGATGGACTAGCAGTTAATGCAACTCTTTCTAGTGCCCCAGGTCTAAGATTGGAGTTCAATTTCCACTGCTGTCTGTCAGGAGTTTGTATGTTCTCCCCATAACCATGTGGGTTTCCTCTGGGGGGCTTCAGTTTCTTTCCACATTCCAAAACGTATGAGTTATAGAGTCATGGTGTCATACAGCACATAAACATGCCTTCAGCCCATCTAGCCTGTGCTGATCCATTTAAACTGCACCAGGACCATAGCCTTCATACCCCTACCTCTCCAAACTTCTCTTAGATGTTGAAATGGAGATTGCATACACCACTTGTGCTGTCTGCTCGCTCCACACTCTCACAACCCTCACGTCCCTCTTAAACTATTCACCTTTCACCCTTAACCAATGACCTCTAGTTGTAGTCTCTCTCAACCTCAGTGGAAAAATCCTGCTTCGATTTACCCTATCTATACCCCTCGTAATTTTGTATACCTCTATCACGGATAGTTATGGATAATAAATTGTGAACTCGCTATGTTGGCATCGGAAGAAACTAGCACATCTTCAGACTGTGTTGGTCATTGACGCCAACAATGCATTTAACTGTACGTTTTGATTTTTCAATATACAAGTGACAAATTGAGCTAATCTTAACCGGAACATTGGTCAGACACAGTCAGCGAAGGACCAATTTGGTTCTGCGATTCTAAACAGCTAAATGAAACTGTGTTAAGGAGGTACTTGTGGAAAAAACAAATACAAACTTGTTAAAGATTTTAAAGATTAGGTTTATTTGTCACATGTACATTGAAACAGTGGCGCATGCATTGTTTGTGTCAAATCAAAACAGTAAGGATGGGCTGGAGCAGCCCGCAAGTGTTGTCCTGCTTCTGGCGGCAACATGGCATGCCCACAATCTACTGACCCTAACGTTAATCTGTTAGTCTTTGGCATGCGGGTAGAAGCTGGAGCACATGAAGAAACCAATGCTGTAATGGGGAGAATGTACAAACTCCTTATGGGCAGTGGTGGGAATTGAACGCCCCCCCCTTCCCCAATCGTTGATCACTGGTGCTGTGAACCAAATGCACTAACTGCTATAATATCCCAATACTAACTACATATTAAAATTATATTGTCTTCGTGGTTTTCTATTGCTGTAGCCCATCCACTTCAGGGTTCATTCAGAACCTTGTTGTGCATTCAGAGATGTTCTTCTGCACACCACTGTTGTAACACATGATTATTTGAGCTACTGTCACCTTCCTGTCAGTTTGAACCATTCTGGCCATTCTCCTCTGACCTCTCTCATTAACAAGGCATTTTCGCCCCCAGAACTACCACTCACTGGGATTTTCTTTGTTTATCACATCACTCTCTGTGAACTCTAGATTGTTACGTCTGTAATTCCCAGAAGATCAGCAGATGTTGAGATACTCAAACCACCCCCTCTGGCACCAACCATCATTCCATGGTCAAAGTTACTTAGATTACTTATCTTCCCCATTCTGATGTTTGGTTTGAACAACAACTGAACCTTTTGACCATGTCTGCAGGCTTTTCTGTATTGAGTTGCTGCCACATAATTGGATAATTAGATATTTACAACAACAAGCTGGTGTACAGGTGTATCGAATGAAATGGCCACTGATGGCAAAAGAGAGGGCACACAAGGAAGCTAAAGCTAGTGGGAAGATACAGGATTGGGAAGCTTTTAAAAACTTGCAGAAGGAAACTGAGAAGGTTATTAGGAAGGAAAAGATGAATTACGAAAGGAAGCTGCTGACTAATAGCAAAGAAGATACTAAAAACTTTTTCAAGTATATAAAGGGTAAAAGAGAGGTGAAGACACGCATAGGACCAATAGAAAATGACACTGGAGATATTGTAACGAGAGACACAGAGATGGCAGGGGAACTGAATATGTATTTTGCATCAGTCTTCACAGTGGAAGACATCTACAGTACATCGGAAATTCAGGAGTGTCAGGGAAGTGAAGTATGTGCGGTGAAAATTACGACTGTGAAGGTGCTCAGGAAGCTTAATGGTCTGAGGGTGGATAAATCTCCTGACGGAATGCACCCTCAGGTTCTGAAGTAAGTAACTGGAGAGATTGTGAAGACACTAACAATGATCTTTCAAGAATCGATAGATTCTGGCACTGTACTGGATGACTGGAAAATTGCAAATTTTACTCTGCTATTTAAGAAGGGTGGGAGGCAGCAGAAAGGAAACCATAGACCTGTTAACTTGACATCAGTTGTTGGAAGTTGTTGGAATTGATTATTAGGGATGAGATTACTGAGTACCTGGAGGCACATGACAAGATAGGCCAAAGTCAGTATGGTTTCCTGAAAGGAAAATCCTGCCTGACAAACCTACTGCAATTTTTTGAGGAAATTACAAGTAGGGTAGACAAAGGAGATGTAGTGGATGTGGTGCACTTAGATTTTCAGAAGGCCTTTGTCAAGGTGCCACACGTGAGACTGCTTAGCAAGATAAGATCCCATGAGATTACAGAGAAGTTACTAGCATGGGTGGAGCATTGGCTGATCAGCAGAAAACAGAAAGTGGGAATAAAGGGATCCTATTCTGGCTGGCTGCAGGTTACTGATGGAGTTCCACAGGAGTTGATGTTGGGACCTCTGCTTTTTACGATGTATGTCAATGATTTGGACTGTGGGATTAATGGATTTGTGGCTAAATTTGCAAAGAAGTGGCAAATGAAATACAATGTTGGAAAGTGTATGTTCATGCACTTTGGTGGAAGAAATAAACAGGCAGACTATTATTTAGATGGGGAGAGAATTCAAAATGCAGAGATGCAAAGAGACTTGGGAGTCCTTGTGCAGGACAACCTCCAGGTTGAGTCAGTTATGAAGAAGGCGAATGCAATGTTGGCATTCATTTCTAGAGGTATAGAATATAAAAGCAGGGATGTGATGTTGAGGCTCTATAAGACACTCATGAGACCACACTTGAAGTATTGTGTGCAGTTTTGGGCTCCTTATTTTAGAAATTATATACTGTGCTGATGTTGGAGAGGGTTCAGAGAAGATTCACGAGAATGATTCCAGGAATGAAAGGGTTACTGTATGAGAGCCTGGCAGCTCTTGTGCTGTATTCCCTGGAGTTCAGGAGAATGAGGGGGGATCTCATAGAAACATTCCAAATGTTAAAAGGCCTTCAGATTAGATATGGCAAAGTTTGAACCAGTCTGGCCATTGTCCTCTGACATCTCTCATTAACAAGGCATTTTGCCCACAGAACTGCCACTCTCTGGATTTCTTTTTTGTTTTTTTTTGCACCATTCTCTGTAAATCCTAAAGGCTGTGTGTGAAAATCTTAAGAGATCAGCAGTTTCAAAGATACTCAAACTACCCTGTCTGGCACCAAAAAATACACATTGGTCAAAGTCATAAATCACAGTTCTTTCCCATTCTGATTTTTGGTCTGAACAACAACTGAACCTCTTGACCATGTCTACATGTGTATATGCATTGACTTGCTGCCAAATGATTAGCTGATTAGATTTTTGCATTATTGAGCTGCTCTGTATGTGTACCTAATAATGTGGACACTGAGTGTATGTTAGTATAATAACTTATAAGGCCAGCATTGTAAGTCATTCATTACCTCAAAGTTAATTTTTTGATTGAACAGATTTAGATCTGATGTTTCTTGATTCTTTTGTCTTATCTTTACCCTGAATGCAGCTGATTGCTGCAAACTTCAACTGATTTTCTGACCTAAATTCAGAAAATTAAAACTGAAAATTAGAAGAACTGTGCATTAGCATTGTGATTTATAATTATTGTTGTTATTTTAAGCTGTTCTCCCACTCGCGATGAACTGTGAATTTTATTTTTAGCTGGGTAAAAGATTTTTATCAGAGAAAAATCTGTGGAATAGGTACCTGTTTACTTTTAGTTACGCCTGTTAGTGTAATAGCTCTTCACATTGATATGTTTGGCCCCTGACCTGCTCACTGCCACTAGCTGAGCACCCAGACTGTGAAATGTGCTTACATATACAAAATACTGGAGGAACCCAGCAGTACTTTGAAATGTCAAAACATCAACGGTATTTTTTTCCATAGATGCTGCTTGGCCTGCTGAGTTCCTCCAGCATTTTGGGCGTGTTGCTCTGGAATATGCCTATTTTGCAGATGTAAACAAGGGGCACAGAAATCCATCACATGTTAAATTAGGGCCAGACACTCAATTGCTACTTTATTAGGTACACCTGTACACCTGCTCGTTAATGCAAATGTCTAATCAGCCAATCATGTGGCAGCAATTCAATGCATAAAAGCATGGAGATATGGTCAAGAGGTTCAGTTGTTCAGACTAAATATCAAAATGAGGACAAAATGTGATCTAAGTGACTTTGACCATGAATTGACTGGTTGGTGCCAGATAGGGTAGTCTGAGTATCTCAGAAATTGCAGATCTCCTGGGATTTTCACACACAACAGTCTCTGAAGTTTACAGAGAATGGTGCCAAAAAAAAGAATCCAGTGAGTGGCAGTTCTCATCTTGTTGATGAGAGAGATCAGAGGAGAACAACCAGATGGGTTCAAGGTGACAGGAAGATGACAGTAACTCAAATAACTATGTGTTACAACAGTGGTGTGCAGCAGAGCATCTCTGAATGCACAATACTGAAGTGGATTGACAAAGCTGCAGAGGTCCACAAACATACTCAGTGGGGCCAATTTATTAGGCACAGGAGTCATCCAATAAAGTCGCCACTAAGTGTCTCTTCATCAGCCACCATGTTCATGGTTCCTCTCTGCTTTGGAATCATAGACTCATAGAGAACTACAGTGCAGATGAAGGCCTTTCAGCCCACCTAGTGCATACCAAACTATTAACCTTCCCTAGTCCCATCACATACAGTGCATAGCTCACCCCAGCACCCCCCCACTACAATAGTCATAGAACAGAGGAAAGAGATCCATCGCCAGTCTAGCTGATGATAGGACTCCAAACTCCCTGCGCTATATTCCACCTGCTACTTCCTTGCTCATTCTCCCAATCTATCCAAGTTCTTCTGCGGATACCCTGCTTCCTCAACACTACCTGCCCCTCCAACTATCTTCATATCATCCACAAATCTGGCCTCAAAGCGATCAATTCTGCCATCCAGATTATTGAGAGGCCTAGACCTCTAATTCCTCCAGATCTTTGACCCTAAACCCTAATCTGACCACTACATTTTCCTCACCCCTGTCCCTAAAACCTAACCTGACCCCCCCCCCACTCCTTTCTCTGTCCCCAAAACCATCCCTAGAAACTTTAAAAACAAACATGTCTGAGCCATGACCTCGACGGAGTGTGGTGGAAAGTGTGGCAGAAACAAGAAAAGGACCAATGAGAAGTCAAGAAAAGTGTAAAGAAAATGGGCTGTGACTCCTTGTCGCGTACGTCCGATCAGTGTTGCTCAGGAAAATCCCGACGAAGAATACTCAGTCCCAGGAAGAAGCAGTAAGCAAAACCAAGTCCCAGTGGAGTTATTCATGATTTCATCAAAAGAAGGCCTGTCTTCAGACCATGTTCAGTGGACTGACTGCGCAAACAGGGCAGCTGACCTCAGGCTGCCACACACTCTATCCACTAGAAAAGCCCATAAGACATAGGAGCAGAATCATGCCATTTGACCCGTTGAATCTGCGCCACCTTTCCATCATGGCTGATTTATTAATCCTCTCATCTTCATTCTCCTGCCTTCCCTCCGTAATCTTACTAATCAAGAACCCATCAACCTCCTCTTCAAAAATACCCAATGTATAACTCGGCTCCACAGAGTTATTCGAAGTAGTTTTAGCTGGCTGCAGATGCTGGAAATTTGCAACAACATGCAGAATGCTGGAGAAACTAAGCAGGTGGGAAATGGACAGTCAACATTTCAGCTCCTGGTGAAGGGTCTCGACCCGCAATATCAACTGTTCATTTCCCTTCATAGATATTGCTTTCAATAGGCAATGTCTCAAGAAGGTGGTGTTCACCATGAAGGACACCTTACAGCCCACAACACATTCTCATTACTGCCATCAGGGTGGAGATACAGGAGCCTGAGGACACACATTTGTAGTAACAGCTTCTTCCCCTCCACCATCAGATTTCTGAATGGACAATGAACCCATGAACACCAACTCACTATTTTTCCTCTTTTTTTTGTGCTACTTTTAAAAATATTTTGTATTGTAATTATAATAGTATTTTTAGATATTGCGCTATATGGCTGCCATAAAACAACTTTCAAGGCAAACGTCAGTGATAAGTAACCTGATTCCAATTCCAATTTTATTCCGTGTGGCCAAAGCAAGGAGGATACAAGTTACATCAAGTCTGACTGAAATGAAGTCCAAAGCAGCAATCTGAGATGAGAAAGCAGAGCAGGAGGACGTCAGCAACATCCAAATGGGGCCTGGGGAGAGGAGGAGAGTGAGATCCAGGGAGACAGGTAGAAATCAGAGGATGGAGTAGCATTGAGACAGACATGGGAGAGCAAGAACAGCAAAGCTTCGGCTGTGGAGGTAGATACCACCGACTAAAGCAACACATAAAATGCTGGAGGAACTCAACAGGCAGGCAGCATCTATGGAGGGGAATAAACAGTTGACTTTTTGGGCCGGTCCAACATCAGGACTAGAAAGGAAGGGAGAAGGAGCCACAATAAGAAGATATGGGTTGGGTGATTGGGAAGAAGCACAAGCTGGCAGGTGAGAGGTGAAACCACCAGCTAAGTAAATGGAAGAGGTACCGCGGAAGTTCTTTTTCCGACAGATAATTCAAGCAGACCCGTTCATTTTGTCAAATTAGATTATCTTTCATTTTAACATATATGGGTATAAATATGAAAACTTTAAATGTTATAACCATATTTAAAACAATGTTTACTAATTAAACAATTTGACACAAGCCTTAAGTGCAACTGGGAATATATCATCATGCGTAGTAAGTTGATGAATGCAAATTAGTTACCTGTGTTGACTTATCAGTATAAATAAGCTTCTGGTATAATTATGTTTAATTTTTGTATAGCATTCTTCATCAGTTTTTAAAGGGTGAAGTATTGTGGTGTTGATTCTCTGCTGAAGGATATTCAGTTGAGATTGGTAGATTGCTAAAACCGTAAGAGACTGTGTCTCATGATTTTATCACAGAACATTGTTATGTTATGATTGCAATTCAATTGAAGACCTGCTGTTGCAAATAAGGGTTTTGTTTTCTTCATGTTTCATATCTTAGTGAGTAGATGATTAATTGTGATCGGCCCTAGAAATTATTTCAAGAAGAACCCATGATACACTACAGCCGCTGTGCAGATCTTCTGATAGTTCTTCAAATCCGAAGATCAGGCAATAACAGCAGCAACCAACTATATTTTGAGGATTTAATAAAGCAAAGTCTAGGAATTACAAAATACTTTATATTCCAAGTGAGTTTAATAAATGAAATTGCTTTGGAAAGAAAATGTGTGGAATATTTCAAAATCAAAGTCAATGTAAATTTGTGATCAAAGTGTGTGTTTGTCACCAGATACTACCTTGAGATTCATTTTCTTGCAGACATTCACAGGAAAATTCAGAAAAGCAATAGAATTTCTGAAAAATCTACACATAACCAAAGACTGACAACCAGCCAACATAGTAAAGAAGACAAATTGGTCAAGTTTTAAAATAATAGTGAGAACATGAGCTGTATTTAACTGATGGGCAGAAATGCTTGTCTTACAAAGCATTAAGTTGACTTGAATTTTCAGATGCAACTTCAGAACTGGCTGACTCACAGAACAATTGTACTGTTATTTCTATTGGACAGTCTCCTCACTTGGTGCCTTTATGTATTTATTGAGAAGCAGAGTGGAACAGGCCCTTCTGGCCCTTTGAGCCTTGCCACCCAGCAATCCCTGGATTTAATCCTAGTCTAATCACAGGACCATAAAACCTTAGGATATAGGAGCAGAAGTAGGCCATTCAGCCCTTTGAGTCTGTTCTGCCACCCAATCATGACTGATCCAATTCTTCCAGTCATCCCCACTCCCCTGCCTTCCCTCCATACCCTTTGATGCCCTGGTTAATCAAGAACCTATCTATCTCTGCCTTAAATGCACCCAATGACTTGGCCTCCACAGCCACTCATGGCAACAAATTCCACAGATTTACCACCCTCTGACTAAAGTAATTTCTCCTCATCTCTGTTCCAAAAGGATGTCCTTCAACCCTGAAGTCATGCCCTCTTGGCCTAGAATTCCCTACCGTGGGAAATAACTTTGCTAAATCTAATCTGTTCATGCCTTTTAACATTCGGAATATTTCTTTGAGATCCCCCCCCCATTCTCCTGAACTCCAGGGAATACAGCCCAAGAGCTGCCAGACATTCCTCATACGGTAACCCTTTCATTCCTGGAATCATTCTCGTGAATCTTCTCTGAACCCTCTCCAATGTCAGTACAGTATATCCTTTCTAAAATAAGGAGCCCAAAACTGCACACAATACTCCAAGTGTGGTCTCACGAGTGCTTTATAGAGCCTCAACATCACATCCCTGAACTTATATTCTATACCTCTAGAAATGAATGCCAACATTGCATTTATCTTTTTCACAACCGACTCAACCTGGTGGTTAACCTTTAGGGTATCTTGCACAAGGACTCCCAAGTCCCTTTGCATCTTTGTGTTTTGAATTCTCTCCCCATCTAAACAATAGTTTGCCTGTGTATTTCTTCCACCAAAGTTCATGACCATAAACTTTGCAACGTTGTATTTCATTTGCCACTTCTTTGCCCATTCCCCTAAACTATCTAAGTCTCTCTGCAGGCTCTGTTTCCTCAACACTACCTGCTCCTCCACCTATCTTTGTACCATACATCGTAAAAAGCTGCGGTCCCAAAACTGACCCCTGTGGAACTCCACTAGTAACCGGCAGCCAGCCAGAATTGGATCCCTTTATTCCCACTCTGTTTTCTGCCAACCAGCCAATGCTCCACCGATGCCAGTAACTCCCCTATAATTCCATGGGCTCTTATCTTGCTAAGCAGCCTCATGTGTAGCACCTTGTCAAAGGCCTTCTGAAAATCCAAGTACTCCATGTCTACTGGCATCTCCTTTGTCTACCCTGCTTGTGATTTCCTCAAAGAATTGCAAAGGACAATTTACAATGACCAATTAAGCTACCAGCCTGGACTGTGGGAGGAAATCCATGCAATCCTGGGGAGAACATACAAACTCCTTACAGACAGCAGTGGGAAATTAACCCATGTCGCTGGTACTGTAAAATGTTGTGCTGCCTATCATGGAGTCAACCTATGTTTGAGACCACACCTGGAGTACTGCGTGCAGTTCTGGTGTCCTTATTTAAGAAGGACATACTGGCTCTCGAGGCAGTGCAGAGAAGGTTCACTAGGTTAATTCCGGGGATGGGTGGGTTGATGTATGATGAGAGGTTGAGTTGATTGGGACTCTACTCATTGGAGTTCCAAAGAATGAGAGGCGATCTTATTGAAACATATAAGATTGTGAAGGGGCTTGATCGGGTGGATGCGGGGAGAATGTTCCCAATGATGGGTGAAACTAGGACTAGGGGGCATAATCTTAAAATAAAGGGATGCCGTTCCAGGACTGAGATGAGGAGAAATTTCTTCACTCAGAGGGTAGTGGGGCTGTGGAATTTACTGCCCCAGAGAGCTGTGGAAGCTACTACACTCAATAAATTCAAAACGGAGATAGACATTTTCCTGGATAAAAATGGCATTAGGGGATACGGTGAGCGAGCAGGTAAGTGGACATGAGGCTAGGTTTAGATCAGCCATGTGATCTCCTGGACCAGTTTTCGATAACCTGGATGGGTTGGAGAGGAATTTTCCAGATTTTTTCTCCTTAATTGGCAAATCGTTTTTTTTCTCCCCGGGTGATCACGTGGGTTTGGGCGGGATGAATAATAAAATAAAATGGGCGGCATGGTGCCCTGTTGGTTGGCACTGTTGCCTTGTGGGATTCGGTGATAACTAGAGTTAAGATTGGATCAGCCATGATCTTGTTGAATGGCGGAGCAGGCTTGAGGGGCCGATTGGCCTACTCCTGCTCCTATCTCTTATGTTCTTATGTATGATTACACCCCATGAAATTCCTTAGGATGCTTTCCGATATTAAAGGCAAGAGATAAACATATGCCGTTTTTATCGTGTAGTACATGTGTTGGAATAATACAACATATTGTACATCCATAATACTTTGTGTGGTACTCTATGATTTACTTTAGAGGCACTAAAATCATTAGCTATGTGGGGTTGGGTTGGTGGTGAATTGAGTGGGGTCAGATGGTTATTGATGCACAGGGGGATTAATGATTTCAATAGATAAATGTATGTCTTTCCCGGAGAAAACAAAAACTGAGAAACATCTGCTCTCCTCGGATGAGGGCAGCCAACTTGTTTTCAAACAATTGTTCAAGATTAGGAAAGGTGTGGCTCTCTGCATACCACTGGATCAGTTGATGGGAAAGGTTGAATTGGTTAAGATTTTATTCCCTAGGTAGGAAAATGAGGGGAGATTTCATAGAGGTATACAGAATAATGAGGGGTATAGATGAGGTAAATGCAAGCAGGCTTTTTCTACTAAGGTTTGGTGAGACTGGAACTAGAGGTCATAGTTTAAGGGTGAAAGGTGAAATATTTAAGGGGAACTTGAGATGGAGTTTCTTCACTTAGAGTGGGAGTTCCCATCCTAGGGTTAAATGAACCCCTTACTTAATGTTATTGGTCCATGGCATAAAAAGGTTTGGAAACCCCTGACTTAGAGGGTGGTGAGAGAGTGGAACAAACTGCCAATGGAATGCTAGATGCTGGTTCCACTTCAACATTTATGAGAAGTTTGGACAGGAGGGATATGGAGGGCTACAGTCCAAGTGTAGGTTGATGGGATTGGGCAGACTAATAGTTTGGCATAGACTAGATGGTCCAAAGAGCCTGTTTCTGTACTGTAATGTTCTATGGCTCTGTGGCAGTATGTTACAAAGACTTTCAAGTGCAAATACTTGGCATATTGGATAATGTCTGTGGGAGGAGAGTATCAACATTTCAGGATGGAGACCCATATCAGACCTGAAACATTAACTCTCTTTTTTCACAGTTGCTGCCTGACCCAATAAGTATTTCCATCAGACCATAAGACAAGGAGCAGAGTTAGGTCATAGAGCCCATAGATTCTGCTTCGCCATTCCATCATGGATATTTATTAACCTTCTCAACCCCATTCTCCTGTCTTCTTCCCGTAACATTTAATGGCCTCACTAATCAACCTCCACCTTAAATATACTCAACGACTTGGCCAGCACAGCATCTGTGGCAATGAATTCCACAGATTCACCACACTCTGGCTAAAGGAATTTTTCCTCATCTCTGTTCTAAATGGAAGTGCCTCTATTCTGAGGCTGTACACTCTGGTCCTAGACTCCTCCACAGAAGGAAACATCGTCTCCACATCCACTCTATTTAGGGCTTCAATATTCATTAGGTTTCAATGAGATCCACCCCCTACCCAATTCTTCTAAACTCCAACAAGTACAGGCCCAGAGCCATCAAACACTCCTCATACGTTAGCTCTTACATTTGTGGGATCATTCTTGTGAATCTCCTCAGGACTCTGTCGCCTGCCGGGAAGCAGCCTGGTCGAGGGAGGTGCCTGGTGTGAAAAGTGCTAGTCTTTGGCTTGAGAGATTCTGGCAGTTTTGGCAGTTGGATAGTGCAATCAAGATTTCAATAGCTCAGACTCAGCAGAAAACAGCTGATTGGGCAATCGAGGTCAGGTGACCTTGCAGCTCGCAAAGCTCAAGCAAATAACAAGAGGGAGAGCTCTAGCGGAGTGGCCTGGTGTGAAAAGTGCTAGTCTTTGGCTCGAGAGTCTTCGGCGAGGAGACTACGCCAGGCACAATTGGAGAGGGTGAAGGCATGACCGTTAAGCTGATTCAGTGTGTTACGTGCATGATGTGGGAGGTCAGGGACACTGATGGTGCCCTGGCTGCTACAGCTGTGGAAAGTGTATCCAGATTCAGCTTCTGAAGGAGCATTTTGCAGCACTGAAGAAAGAACTGGATGACCTCAGGTTTATCTGTGAAAACGAGGGTTCTCTGGACAGGACCTACAGTGAGGTCGTTACACCGAGGATATCGGAAGAGAGAAAGGGGGGCGACGATGAGGAAGGAAAGGATGCTTGAAGTACAGGAGACCCCAGGGGATGTACCTCTCGTAAACAGGTTCACCTTCTTGGAAGCTGTCAGGACAGAAGACACTGCCAGTCTGAGAGGCGGACAGGTCTGTGAGCTGAAAATTGGTGCAGAAGCAGAGCCGAGGAGTCAGACATCAGGAAGAGCCGTGGTAGTAGGGGACTCCGTAGTAAGAGGTACAGAAAGGGGTTTCTGTGGCAACAGGCGAGATTTAAGAATGGTGTGTTGCCTCCCTGGTGCTAGGATCCAGGGCATCACGGACTGGTTGCAGGGAATCCTCAAGGGTGAAGGTGAACAGCCGGAAGTGGTAGTGCATGTTGGCACAAATGACATCGGGAAGAAGAGGAAGGACATTCTGCAGCGGGACTTCAGAGAACTCGGAAGAAGGCTGAAAAGCAGGACTTCCAGGGTGATTATCTCTGGTTTGCTTCCAGTTCCTCGTGCTGGAGAGGGCAGGAACAGGGAGATAAGGGATCTGAATGTGTGACTGAGGAACTGGTGCAGGAAGCAAGAATTTACATTCTTGGACCACTGGGATCTGTTTTGGGGTAAGGATAAATTGTACAAAAGGGACAGGTTGCACATTAATGGGCGGGGGACCAGCATTCTGGCAGACACACTGCAACACGGATGTGTTTAAACTAAGTAGTGGGGGGGAGGGGATGAACTGGAAATATAAGGATGGAGTTAAAGGGAAAGTGAAAATAAGAAGTTAAAAAGGACACCAGAATCAATGGAGTAGAAAGCTCAGGAAGATATCATACAGTATGGCCAAGTGAAATAGGAATTAATATGAAAGGAGAGGGGAGTACCAAGTTAAAAATATTATATATGAATGCACGAAGTATAAGGAATAAAGTAGATGAGCTTGAGGCTCAGTTGGAAATTGGCAAGTACGATGTTGTGGGAATAACAGAGACATGGCTTCAAGCAGACAGGGCTTGGGAAATGATATTCAAGGATATACATCTTATCGAAAGGACAGACTGACTGTCAGAGGGGGTGGGGTGGCTCTGTTGGTGAGGAATGATATTCAGTCCCTTGCGAGAGGGGACATAGAATCAGGGGATGTAGAGTCAGTATGGATAGAACTGAGAAATTCTAAGAGTAGAAAGACCCTAATGGGAGTTATCTACAGGCCCCCAAACAGCAGCCTGGCTGTAGGGTGTAAGTTGAATGAAGAGTTAAAATTGGCATGTCGCAAAGGTAATGATACAGTTGTCATGGGGGATTTCAAATGCAGGTAGACTGGGAGAATCAGAATGGTACTGGACCCCAAGAAAGGGAGTTTGTAGAGTGCCTCCGAGATGGATTCTTAGAACAGCTTGTACTGGAGCCTACCAGGGAGAAGGCAATTCTAGATTTAGTGTTGTGCAATGAACTGGAGTTGATCAGGGACGTGGAGGTAAAGGAACCATTAGGAGGTAGTGACCATAATATGATATGTTTTAACCTACAATTTGAGAAGGAGAAGGGAAAATCGGATGTGTCAATATTACAGTTGAACAAAGGGAACTATGGAGCTATCAGGGAGGAGCTGGCCAAAGTTCAATGGAACAATACCCTAGCAGGGAAGACAGTGGGACAAAAATGACAAGTATTTCTGGGAATAATGCAGAAGGTGCAGGATCGGTTCATTCCAAAGAGGAAGAAAGATCCTAAGAGGAGTAAGGGGTGGCCGTGGCTGATGAGGGAAGTAAAGGGCAGTGTATAAAAATAAAAGAGAAGAAGTATAACATAGCAAAGATGAGCAGGAAACCAAAGGACTGGGAAGCTTTTAAAGAGCAACAGAAGATAACAAAAAAGGCAATATGCCAAGAAAAAATGAGGTATGAAGGTAAACTAGCCAAGAATATAAAGGAGGATAGTAAAAGCTTCTTTAGGTATGTGAATAGCAAAAAAATAGTTAAGACCAAAACTGGGCCATTGAAGACAGAAACCGGTGAATTTATTATGGGGAACAAGGAAATGGCAGATGAGTTGAACAGCTACTTTGGATCTGTCTTCACAAGGGAAGACACAAACAATCTCCCAGATGTAATAGTTGCCAAAGGAACTAGGGTAAAGGATGAACTGAAGGAAATTTATATTAGGCAAGAAACAGTGTTGATAGACTGTTGAGTCTGAAGGCTGATAAGTCCCCGGGACCTGATGGTCTGCATCCCAGGGTACTTAAAGAGGTGGCTCTAGAAATCGTGAATGCATTGGTAATCATTTTCCAATGTTCTATAGATTCAGGAACAGTTCCTGCTGATTGGAGGATGGCTAATGTTGTCCCACTTTTCAAGAAAGGAGGGAGAGAGAAAACAGGGAACTATAGACTGGTTAGCCTGATGTCAGTGATGTCAGACGCTGGAGTCAATTATAAAAGAGGAAACTACAACACATTTGGATAGCAGTAGAAGGATCAGTCCGAGTCAGCATGGATTTGTGAAGGGAAAATCATGCTTGACTAATCTTCTGGAGTTTTTTGAGGATGTAACTATGAAAATGGACAAGGGAGAGCCAATGGATGTAGTGTACCTGGACTTCCAGAAAGCTTTTGATAAAATCCCATATAGGAGATTAGTGGGCAAAATTAGGGCACATGGCATTGGGGGCCGAGTACTGACATGGATTGAAAATTGGCTGGTTGACAGGAAACAGAGTAGTGATTAACGGGTCCCTTTTGGAATGGCAGGCTGTGACCAATGGGGTACCACAAGGTTTGGTGCTGGGACTGCAGCTGTTTACAATATATATTAATGATTTAGATGAAGAGATTAAAAGTAACATTAGCAAATTTGCTGATGACACAAAGCTGGGTGGCAGTGTGAAATGTCAGGAGGAAGGTATGAGAATGCAGGGTGACTTGGACAGGTTGGATGAGTGGGCAAATGTATGGCAGAAGCAATTTAATGTGGATAAATGTGAGGTTATCCACTTTGGTGGCAAGAACAGGAAGGCAGATTACTATCTAAATGGAGTCAAGTTAGGAAACGGGGAAGTACAACGAGATCTAGGTGTTCTTGTACATCAGTCAATGAAAGCAAGCATGCAGGTACAGCAGGCAGTGAAGAAAGCTAATGGTGTGCTGGCTTTTATAACAAGAGGAATTGAGTATAGGAGTAAAGAGGTCCTTCTGCAGCTGTACAGGGCCCTGGTGAGACCCCACCTGGAGTATTGTGTGCAGTTTTGGTCTCCAAATTTGAGGAAGAACATTCTTGCTTTTGAGAGAGTGCAGCGTAGGTTCACAAGGTTAATTCCCGGAATGGCGGGACTGTCATATGTTGAAAGATTGGAGCGACTGGGTTTGTTTACACTGGAATTTAGAAGGATGAGAGGGGATCTGATTGAAACATAAGATTATTAAGGGATTGGACACACTGGAGGCAGGAAGCATGTTCCCGCTGATGGGTGAGTCCAGAACTAGAGGCCACAGTTTAAGAATAAGGGGTAGGCCATTTAGAGCAGAGTTGTGGAAAATTTTTTTCAACCAGAGAGTGGTGGATATGTGGAATGCTCTGCCCCAGAAGGCAGTGGAGGCCAAGTCTCTGGATGCATTCAAGAGAGAGTTAGATAGAGCTCTTATAGATAGCGGGGTCAAGGGATATGGAGAGAGGGCAGGAACGGGGTACTGATTGTGTAAGATCAGCCATGATCACAGTGAATGGCTGTGCTGGCTAGAAGAGCCGAATGGCCTACTCCTGCACCTACTGTGTATTGTCTCTCCAACATCCTTTCTTAGATAAGGGGCCCAAACTGCTCACAATACTCTGAGTGTGTTCTAATCTAATCTTATAAAGCCTCAGCATTACATCATTGCTTTTGTAGTCTAGTCCTCTAAAAATGAATGCAAGCATAGGTTGAGGGTGGTAAACTTCCTTACCACAGCCTCAGCCTACAAGTTAACCTTTAGGGAATCCTGCACAAAGGCTCGCAAGTCCCTCTCCACCTCTGACTTTTGAATGTTGTTCCCATTTTGAAAATAGCCCATGCTTTTATTCCTTCTACCAAAGTACATGGCCATGCATTTCCCTGCGCTATATTCCACCTGCCACTTCCTTGCTCATTCTCTCAATCTATCTACGTTCTTCTGCGGATACCCTGCTTCCTCAACACTACCTGCCCCTCCAACTATCTTCATATCATCCACAAATTTGGCCTCAAAGCAATCAATTCTGTCATCCAGGTTATTGACAGATAGTGAGAAAAGAAGCAGTCTCAACACTGACCCCCGTGGGACGTCACTTGTCACCTGCAACCATCCAGGAAAGACCCCACTTATTCCCTCTCTTTGCCTTCTGACAGTCAGCCAATCTATCAATGCTGTAACACCATGGGTTCTTATCTTGCTAAGCAGCCTCATGTGCAGCACCATGACAAGGGCCTTCTGAAAATCAAAACAAACACCATCCACTAATTCTCTTTTGCCTATCGTGCCTGTTATTTTCTCATATAATTCCAACAGATTTGTCAGGCAAGATCTCCCTTTAAAGAAACCATCCTGACTTTGGCTGACTTTGTCATGTGCCTCCAAGCACCCCAATACATCCATATTCATGGATCTTAGAAAAAATAGAGGGCTATGGGTAACCCTAGGTAATTTCTAAAGTAAGAACATGTTCAGCCCAGCATTGTGGGCTGAAAGGCCTGTATTGTGCTGTAGGTTTTCTATGATACTAGTTTTAATAATAGACTCCAACATCATTCCAACCACTGTTTAAAAAGTTAAAGTCTGTCCCAAGCCTTGAAGGCTCAGTGGCCAGTCTATCGCGAGGTTAAACCCCTAGCATTTTGCCAGTACCCATTTTCAGCTGGGTGGACTGGAGCAGTGTGTGGTTAAGTGCCTTGCTCAAGGACGCAAGACGCTGAGGCTCCAACTCACAACCTTCAGATCATTAGTCCAAAGCCTTAACCACTTGGCCACGCACCACATTCTAACCACTGAAGTCGGGCCAAATTCCTTTCTTCTGCCTTCCCCCCCCCCCCCCCACCTCCCCTTCTTTAAGAGTGGAGTGACATTTGCATTTTTCCAGTCCTCAGGAACCATTCCACAACCTAGTGATTCCTGAAAGATCATTAATAATGCCTCCACTATCTCTTCAGCTACCGGTTTCAGAATCCTGGGGGTGTGCACCAGGTTGAACTATCTACCTTCAGATCGTTCAACTTCCCAAGCACCTCCTCCTTACTAAGAGCAACGAGCGACACTCATTTCTGCCCCCTGACACCGTCATATTTCCGGCATTCTGTTAGTGTCTTCCACAGTGAGGAGTGATGCAAAATATTTTTATTACTATTAAATTCCTTCGTTACTAACGCTGGTGGTTTCCTGTACTTCTTCATGATGTCTGTTGTTTCGCACTTCCAGCAGTTCTATGTTTGATTTTCAGGGCTGAGATCATGGCAATAGACACAACATCCTCTGAAGAGATTGATACTGTACATCGAAGAATTATTGCTTGCACTTTCTCCAAGGAGAGTAGCAAATATAACTTAACATTGGTGTGTCACTCCCTGTCAATGCCATGTATATTATTTTCCTATTGTGCTGTTATCAGCTAAAGTGTACTTTTGCCCATTGTGTGTGACAAGTAGATGTTTATACATTGTTCACTGACTGGAAATTTTAAAAAAATGGCTGAACAACATCATTGCTTTGGAACCTGCAACAGATGCCCTGACAGTCCGGTAGTCTGCAGTGTTCCAGAATCTAACTGGACTTCCAGATCCACGTGTGATTTGGACGTCCAGATAGATTGACGGATTCTAAATTGCTCAGTGGATAGATCAACATAAAACCACATAGCATCAGAATCACCCCCCCCCCCCACACACACACACACACACACACACACACACACACACACACAAGATGCTGGAGGAACTCATGACACAGAAGGGTCTTGACTCGAAACATTGACTCTGTTCGTTTGCATGGATGCTGCCCAACTTCCTGAGTTCCTCCAGCATTTTATGTGTGTTGCTCTGGATTTCCAGCATCTGCAGAATCTCTTGTGTTTACAGTATTGGAATGAAACTTCTGTTTTTATTGCGATTTCACATTTGCAGAACAGACTCAAAGCCCTGTCAATGGTAATAAAATGGCTGAGTGATTTTGTTTCAGAATTGTGATGCTCTGAATGCTTTCACAATTCTGTTTCAGAATGCTGCTCTGTGCAAATTAGCATCCACATCTCCAAACTTTGCAAAAGTTAACATTGAAGATTAGATTAGTTTTATTTGTCATTTGTACACTGAAACATAGAATGAAATGCATCATTTGCATCAACTATCAACACAATCTGAGGATGTGCTGGGGGCAGCCTGCAAATGCTTCCATGCCATCATAGCATGTTTACTAACACTAACCCGTACACCTTTGGCACCCAGAGGAAATCCACCTGGCCACACGAAGAATACACAAACTCCTTAGAGGCAGCTGTGGGAATTGAACCCCAACTGCTAGTTGTTCAGAGTTTCAGATATAACCATCCTCAATTATCGATTCTTCTCCTTCACCCATGATCCACAAGAAACATCTCGATCCACACCCTGAATTTGTAGTGATCAACGTACTGCTTAACTCTTTATTTGAGTAACTTTTTTGAGGAATAAATTTTTCTCAGGTTTCCAGCTGGGTATATATATGTTAATATAACTGTAAAATACCCTGAAGTTAATATTGTGTTAATGAATATAATCTATAGGTTTTCTAAATCATAAATGTACCAAAGCCTTTACTTTGACACATTTTAGAGCTTCAGGTATACTTACACAGTCAGTGTTCCAAGTTTTGGCACTTTTACAAATTGTAACAATAAACACAGAATGGAAGTCAGTAACTCATTGTTCATGAACCGTTGGCCCACTGAATGCCAACATCATCTCTCGCCAAAACATTTTACTTTTGTCATTATGCCTGTCAGTTGTTTTGACTGACTAACATTGTTTACTTGGGTTTGCTTGATCTGTATATTCTAAAAAAAAGCAAATATTTCCTGCTCTGATCAATAGCTTGTCCATGCAGCTAAATATATATATATATATATATAAATTAGAAGGAACTTTGCTTAGAACCAATAACAATTTTTCTGCTGGGTGCCTATGCCTTTTGTGGTAGTTGGTTTGACTTTCAGAATAACGTTCCCTATGCTTTGGGGTAGAGACCCATTAATTTGTGGATGTAACACCTTGAACAATGAGAAATGGGCTAAATTATCCGAGTGAAGAGGGGTTTTCAATAGCATGGGGAAGTCCTGGAGATGTTACAACATTTCCAACAAATCTTAGTAGGGGTCCAACAGCCCCCTAACAAAATTTATTTACAGTATATTCTTATTCATTTAGAAATACAGTATGGAACAGGCCCTCTGATCCAATCAGCCATGCCGCCCAGCAACCCCCCCCCCCCCCTCACTTTAACCTCAGTCTAATCCCAGGACAATTTACAATCACCAAGTAACCTACTAACCAGTACGTTTTTGGGCTTTAGGAGAAAACCGGAGCACCCAGAGGAAAATCATACTTTCATAGGTAGGACGTAGAAACTCCTTACAGAGGAACACACACAAAATGCTGGAGGAACTCAGCAGGGTAGGCAGCATCTATGGGAAAGTGTACACTCGATGTTTTGTGTCGAGATCCTTCAGCAGGACTGGAGAAAAAAAGCTGAGGAGTAGATTTCTCCAGTCCTGATGTGGAGTCCTGGACCCGAAACGTCGATTGTTTACTTTTTTCCATAGGCGCTGCCTGGCCTGCTGAGTTCCTCCAGCATTTTGTGTGTGTTGCTTGGATTTCCAGCATCTGCAGATTTTCTCTTGTCTGAAATCTGACGCCCTGAGCTGTGAGAGAATCACGCTAACTGTTATTCTATTCTATTGTAGAGTAGTGAGGAAATTTTGAAAAATATTTCTTTATAAATTTATAGATACATGAATGTGCACTATTCAAACACTTTTATGTGATATGATGAGATTAAGATAATTCTCCCAAAATTTCTCACTTCAAATGTGAGATAAGGGGACCCTGAAGGGAAACTTCTTTACTCAGAAGGTACTGCAAGTGTGAAATTAGTTGCCAGTGGAAGTGCAGCATCTGAGAGAGGTTTGGATAACTACATTGGACGGGAGGGTATGGAGGGCTATCATCCAGGTTGATGAGACTAGGTAGAATAAGAGACTAGCTGGGCTGAAGGTCTGGTTTCAGTGCTGTAGTGCTTTATGACTCTATGACAATTTAAAATGTAGAGAGGAAGGAACAATTGCTTTTGTTTATAATTAATGTCTAACTAAAATCTTTTTAAAAGTAGGTTCATTTCTCTACAAAAAGCAAATTGAATTTTTGTTAATTTCAAGCGGCCATTAATTGAATACAAGCTGTATAAGTGAAATAGAAGTAAAATATTAATGTATGTATTGCTGAAGAACATTGACATATCATTTTACTTTGATGGTGGCAATTAAGATCATAAGACGTAGGAACAGGCTCTTGAACCAAAGGGGTTGACTTCACTTGCCCCGTCATTGAAATGTTCCCACAACCAATGGACTCACTTTCAAGGACTTTTCCTTATATTCTTGATATTTATTGATTACTTATTTATTATTATTACTTCTTTCTTTTTGAATTTGCACGGTTTGTTGTCTTCCGTACTCTGGTTGAATGCCCAAGCTGGACAGTCTTTAATTGATTTTGTTATGGTTATTGTCCTTTGGATGCATTGATGATGCCAGCAAGAAAATTAATCTCAGGGTTGTATATGGTGACTTAAATGTACTTTGTTAAGAAATTTACTTTGAACTTTACAATTTGGCCAATCAGCCCATCAGGTTTGCTCTGCCATCCAATCATGGTTGATTTATTTTCTCTCTTCACCCCATTCTTCTGCCTTCCCCCTGTAACCTTTGACACCCTTACCAGTCGAGAAACTATCAACCTCAGCTTTAAATATACCCAGTGGTTTGGCTTCCACAGCTGTCTGTGGCAACGAATTCCACACATTCACCACCCACTGGCAAAAGAAATTCCTCCTAATCTCTGTTCTAAAGGAAAGTTTATTGATTCTGAGTCTGTGTCCTCTGGTCTTAGGCGCTCCCAAAATTCGCCAGGTTCTGATTCAATTTCTGGAGTTAAATATTTAGAGCGCAATAAAAATGATATGATTTTCCCCCACTGATGAGGAAAACAGAGTGCTTGACCTCATTACAAACTCAATATGAGATGTTAGCTATATCCGAGGCTCATGTTCTTGCCTCAGAAGTGCGTGTTTTCTTTCTCTGACATTTGCCTGGTTTACTTTTGTTCTCTACTGTCCCAATACACTTCTGTATGTTTTCCATTTTCAACTTGTGTGCCTCTCTGAGCTGAGCTGTTAGGACTGGGCCTTTGTTAACCGAACAGATTTTATCTTTGAGAAGCAATCTTTGTGGTGCTGGCACCATTGCTCCCGCTCTCATTAACAGTGCGGGCAGTTATTGATCACATCCTCTTTTGGCAAAGAGGGAATAAAAGCACTGTTCTCAGCAGCTCACTCCATTGAGAGGGCAGGCTGCTCCATTGAATGGATCTGGGAAGATCTCCCTCCACCTCTCTATTGCAGAAGTTTACAATCTGTGGCCACTTTATTGGCTATGCCTGTACACCTGTTTACTGTTCATGCAAATATCTAATCAGCTAATCATGTGTCAGTAACTCAATGCATAAAAGCATGCAGACATGGTTACAAGTTTCACGAAGTTCAGTTGTTGTCCAGACCAAACATCAGAATGGGGAAGAAATGTGATCTAAGTGACTTTGACCGTGGAATGATTGTTGGTGCCAGACGGGGTGGTTTGAGAATCTCAGAAACTGCAGATCTCCTGGGATTTTCATGTACAACCGTCTCTAGAGTTTACAGAGTATGGTGCAAGAAACAAAATACAGCGGCAGTTCAGTGGGCGAAAACATTTTGTTAATGAGAGAGGTATCATTACCTCTACATCTGTCATCTGAATATGCAAAGGGGAAATGGGAAAAATCTAGACCATGGGATTCCAGCAGAAAGGATAAACCAAGAATCAAGAGCTGCATAGTGTTAACTATTTAAATAAGGTGTTCCAAGCCGATAATGTTCCTATCTATTTAAATGTGGCAGTTTTCCAGGTCATAACCAACCAATGAGCCAAGCAAGCTGATTTACTAACTGCAACCAGACTGCTGTAGGCCTCTTGAAGCTGACAAGAGCACCTCAGGCACTTAACCCCTCTGTTGCAGGTAGCTAGTGGAGCACGTTGAATGGGAACAAGGAAAGCTTCCCACATTAAGCTAAGATCTGATCTGTAGAGACAAAAAAATAACCCATGTTGTGGTAGAGAGAAAGTATTTTAGAGATACTCCTTCTTGTTCATACTTGTTAGATAGTCACATACTTCAATAGAGATTTGAATTTTGGAATTGTGGGAGGTAGACTCGTCTGTTAACTTAGGAGTGGTTAATATCATTGCAAAAGAAGGAATTAATCAAAGGCAACACCAAAGGAGCAACATTTAATGACCTGATAGATAAGCAGGAATTCTTAACTGATTGAGATCAAACTTCCTCTTGCAGAGATTATCATAAAGGTTTCCAAGAACGTGAAGTCATTGAGAACTGCGACACAGAAGCTGGCCCTTTGGCCCATTATCAAGTCCATACTAGCCCAGTCTTCTACCTAGTCCCATCTCCCTGCACCCAGGCCAAAGTCCTTAATACCCCATCCCCCCCATCCACATAACTACCAAAACTTTCCTCAAATGTTACAACTGAACCCTCATCTTCCACTTCTGCTGGCAGCTCAGTACTGTAGCATAATGGTTACCATAATTCCTTACAGCACCAGCTGAGAGGTTTGGGCTCAATTCCTGCAACCGTCTGCAATGAATTTGTATGTTCTCCCTGTAACTGTGTGGGTTTCCTCCGGGTGCTCCGGTTTCTTCCATTCTGAAGACGTACGGGTTAGGGTTGTTAGGCTGTGGGTATACTATGTGGGCATGAAAGCATGCTGATGCTTCTGGACACATCCTGGACTGTACTGGATGCATTTCACTGTAAGCTTCTATATGCAGTTCATGTGAAATATAAAGCTAAACTTTTTATCTTTAAGCTCATTCCACAATCGCACCTTCCTTGAGGGGTTATTTTTGATATACTTCTTGGATGGAGTTTACAATACAGCATCAGGCCATTCTGACCAACTGATCTGTGACAGTATTAATACTCCATTTAATCCCTCAGTAGAAGAATGGGGGGGGGGGAGGAATTGCATTGAAATCCATCATATGTTGAAAGAACTAGATAAAATGGATGTGGAGTGAATGGTTCCTATAGTGTGGGAGTCTAGGGCCAGAGGGCACAGCCTCAGAATAGAGGGATGTCCATTTAGAACAGAGATAAGATGGAATTTCTTTAGCCAGAGGATGGTGAATCCGTGGTATTCATTGGATGTGGAGGCCAGGTCATTGGGTACATTTAAAGCAAAGGTTGATAGATTCATGTTTAGTCAGGGAATCAAAGGTTAGGGAGAGAAGGCAGGAGAATGAAGTTGAAAGGAATAATAAATCAGGCATGATGAAATAGCGGAGCAGACTCGATGGGCTGAATGGCCTAATTATGTCCCTATGTCTTCTGGTCAGCGTACCATCCTATTTGTTTTCCCTTGCGTGTTCAGGTTTAGATGGACAGGGACAGAGAAGGAGGTGGGCCCAATGATAACCCATTTAGTTATGCATTAAATGTGCATCGGCGATTGTCAATAAAAAGGCTGCCATGCTAAAGGTGGCATAAAATTGCAAGTTGCCTTTGTCCTAGAAATATGCAGCGAAATCTGGTGATTATTGTGAAAGAGATACAAGCTCGCAAAACACAGACTGCTTCGGGACTAATTGAATACTTAGCTTTATCAGTTGTCTTTGTGTTCACTTCAGTTCTGTGAGATATTCTATTTACTTTAGATATTTTAAAACTGTTAAACTGGAATAAAATGGGTAAAAGCCACTTTTGAAGGAATTTGTTTTCTTGTTCCACTAAGTGCTGTTAACACATAACTCATCTGGTTGCCAAGGTAACAGGTCAAAGGTTAGTCTCCTTCAAGACAAAGATGGCTAAAGCAAATAAAATGCTCAGAAAATGTTTCAGAAGTTTATTTTTTCAAGTAATTAGGTATTTAATAAAATATAACTCAATCTAGGTGGCAAACATAATATGAAATCATATCAAGACCATCATGATATTCTTTGTACACTGTAATTTCCACAATCTAGCCACAGGCCAAACTAGAAATGGCAAGAAATGCAAGTACTGTACAATAAATTAAGGTCACATGATACTTCCATCTGTTTGTATTTCTGTCAGTTATTTCTCCATGATATTAAGATGAGGTATGAATTACCACTGCCTGAGACAATTGCAAGCCAGATTTCAATGTGTCAATAGCTTTCAGTGAGATATCATGTAAGAAATGCCAGGGCCTGTTTTGTAGAGCAAACACTGACACAAAAAGTGACAAAATCGTTATGTTATCAGCAAAGATTAAAGATCTTTAAGATTAACTTTATCTGTCACATGTACAGGGAATCATCAAAACACAGAATGAAACAGACCGTTTGCATTGATGGCTAAAGCACTCTGAGGATGTACTGGGGATCTCTCGCAAATGTTGCCACACTTCCGGTGCCAGTGAGGCACACCCACAATAACTGACCCTGACCCGTGCATCTTTGGAGCGTGGAAGGAAACAGAGAGTCATGGAGAGAATGTACAAACTCCTTACAGATCGTGGAAGGAATTGAACCCCGGTCATCTAATTGCTGATGGTGTAATGCGTGATGCCAATCGCCATGCTGCCATGTCTCCCTTACTTGCAAACATTATTGTAAAAGGAATTCCGCTGAAATATCATCACCCCGAAGCATCTTTTCTGGTTATCTCTCCACAGATGCAGCTTGACCTGCTGTGCAATTTATAACACTTTTATTTTGTACTATCGGCATTCAGTGTTACTTTATTTCATGCTACTTTATAACTTTAAATGTTATTATCCTCTGGCAGCATTATCCAGGCATTGTAACGTGAGCCGTTTTTATGCCAATATGTTACCAATCAAGCATGATACTGGACCCAAAATGCTGGAGGAACTCAGCAGGTCAGGCAGCAGCTATGGGGAGGAACAAAGAGTTGATGTTTCGGGCCGAGACCCTTCATAAGATCTTGGCCTAAAGTGACGACTCTTTATCTGTTACATAGATGCTGCCTGCCCTGCTGAGCTCCTCCATCATTTTCTGCATGTTACTCTGGATTTCCAGCATCTGCAGAATCTCGCAAAGTTTGACAAAGTGAGTTGTAGACCATCAACCATGGTGCTGTTCTAAAGATCTGGAATACGGTTGGGCAGAGGAGATTGAAGTACGAAGTAAATGTGCTCTCATTAAATGCTGGACCAAATCCTAGGGCTGTCTGTGTAAAAGACCTGCCTCTGACATCCCCCCCCCCCATACTTTCCTCCAATATTTTAGAATTATGCTTCCTTATACAGGTCATTTCCATCTTGAGAAAAATCCTCTGGCCATCCACGCACGCAATGTCTCTTATTATCTTGTACATCTCTATCAAGTTACCTCTCATCATTCTTCACTCCAAAGAGAAAAGCCCTAGCTCGCTCGACCTATCCTCACAAGACATGATCTCCAATTCAGGCAGCATCCTGGTAGATTTCCTCTGTATCCTCTCCAAAGCTTCCACATCTTTTCTGTAATATGGCGAGTAGAAATGAACATAATATTGTGAATAGGTTTAACCAAGGTCTTAGAGAGCTGCAACGTGTCAAGTAGTTCGGCACGGACTAGGAGGGCCGAGATGACTTGTTTCCGTGTTGTGATTGTTATATGGTTATAGTGGTTAGTACGATGCTGTTACAGCTCAGGGCATACCGGAGTCCAGCATCCTTCACTTCCAGTTTAGCAATGCCGTCCTACTAAGATCTTGAAAACCTTTCCATGGACTGCCTTTTCCACTCCTCAGTAATTTTTTTTGCCCTTAAAGAACTTCCGAGATTGACTCGCGCCTTGAACTCTGACCTCTAAGATACCAATTGAGAATAATTAGAAGACATGATGGGAAGTGAGCCACAAGCAACATCTCAAAAATTAATAAATGATTTAAAAGTCATACATTATATATCCCTATAAGAAAAGTCGACCATTCATAATTTTAAAGAGAGATAGTATTAGATCCTAATGCCCTTCCCTCGGATAACATCAGTGACATGGAGAGGGGAGACTTGCAGCTTGGGCAACTGCCAGTCTTCCATCAAAAAAACCTTGCCCAGGCTTGTGCCTTGGAGACTTTCCAAGGTGCAAATCCATAGTCTATCGAGACTAACGGAGGCCTACACACACACACACACACACTATTAGATCAAAGAGGAAGACTTAGAAAGCTCAGGAAAAGTAGAGAGCCTGAAAACTGGGAATTTTTCAGAGTTCAGCAAAAATGTACACAAGCATTAATCATGAAAAAGAAAACAAAAATGAGAATAATCTGGTGAGGAACATATAAATTAAAGCGAATGTGAACATTTACCCAGTAAATATGGATAAAGGAAATGTTTAGCTAAAGTTAATGAGGGTTCCTTAAAGACTGACACATATATTCAAAGGCCACTTTATTAGCTATGTCCCAAACCTAATAAAGTGGTCACTGAGTGTATGTTTTGATCTTTTGCTGCTGTAGCCCATCCACTTCAAGGTTTGACATGTTGGGTGTTCAGAAATGCTCTTCTGCTCACCACTGTTGTAATGTACTGTATTACTTGAATTACTCTCACCTTCCTGCCAGCTTGAACTAGTCTAGCCGTTCTCCTCTGAGCTCTCTCATGAACAAGGCGTACCTGCCCACAGAACTGCTGATTACTGGACCCTTATTTTGCTTTCACACCATTCTCTGTAAACTCTAGAGACTGCTGTGTGTGAAAATCCCAGTAGATCAGCAGCTTCTGAAATACTCAAACCACCCCGTCTGGCACCAACTATCATTCCATGGTCAAAGTCATTTAGGTTACATTTCTTCCCCATTCTGATGTTTGGTCTGAACAACAACTGAACCTCTTGACCATTTCTGCATGTTTTTATGCATTGAGCTGCTGCCACATGATTAGCTGATTAGATATTTGCATTATCGAGCAGGTGCACGGGTGTACCTAATAAAGTGACCAATGTGTGTAGAACAGACCCATGAGCCCAGCATTTCTGTGCCAAAGTAATACCAAAATAAACTCATCCTTTCTGCCTGCTCATGATCTATATCTTGAAGACCCTGTTTCCACCATTACCACTGGCAGCACATTCCATACTCTGTGTAAATCATTTGCCCTGTGTATCTCCTTTAATCTTTCTCCCTCTCACCTTATAGCCATGCTCTCAAGTATTTACCATTTCCACCCTGGGAAAAAGATTCTGACTGTCAGACCTATCTAATAGTTTCATAACTCTGGATATTCCTATCAGCCTCCAACATTGCAGGCACAAGAGTGAGAAAGCGGCAGAGAAAATATCATACATTTTATATTTACTTTCAAGGAAGGACTTACAAGTAATTTAGAAAGACAGGAGAGAAGAGTCTCAGCCTGAAACATTGACTGTTTGTTCATTTCCATGGATGCTACCTGATCTTTGAGTCCCTGCAGCATTTTGTGTATCTTACAAGAAATTGTTGGGCTATCGAGATGAGCTACAGATCTGATGTGAATGAGAAGCTGTAAGAAATTAGCATTATATGTAAAAAAAATTGTAGAAGAATGTACAAAAAACTGAGTATGAAAAATGAAACTGTAGAAAATGTATAAAACTGTATGAAGATCTATAAATCTCCAACAGCTGATATCCAAGGATTTTGAAGGAGGTGGTTAAGAAGATGGTTGAATCACTGATTTTCATTTTAATTTAGTGCACGATAGAAAGGCTCCCACAGATTGGAAAGGAACAAATTTATACCTTTCATTTCAGAGAGTGGGTGAGGGAGAGGGGGATGGAGAGGAAGCAATGATCTTTAAACCACTCCGCTTGATATCAGTAGAAGTGAAAATGGTGAAATCTTTTATAATCCTCTCAGTTAGCTTCCTAAGTAACTCCAATATTTTGGCAGGATTGCTTCTCATTCTTCTGAATGCTCCTAAGTAGAGCCACAATCTGTTGAGCTTACACAATGGACTTGGGATGATCCTGATGAACTTTTTCCAAGAAAAGTATTTTTTCTTAAATAGGGGGTCCAAAGTTGCTCCTAATGCTCCAGGTGAGGTATTGCAGCAAGACTGCCCTACTTGTGTTCTCCAAATTACATGAAATAATGTTCCATTTGTCTCTACGGAAACACAGTAAAATGTTCCCACCATCACTACTCCATCATTTCCTGTCAGAGTCACCTTATGTATATACATTCAGTCTATGTTAATAAGCTATTCTTATGTATTTATATTTATTGTGTTATTTTATTCTGTTCTTTATACTTATTGTCTTTTATTTATGCTGCATCAGATCTGAAGTAACAATAATTTTGTTCTCCTTGACACTTGTGTATTGATGAATGACAATAAACAATCTTGGATCTTTACTCTCGTCCTCAAGCCATCTCGTAATAAATACAATTTTCCTTCACACGCTACACCTGCACGTTGGCAAATTATGAGCAACAACGTTCAAGCCAGAAATGACAAATTATCAAGGTGCAGCCTGACATCTTTCAGCAACATCGTGCTTTCACACTGCTGATACTTCAAGGTGACTGCACTTTTACTGGGGAGCATCTCTGGAGGCAGAAGAGCAAAAGAGCAATCAAATTCAAGTTGAAGTTCATCGTCATCTGACTGCACGTGTATACAACCAAATGAAACAATGATCCTCCGGACCTTGGTGCACTCACACAAAATATATCACGCACAGCACTTAAAGCAAAATATTACCACAAATAAGATAATAAAATATAATTCAAGATGCAGGCGAGATGCATAGCACTGGCAAACTGTACACTGTAAACAGTTTGCTCTTCTGGTGACAAGACCTCAGTGGTGTCAGGCTATTCGTTTGTCTCACAGTGTGAGGGAAAAAGTCGTTAACCAGTCTGTAAGTCCTAGTCCTGATGCTCCTGACGACAGTATGTCAAAGGGAATGAGGGATGGGTGGTATGGAATTGTCAACAATGCTTCATCCTCTTTGTATACAATGTCCCAAATAGGGGAGGAGATTCATAGAACCATAGAAAACCTACAGCACAATACAGGCCCTTCAGCCCACAAAGCTGTGCAGAACATGTCCTTACCTTAGAAATTACTTAGGGTAACCCATAGCCTTCTATGTTTCTGAGCTCCATGTACCTGTCCAGGAGTTTCTTAAAAGACCCTATTGTATCCGCCTCCACCACTGTCGCTGGCAGCCCATTCCACGCACTAACCACTCGCTGCGTAAAAAACTTACCCCTGACATCTCCTCTGTACCTACTTCCAAGCACCATAAAGCTGTGTCCTCTCATGCTAGCCATTTCAGCCTTGGGAAAAAGGCTCTGACTATCCACATGATCAATGCCTCTCGACACCTCTATCAAGTCACCTCTCACTTCGACGTCACATAGAAATGTTGTAAAATCATACAATACTGTGCAAAAGTTATATATATATATTTAGAGCCAGGATGTCTAAGATTTTTGCATAGTACCATAGTATTTTATGTATTGTACTGTACTTTCGCAAAAAAAGATAAACAAATTTTAATGACGTATGTGAGCGATGATAAACCTGATTCTGATCTGGGTCTCTATTGTAGACTGACGGTGGGAAGAGGGCAAGGAGAGGGGAAACATGGCTGGGAAACGGGGAAGAGAGAGGGGAGGTAGTGGAAAGCACCAGAGAGAGATTCGCTCATCAGTTTTTACTATCCTAGAAGTACTAGAACTATCAAGCTGGTTAGCAAGCCCAACCACAACCAGGCGATGACGGATTAAACACCAGAGTCTATCCAGTCAAGAAGAATGATGTATCTTCTACCACCCTCCAAGCAATGCAAATAATCATTAAAAGGTCAAAGTTCTCTCTAAATCATCACCTTCTTAAGTGCAGCAATTCGGCGCTACAAGCATTTGCTGCTCCCAATTTGTTTGCAATCATAACGGCTAATAATTAGATATCTAATTAGAAAGTCTACCACATGTGCCCTGGGAAAAATAGACATGGCTTCCTAGATGCACTATATCAGAATAATAATCAACGGATTATCAATAATGAGGTGGTGGGGTAAGCTCTTCGTGAAATACTGTGTGAAACAAGACCTCATTGATCGAGGGCTGCAACACTGGCAGTGTTTACTCTGGGGTGGTCAGACATTAGGGCAGCTCCAATTGACTTCACTGGGGAAAGGATTTTTTTTCTGCTTTACAAACAATAGGAGCTCATTTTAACTGGAAAGGAAGTACTCTGGAGCGAAGTAGGAGTCATCCTGGAATGAATGTCAACTTGGAGACACTCTAGGATGCGTATTAAAAAAGCAAAATAAAGAACCGCCCCTGGGTGGTGGGGTCTTGGTGTGGAGATACGTCTCTACCAAAGGAGGTGTAACGTGCTCCTTCCCTCTGTGACCCTGCAGGTCACCCTTTGGCACGGTGTAGCACGGCTTAGCCCCCTGATCAGGGTCATGTGAAGCCATGGGAGCAGGTGGTGGATATCACAAGTCCTGGTTATATGACTATTGATGCCAGGCAGACAATCTCTGAAGAGTATTGATAACGGCTGGGGTCACCCGTCTTGTAAAGACACTGACCAGAAGAAGGCAATGGCAAACCACTTCTGTAGAAACATTTACCAACAACAATCATGGTCGTGGAAAGACTATGATCTCCCGTGTCATACGACAGCACATAATGATGATGATGATTAAGTAAAGAAAGCTCTTGGTTTGGAAATTTCTTTAGAGTAAGACAACATTTTTGTGCATGATTTGGGGGAACATAATCAAAAATCTGAACCTCTCGACCCAAGACTGCAAGAAACTAGAGCTCAGCACATCCTAGGGACCAGGGTTTCCTTTGTGGCTTAAGGTGTAGTTCAATTTCATGTCAAGCTTTTCTCCAGCTAACTGGGACACTCTTTACCACCCAAGTCCTCCCCTCTCACCTTCCTTCCAAAGTCATTCCCTCCACCTCTCCCCCACCTTGCTGACATGTTATGACTTGTTTCAGGCCGCAATGCCTGCATATAAATGTATCTCTATCCCACCCTCTCCACTCCCTAAAGCTCTCTGTAACCCATCCGTGAGCCAGATCCTGAGTTCATATGGCCCATGTCCACAATTCCAAATCCATACAAGTTATGAGCTATGATCGCCAGTCCGGTCATGACATCCTGAGTTCAGTCGTGATCCATAATTTTAATTTCACACATGACCCATTATCCACAACCCAGAGTAAATATGTGATACACACAACATGCTGGAGGAACTCAGCAGGCCAGGCATCATTTACGGAACAGAGTGAACAGTCGACGCTTCGGGCCGAGACCCTTCATCAGGACTGGAAAAGAGATGAGAAGCCGGAGTAAGAAGGTGGGGGGGAGGGGAGGAAGAAGTACAAGGTTGTTGGTGATAGGTGAAATCAGGAGAAGGGGAAGAGTGAAGTAAAGAGCTGGGAATTCGATTGTCAAAAGAGATAATGGGCTGGAGAAAGGGGAATTTGATAGGAGAGGACAGAAGACCATGGAAGAAAGGAAAGGGGGTGGAGCACCAGAGGGAGATGATAGGCAGGTAAGGAGATACGGTGAGGGAGGGAAACAGGAATGGGGAATGATGAAGAAGGGGGTGGTAATTACCAGAATTTCAAGGAACTGATGTTCGTGCCATCAGGTTGGGGGCTACCCAGGTGGAATATGAGGAGCTGCTCCTTCGACCCGAGGGTGGCCTCATCGCGGCAGTAGAGGAGGCCATGGACTGAAATGTCAGAATGGGACTGGGAAGTCGAATTCAAATGGATATATGTGATCCTTGAGTCACAATTTTGAATCCCCCATGTGAACCGTGAGCTATAATCTCCTGTCTGCACATGACTACCAATCCACAATTCTCAATTCTCGCAATGATGGGGCCAGTGAAGGAGGATCCCTTGCACAGAGGAAGGCTGATTACACAATATCTCAGCGTTCACACAGTATCTGCTCTGGTTTTTGGGCCATGGAACAAATTTAAGGTCAACCGTTTATTTTGCTCTGATTACAATGTCAGCACAACCCAACAGAGATGCCCTCTTCTCATTACTACCATCAGAGAGGAAGGACAGAAGCCTGAAGACTCATACTCTACCTTTGAGGAATAGATGTTTCCTTTCTTGCATCAGATTTCTGAACAGTCCATGAACCCATGAACAGTGCCTCACTAATTTTGCTCTCTCTTTGCACAAGTTTATTTATACATATGTATTTCTTATTGCAATTTCAAAATTCAACATTCATTTATTATTGAAGTATGTGCACATTATACGTCCTTGAGATTAGTGTCCTGACAGGCAGCCACAAAACAAAGAAACCCCAAAGGAAGCCATTAAAGAAAAGACCATCAAACACCCAATGCAAACAATAAAAGTAGGCAAATAGCATTGAGAACTGAAGTTTTATGAAAGACATGAAGCTGGGCTTAGGTATTGCACTGTACAGCTGCTGCAAAACAATAAATTTTGTGACACATGTCAGTGACAAAGACCTGATTCTGACAGAGTCCACAGTCATGAAATAATTATAGTGTCGTCATTACAGTGAGGTAGGGAAGACAGAAAGGACTATTAGAATATAGCCAGTACCATCAAACAATGATAGGGAAAATGAACAGACTTTATATAGTTCCTGGTTGAGATTAATGATCAGGACTTGGGGGAAATGAATGAAACTGTATTTGACTAAATTGATTCAGTTTCAGATTCAGATTTATTTATTTATCATGAGTAATTGAAACAGACAGTGAAACACATTGTTCGCATTAACAACCAGTACAACTTAAGGAAGTGCTGGGGTAGTAAAGCAGCATTAAGTCAGTGCTGCTCTGGTGTGTCTGTGGAATAAGGTACCATTTATCTGGAGTTTGAACCTTCACAGTTTCTCATTCAGAGACACAGGAAGACAATTGGAACTTACTGGTGTCTCAGCACCGTTCATCCTTTGTAATTCTCACCATTCAGTCAACGGTGAGAATTAGCCCAAGCTGAAAACTAGGAATTGATCCTGGTGCATAGTGAAATGGATAGACCTTTAACCCATTGCTCTGCTTCTTTACCAACGTTTCCCAAATGTTTCCTTCAGAAAAATACCTCCCCCAATAGAGTCATGGAGATGCAGGGGCAAAAATGCTCTATAAAACACTGGTTAGACTACACTTGAAATACTGCATTCATTTCCAATTGCCTCATTATCAGAGAGATGTGGGAGCTTTAGAGAGGGTACAGAGGTGATTTATCAGGATGCTACCTAGATTAAAGAGTATGTTTCACGAGGACAGGATAAGTGAGTTAGGGCTTTTCTCTTTGCGGCAAAGGAAGGTGACAGATGACTTGATATGAAACGACACAACGTTAAATTGAACATTCCTAGTTAAGGACTCTGCAGTTTGCTCACTTTTTTGCTGTTTGCGTGATTTGTTCTTTTTTTCTACATTGCGTGTTTGATGTTTTTTTGAGCGGGTTCCATGGTGTTTCTTTGTTTCATGGCTGCCTGAGGGAAGATGAATCTCAGCGTTGAATACTGTACACATATTTTGGTAATAAAAGTACTTTGAACAAGATCATAAGAAGCATAATGGAGTGGACAGCCGGAGCAATAAAAAACTATTTTTAAAAAATTATCTTTCCAAAATCTGACAAGGAGTCTTCAATCTAAAGTTTTAACTCTATTTCTCTTTCCACGGATGCTGCATGACCTGCTAAGTGTTCCAGAAGTTTCAGATTTTATTTCACATTTCCAACACCTGCTTTTTTTTAATTTTAATTTTCTGCCGACAGAAAATGGCTAATGAGGTAAAGCTCTGGGGGAAGTGCCCATTTCAAAGGAACCACTCATCAAGAAATTTGCCACCCACAAAAAAAAGACCAATACTTCCATTTTGCCTTGCAGCATCTTGTACCTGATAATGGAGCTGTTGATCAAGTATATAATCAATCTCTTTCCATTAGCCCATAATGGACCCGGCCATGACACAAAGAAAATCCCTGCACAGGAGAGCTTTGAGGAACATTGGCTTGGAGCTACATGCTCTTTCCAAGGATGCAGTATTTACTACCACATAGTGTGTCTAGTGTTGGCGCATGGCCCAGCGGGCAAGGCATCAGACTAGTAACCTGAAGGTCACTGGTTCGAGCCTCAGCTGAGGCAGCGTGTTTGTGTCCTTGAGCAAGGCACTTAACAAGGCTCTGCGACGATACCGGTGCCAAGCTGCACGGGTCCTAGTGCCCTTCCCTTGGACAACATCAGTGGAGTGGAGAGGGGAAGGCCTGCAGCTTGGGCAACTACTGGTCTTCCATACAACCCTGCCCAGGCCTGCGCCCTGGAAACTCCAGGCACAGATCCATGGTCTCTTGAGACTGACGGATGCCACCACCACCATCACTGTGCCTGACATTTTTCCTCACCCCAAAAGTTATTTTCTGAAAGCTAATTTGCTTTTTAATGAATCAATACTAATTGCTTCTTCCATCTCCTAAGGGAGGAAATATAGATTTGTCTCTTGCACACAGAAATTCACAAAGTGGTCACGTTACTAGGTATCTCCTGTACCTAATAAAGAGGCCACTGAGTATATGCTTGAGGTCATCTGCTGTTGTAGCCCATCCACTTTGTTCAACATGTGCATTTGGAGAGGCTCTTCTGCACACCACTGTTGTAATCTCCATCCTCCTTTGCTCCAAAGAGAAAAGACCTAGCTCAATCAAATAGAATTCTAATCAACTGGAAAACGGGCAGAAAAACTTTGGAAAGATGTCCCGAATAAAGTGGATCACGACATTGCTGAGGTTCCCCTGTTGTTATCGAGGTGATGTTTAGTGAATTAGTCAGACTTGTCTGGAACACACGTGTGGGAGGTGCTTTTTCTCTCTCTCTGTACTTTTCCAATTGCAAATGTGTTTCCTAGCTGCAGGGAATGCACAGTTGAGAAGCTGACAGAAAAGCTGAGAGCAGAGAACTGTGAACAGTCTCGTTAGCATGGCATCCATTGCAAACTTCATAATACTTGGTATGTTAACTTGTTATGTGCTAAATTTCTATCTCAGTACCGAATTTATGGCCCCTCTTGTAATCTGCAATTTTTAAATGGAGATTTTGATTTTCTTTAAAGGGAATAGAAAAATCTGGAGATTTGAAAGATCAGGATCAGTTTCCAAGTTTTGGAATTGTATTTATTGTCATAGACACAAGTACACAGGTAAGGCCTGTACAGGTAAGGTACATTGGTGAGGCCTGATTTGGAGTATTGTTTGCAGTTTTGGTCACCTACTTCCAGGAAAGATGTAAACAAGGTTAAAGCAGTGCAGAGAAAATTTACAAGGATGCTGCCGAGTCTGGAGGACCTGAACGATAAGGAAAAATTGAACAGGTTAGGACAGTATTCTTTAGAACATAGAAGATTGAGAGGAGATTTGATGGAGGTATACAAAATTATGAGGGGTATCAATAGGGTAAATGCAAGTAGGCTTTTTCCAGTGAGGTTGGGTGGGACTACAACCGGAGGTCATAGGTGAAGGATGAAAAGCGAGAAGTTAAGGGAACATGATGGGAAACCTCTTCACTCAGAGGGTTGTGAGAGTGTGGAATGAGCTGCCAGCTCAAGTAGTGCATGCGAGTTTGATTTCTATGTTTAAGAGAAGATTGGATAGGTACATGGATGGTAGGAGTATGGAGGCCATGGTCCAAATGCAGGCCGATGGGAGTAGACGGTTTAAATGTTTTTGGCATGGACTAGATGGGCTGAAGGGCCAAATTCTGTGCTGTACTTCTCTACGAATCTACCTGTGTACACAGGAGCAATGGAGACCTTGCAGCAGCATAGGCACAGAGCATCAAATAACCAGCATTCACAAGAAAAGCAAAAATTATACACAAATTATACACAATTTTTACAAAAGAAGACAATTAAAACAAAAAAAACTCTATTTTAGTGTAAAGTGATCAAAATGGTCATAGCACTGCTAAACTGTCGTGATTAGGGTTGTGCAGCTTGGTTCAAAAATCACAAACAAGAGAAAATCTGCAGATGCTGGAAATCTAAGCAACACGCGCAAAATGCTGGAGGAACTCAGCAGGACAGGCAGCATCTATGGAAAAGAATAAACAGTTGATGTTTCGGGCCGAGGTCCTTCATCAGGACTGGAGAAAAAATTGAGGTCAAACTAACAAGGTGGGGGGAGGGGAGGAAGAAATACGAGGTGGTATATGGTTGGTGAAACCAAGAGAGAGGTAGGAGTGAAGTAAAGAGCTGGAAAATTGATTGGTGAAAGAGATAAAGGGCTGGAGAAGGGTGAATCTGACAGGCAAGGACAGAAGACCATGGAAGAAAGGGAAGGGGGGAGAAGCAACAGAGTAAGGTGATGGGCAGGAAAGGAGATAAGGTGAGAGAGGGAAATGGGAATGGGGAATGGTGAGAGAGAGGGGAGGGGGCATTACCAGAAGTTTGAGAAATCGATGTTCATGCCTTCAGGTTGGAAGATATCCAGACAGAATTCAAGGTGTTTCTCTTCCAATCTGAGTGTGGCCTCATTGCGACAGTACAAGAGCCCATGACTGACATCAGAATGGAAACGGGAAGTGGATTTAAAATGAGTGGCTTGTTTCCCTCTCACAACTTCTCTCCTTACCTACCTATCACCTCCCTCTGGTGTTCCTCTCCCTTCCCATTCTTCCACGGCCTTCTGTCCTTGCCTACCAGATTCCCCCTTCTCCAGCCCTTTATCTCTTTCTCCAATCGAATTTCCAGCTTTTTACTTCACCTCCTTCCCCCTCTCCTGGATTCATTTACCACCTGCCACCTTGTACTTCTTCTTCCCCTCCCCCCACCTTCTTACTCTAGCTTCTCATCTTTTCTCGGCTGTCCTGATGAAGGGTCTTGGCCTGAAATGCTGACTCTTTACTCTTTTCCCTAGATGCTGCCCGGTGTGGTGAGTTCCTCCAGCATTTTGAGTGTGTTGCTCTGTTCAAAAATCAAATGGTTGAGGGGAAGTAACTGTTCTTAACCCTGCTGGTGTGAGACTTTAGGCTTCTGCATTTCTTGCCTGATGGTAGCTCCAAGAAAATGGCATGGCCTGGATGGTCAAGGTCTTTGATGATGGATGTTGCCTTCCCAAGACAGCGCCCCCTGTAGGCACTGCCAGTGGTGGGAAGGAATGTGCCCATGATATATTGGATAGTGTCCATTACTCTCTGCTATGTCTTTCAAAGAGTCAGAACACATGAGCAGTAGTTGGCCCAGTAGCGCAATTAGTTAACTCGCTGCCTCACAGCGCCAGAGACCTCGGTTCAAGCCTGACTGCATGGAGTCTGCACATTCTGTCTGTGACTACGCAGGTTTCCCTTGGGTGCTCCACTTCTCTCCCACGTGCCAAACCAGTGCAGGTTCTGAGTTCATTGACCTCCTAGTGTGATAGGATCTGGAGGGATGGGAGAATAAAATATAGCAACACCAGAACCATCAGGATCCTGAACCAGCATGGATAACCTTATCCATCTCAACACTAAACTATTCCACAACCTTTGGACTCACTTTCAAGGACTCTACAACCCAGGTTCTCAATATTTTCAGTGCCTATAAAAAGTATTCACACCTTTTGGAAGGGCTCATGTTTTATTGTTTTACAACATTGAATCACAATGGATTTAATTTGGCTTTTTTGACATGGTTCAACAGAAAAACTCTTTCGTGTCAAAGTGAAAACAAATTTCTACAAATTGGTCTAACTTTATTACAATTATTAAACACAAAATAATGGATTGCATAATTACTCATCCCCTTCAAGTCAGTACTTAGTAGATGCACTTTTGGCAACAATTACAGCCTTGAGCCTGTGTGGATAGGTCTCTATCAGCTTTGTACATCTGGACGCTGCAATTTTTCCCCACTCTTCTTCACAAAACTACTCAAGCTCTGTCAGATTGTATGGGGATTGTGAGAGAATAGCCCTGTTCAAGTCCAGCCACAAATTCTCAATTTGATTGAGGTCTAGACTGACTTGGCCACTCCAGGACATTAACTTTGTTCTTTTTAATTCATTCCTGTGTAGCTTTGGCTTTATGCTTAGGCTCATTGTCTTGCTGGAAATCAAATCTTCTCCCAAGTTGTAGTTCTCTTGCAGACTGCATCAGGTTTTCCTCTAGGATTTCCTTGTATTTTGCTGCATTAATTTTATCCTCTACTTTCACAAGCCTTCCAGGGTCTGTTGTAGTGAAGCATCCCCATAGCATGATGCAGCCACTACCATACTTCTACAATAGAGATGGTGTGTTTTTAATGATGTGTGGTGTTCGGTTTATGCCAAACAGCATTTATTCTGATGGTCAAAAAGCTCAACTTTGGTTTCATCAGACCATAGAACCTTCTTCCAGCTGACTTCAGAGTCTCCCACATGACTTCTGGCATACGCTAGCTGAGATTTAATGTGAGTTTTTTCAATAGTGGATTTCTCTTTGCCACTCTCCCATAAAGCTGTGACTGGTGAAGCACCCAGCCAACAGTTGTATGAACAGTCTCTCCCATCTCAGCCACTGAAGCTTGTAACTCCTCCAGAGTTGAAATATGTCACTTGGTGATCTCCCTCACTCAGTTTTTGGGGATTGCCTGCTCTACAGCTGTGCCATATTCTCTCCATTTCTTGATGATTGACTGAACTGTACTCCAAGGGATATTCAGTGACTTGGAAATTTTCTTGTATTCATCTCCTGACTTGTGTTTGACAATAACCTTTCCACAGAGTTGATTAGAATGTTCTTTTGTCTTCAAGGTATAGTTTTTGCCAGGATACAGACTCACCAGCAGTTGGACCTTCTAGAAACAGGTGTATTTTTACTACAATCAATTGAAACACCATGACTGCACACAGGTTTATATATAGCTAGGGCACCTTAACTAATTACGTGACTTCTAAAACCAATTGGCTGCACCAGTGATGATTTGGTGTGCCATATTAAAGGCGATGAATACTCATGCAATCAATTATTTTGTGTTTCATATTTGTAATTAATTAGATCATTTTGTAGAGATCTGATTTCACTTTGACACTGAAGTTTTTTTTCTGTTGATCCATGTCAAAAAAAACCCAAATTAAATTCACTGTGATTCAAAGTTGTAAAACAATAAAACATGAAAACTTCCAGGAGGGGAGTGATTACTTTTTATTGGCAGTGTATTTATTTATTTGTTTGTTTGTTTGTTTGTTTGTATTTGCACAGTTTGTCTTCTTATGCATATTGGTTGTTTGTTACCCTGTGTAAATTTTCGTGGATTTTATTGTATTTCTTTGTATCTACTATGAAGGCCCGCAAGAAAATGAATCTTGGAGTAGCATGTATTAACATAAGACCATAAGCTATAGGAGCAGAATTAGGCCATTTGTCCCATCGAGTCTGCTCCGCCATTTCAACACAGCTGATCCACTTTTCCTCTCAGGTCCAGTTTTTTGCCTTCTCCCCCATACCCCTTCAGCTCTGTCCAATCAAGAACCTTTGAACCTCTGCCTTAAATATTCATAAAGACTTGGGCTCTGCAGCTGCATCACTTTCTGGCTCAAGAAACTCCTCCTCATCTCCATTATAAAAGGACACCCCTCTCTGAGGCTGTGTCCTCTGGTCCTGGACTCTCCCAACACAGGAAACATCCTCTCCACAGCCACTCTATCAAGACCTTTCACCATTCGATAGGCTTCAATTGGATCACCTCTCATTCTTCTGAATGCTGGTGAATACTGGCCCAGAGCCACCAAACACTCTTCATATGACAAGCCTTTCAACATAGTATAATTTTTGTGAACCTCCTTTGAACCCTTTCCAGTGTCCGCACATCCTTTCCAAGATAAGTGGCCAAAAACTGCACACAATACTCCGTCAGATATGTATATACTTTGATAACATATTTACGTTGAAGTTTAATATAGGATTAATATAAATGCGTGGTTGGTAGTCAGCACAGACTGGATGGGCTGCAAGGCCTGCTCCTGAGCTGAATCATTCTGACTCTATGGCGAGCACGATGGGCTGAATGGTCTACTCTGCACAGCACAGATTAACTGCATTGGGGAATGTATTAAAGATGTCTTCATCCTCCCTTTTGTTACAAATGTAATTATGTAGATCACTGTCATTCATGATTCAAATCAGTTAACAATAGAGCTCCTTTGAATGGGGTAACGCATCACAGCCAAGAGAGTTAATGCTGGCTTTACCACACATCCACCGCTCTTAATCTGGCTCTAGCAATGGGGCAAATGTCAAGCAGAGGCCAGGCACATCATTAAAGGAGAGAGCTGGGGGGGGGGGGGGTGGAATTAATACCAGAGAGCTTTCTTGGGCTCAAATCACTCAACTCTCAGGAGATCGTCACACAGCGCAAGGCAGAATTGTGGGATCAAGTATTTGTGCACACCTTCTCACCCAGACACTAACACTTGGCTTGGGGGAGGTCAGAGGAAAGGATAAAGAAATAAATTCTAAACATGTGCTGTTGCCTTTCGCTTCTCACTATATTTTTATGAGAACCCTCCTGCTGTAATTATCTGGCCTGAATGTCAATTAAGAAGCTTTTGCTTTCATTATTCCACACAGGAATTGTTTATGTAACCTTCTCAGCGAGGTACCTCAATTAACAGTCCTCAGAGCAGACACGTTGTGCTACAGATCCTGAATGCTAAATCTATGTTGTGACATAAAGATGCATTACCATGAAGGAGTGGAGTGGAGATCTCCAGCAAATAAAGAGACTGGCAAATCTATTGTAATTTGCATGATCCATTCAGGATATTCCAAAAAGCTTTCTGTCCAGGGAGTAACACACATCCTGCTGGGTGAACCCAGCAGGTCAGTCAGCATCTATGGAGAGGAATAAGCAGTCGACGGTTCAGGCCGAGACTTTTCAGGACTGGAGAGAAAGGGGGAGGGGCGGGGAATGGACTCGTGAACCCTTCAGTATTTTGTTTGTGTGTTACCCTCGATTGCCAACAGGTGCTGAATCTCTTAATCAATGTTCGCTGAGTGGAAAAGACACTTCTTTTTACAGAAACAAATGGAGTTATTTTCTGCCCATTCCGGTGGACGTCATGGGCCGTCCCAAGTCCGGCTGTGAAATGGGGAGGGTTGGCTAGCAAATCCATCCCGTAAAATTCCAGAGTGATAGAAACACCAGCGGAAGCTCTGAAGGCTTCATCCCTGGGAGAGGAAGGGTAGAAGAAAGGCTACACCTGCAGACAAATTGAAAGACCGGCCCAGGACAGAGGGCTCTGGTGAGCTGCTGTCGGCAGCCAATGCCCCAGTAGGGGTGATGAGTTTAAATGAGTAAGTATTCAGGTGTGATTGCACATGTCCCAATGACCCTGCATCTCAGTAACAAAGTATGTTCCCTTCCATTCATTGGAGTGACAGGATAGGATAGTGGTTAGAAGGTAGGGGGAGGGGAATGGAGTACAAGCTGTCAGCTGATAAGCGAAGCAAGGTGAGGAGGAAGGGAGGTGGCTGGGGGACGGATATAAAGTAAGAAACTGGGAGTGATTGGTGGATAAGGTAAAGGGCTAAAGAAGAAGGAATCTGATAGGAGAGCAGAGTGTTAGTTACATTTGAAATGGTGCTCATGCAAAAAAAACACCGAGGTCTAGTTCCTGATTGAACTTGGAGTTTGCCCTGTTGAGAAATGCAAAGGGAGGGACAGGCACAGGTTCACCAGTGATGCCCGCCCTGGTCAAATAGCTCCTCGATTCTCACTGCACCGCTTTGCACAAAGAATGACTGACAGCAGTTTGAAATAATTGGAGCAACACAAACAAAATGCTGGAGGAACTGAAGCATCAATGGAGGGGAATAAACAGTTGACGTTTCAGGCCGAGACCCTTCTTCAGAACTGGAAAGGAAGGGGGAAGAAGCCAGAAATAAGGAGGTGGGGGAGGGGGGAAAGAGTACAACCTGGCAGGTGATTGGTGAAGCCAGGCAGGGGGGTGTAAGCTGGGAGGGTGAGGAAGGGGAGGATGAAGTAAGTAGCTGGAAGGTAAAGATAAAGGGCTGAAGAAGATAAAGATAAAGATAAAGGGCTGAAGAAGAAGGAATCTGATAGGAGAGGAGAGTGGGCCATGGGAGAAAGAGAAGGAGGTGCAGTTCTAGAGGGAAGTGATGGGCAGGTGAGGAGATGGGAAGGGGTAAGAGGGGAGCCAGAATGGGAAATGGAAAATGGAGAGAAGGGGGAGAGGACGGATAAATTACAGCATGTGAGGGAAATTAACGTTCAAGCCATCAGGTTGGAAGCTAACACAAAGTACACTGCAGATTGCTGTGGTCAAATGCTGCCCGACCTGCTGAGTTCATCCAGCTTTTTTGTACGTCTAGGTTGGAAGCTAACCTCCCCGAGATTGAAATAATTATCATTCAAGGGGCAGTGAGTGAACACTCCCTTCTTCACCACTGAGTATGTATGTGACCACAGAGCCTTGAAATGCACTGTGTGATTATACACAGACTGTATAAAATTTTGTTCAGTTCATGTTTGGAGTACTGTGTACAGTCCTGGTCATTGCATTATAGGAAGAGGAGATTCGTGAGGAGTTGTCTGAGACTGTTCGGTAAAAGGAGAGGTTGGATTATCTTGCCGAAGGGTCTCAGCTCGAAACATCGACTGTACTCTTTTCCATAGATGCTACCCGGCCTGCTGAGTCCCTCCAGCAGTCTGTACGTGTTACTTCGGATTTCCAGCATCTGTAGATTTTCTCTTGTTTGTGATTTGAATAAGCTTGGATTGTTTTGGCTGGAGTGTAGAGTGTAGGAGGCTGAGGGGAGACTTGATCATGGTAACACAAAACGATGAGAGGCGTAGACGGGATAGATAGTCAGGCTTTTTCGCAGATGTGGTGGTGGGGGAGGATATATAGGTTTAAAGTGAGAAGAGGAAAATTGATAGGAATGTGCAAGGTAAATTGCAAACAGTTTTGGGCCCCTTATCTAAGAAAGGATGTGTGGGCATTGGAGAAGGTCCGGAGGAGGTGTGTGAAAATTACCCCAGGAATGAAAGGGTTAACACATGAGGAGTGTTTAATGGCTCTTAAGATTGGTTGATGGTTGAAAGAATGAGGGTGTTCTCATTGAAACATACTGAAATTTGAAAGGTAGCGATAGAGTGGACATGGAGAGGATGATTCCATCAGTGAAAGACTCCAGGACCAGAGGGTACAGCCTCAGAATAGAGGGATGTCCCTTTACAAACAGAGATGAAGAGGAATTTCTTTAGCCAGAGGATGGTTAATCTGTGGAATTTATTACCACAGACAACTGGGAAGTTGAAGTCATTGGGTATAATTAAATCAGAGGTTGATAGTTTCTTGATTCATAAGGCTGTCAAAGGTCATCGGGAGAAGAAAAGAAAATGGGGTTCAGAAGGAGAATAAATCAGCTGCGATAGAACGGAGGAGCAGATTCAATGGGCAGAATGGCCCAATTCTGCTCCTGTCTTATGGTCTAAATGTTTTTTACACATAGAGTGGTAGATGCCTGGAACTCACTGCTTGGGGTGGTGGTGGACGCAGATACAATGACAATGTTTAAGAGCCATTTAGACAGGAACATGAACAGCCAGGAATGGAAGGATGTGGATCAAGCACAGGTAGATAGCAGTTGAAATTGGCATTGTGTTCAACACAGACATTGCAGGCTGCTGGGCCTGTTCCCGTGCTGTGATGTAATACTGTCTGTTCTAGACCGCCTCCATTTTGCCAGGACTCGGGAGTGTCCTAAGATACTAAAAGCCTTTTTAGGTATATAAAGGGTAAAAGAGAGTTGAGGGTAGATGGTCTGAGGGTGCATTAATTTCCTGGACATGATGGAATGCACCCTCGGGTTCTGAAGGAAATAGCTGGGGAGACTGCGAAGGCATAAGCAGTAATCGTTCAAGAATCGATAGATCCTGGCATTGTACCAGATGAGTGGAAAATTGCAAATGTTACTCCGTTATTTAAGAAGGTTGGGAGGCAGCAGAAAGGAAACTACAGACCTGGTAGCCTGACATCAGTGGTTGGGAAGTCATTGGAATCGATTGTTAGGGATGAGATTACAGAGTACCTGGAGGCACCTGACAAGATAGGCCAAAGCCAGCATGGTTTCCTGAAAGGAAAATCCTGCCTGACAAACCTACTGCAATTCTTTGAGGAAATTACAAGCAGGGTAGACCAAGGAGATTCAGTCAATGTAGTGTACTTGGATTTTCAGAAGGCCTTTGTCAAGGTGCTGCACATGAGGCTGCTTAGCAAGATAAGAGCCCGTGAGATTACAGGGAAGTCACTAGCATGGGTGGAGCATTGGCTGGTCGGCAGAAAACAGAGAGTGGGAATAAAGGGATTCTATTCTGGCTGGCTGCTGGTTACCAGTGGAGTTCCACAGGGGTCGGTGTTGGGACTGTTGCTTTTTACGATGTATGCCAATGACTTGGACTATGGGATTAATGGATTTGTGGCTAAACCTGCCGATTATATAAAGATAGGTGGAGGAGCAGGTAGTGTTGAGGAAACAGAGATCCTGCAGAGAGACTTGGATAGTTTAGTGGAATGGGCAAAGAAGTGGCAAATGAAATACAATGTTGGAAATGTTGCACTTTGGTGGAAGAAATAAACAGGGCAGACTATTATTTAGATGGGGAGAGAATTCAAAATGCAGAGATGCAGAGGGACTTGGGATTCCTTGTGCAAGATGCCCTAAAGGTTAACCTGCGGGTTAAGTCGGTGGTGAAGAAGACGAATGCAATGTTGGCATTCATTTCTAGAGGTATAGAATATAAGAGCAGGAATGTGATGTTGAGGCTCTATAAGGCAGTCGTGAGACCACACTTGGGATATTGTGTACAGTTTTAGGCTCCTTATTTTAGAAAGGATATACTGACGTTGGAGAGGGTTCAGAGAAGATTCACGAGAATGATTCCAGGAATGAAAGGGTTACTGTATGAGGAACATCTGGCAGCTCTTGGGCTGTATTCCCTGGAGTTCAGGAGAATGAGGGGGGATCTCATAGAAACATTCCAAATGTTAAAAGGTCTGAATAGATTAGATTTGGCAAAGTTATTTCCCATGGTAGGGGATTCTAGGACAAGAGGGCACAACTTTAGGATTGAAGGACATTCTTTTAGAACTGAGATGTGGAGAAATTACTTTAGTCAGAGGGTGGTAAATCTGTGGAATTTGTTGCCACAAGCAGCTGTGGAGGCCAAATCACTGGGTGTATTAAAGGCAGAGATAGATAGGTTCTTGATTAGCCAGGGCATCAAAGGGTATGGGGAGGAGGCAGGGGAGTGGGAATGACTGGAAGAATTGGATCAGCTCATGGTTGAATGGCGGAGCAGACTGGATGGGCCAAGTGGTCTACTTCTGCTCCTATATCTCATGGTCTTATGGTCTTAATATAGATTCCCACTGGATGCCATGTCCTTAAATCATTTAGCACTCTGTTGCCAATTTCAAAGACTCCTACTCACCTTTCATTCCGTAGGTGAAGGGTGAAAGGTGAAATACTTAAGGGGAAGCTGATGGAGGACCTTCACTCAGAGGGTGGTGGAAGTGTGGATCAAATGGCCACTGAGGGTATGTTGCAAAGCTGAACAGGACAGGGGAGCCACTGGTTCTTCTGCTCATCCCTTTCATATATCAAGTGATCTGTTGCCCATTTACACCCATTTAACACAAGATTACATTCACTCAAAATCCAACCACAAAGTGATTTCCTTTTATGTGTTTTACTGTGATCTCCCTCCTGGACTCTGTACCAGTACCTCTGTGTCACATTCAAAAGTTCTGCCTTTATGGACTTATTTTTGTTGAAGGAAATGATTTTTGTTTTGCAAATCAGCTCTCTCCACTCAGTGACAGTCATCACCTCCACCCTACATTTTTTCCATGAGCTTTTGGCCATTGCCCAAGTTTGCATGGTAAGGCTTCAACACTGCCTCCATACAAAACTGCGAACATAAACAGACGCCACATATTCTCCTAGAGTGAAAGCTTACCACTGAATTCTGAATTACACAGTATTGTGGGCGGGGAGGGGAAGGCTATTGAAAGAATCATGGAAAATCAGAGCAATAAATTTCATGATTCCTCTAATTCCTTCTCCTTTTCCTTGATCCCCCACATCCATCCTTTCCCTCTTCCTCCTTCACCTCTCATCCTCATCCCCGACCCTCCCATAAACTATGCATGACTTCTCCCCCTCCGTTCACTCACTCACCTCAACACTACACAACCTACAGACTCAGCTTCAGGGATCCTACAGCTCGTCTTCTCAGTATTATATATATTTTTTGCAACTTTTTAAAATTTTGCACAGTGGTTTTTTGTCAGTCTTTATTGACATATAGTTTTTCATAAATTCTACTGTATTTCTTTGTTTTCCTGTAAATTCCCCAAGAAAAAGAATCTCAATAAAGTAGACCATAAGACATAGGAGCAGAATTAGGCCATTCAGCCCATCGAGTCTGCTCCACCAGTCAATCATGGCTGATTTATTATCCCTCACAACCCCATTCTCCTACCTTCTCCCTGTAACCTTTGACACCCTTACTAATCAAGAACCCATCAACTTCCACTTTAAATGTATCCAATGTCTTTGCCTCCACAACCATCCATGGCAATGAATTCCACAGATTCCCCACCTTCTGGTTAAATAAATTTTTCCTGATCTCTGCTCTAAAGGGATTTATTCTATTCTGAGTCTGTGTCCTCCGGTCCTAAACTCCCCCACTATAGGAAACATCCTATAAACATCAGCATCCTGATGAAGGGTCTCGACCCGAAACAATGACTGTTTACTCTTTTTGATAAATGCTGCCTGGCCTGCTGAGTTTCTCCAGTATTTTGTGTGTACTGCTTGGACTTTCAGCACCTGTAGATTTTCTTGTGTAAAAGAAACGTCCTCTCCATATCCACTCAATTCAGGTCTTTCAATATTTGATAGGTTTCAATGAGACCTCCCTTCATTCTTCTGAACTCCAGTGAGTACAGACCCAGAGCCATCAACTTTCCTTCTTGTTTTCATCCTTCCATTCCAGGAATCGTTCTCAATATTCTTGTCTGGACCATCTCCAAGGCCAGCAAATCCTTTTTTAGATGAGGGGCCCAAAACTGCTCACAATACCCCAAGTGCAGTCTGACCAATGCCTTACAAAGCCTTAGTATTACATCCCTGTCCTCGTATTCTCATCCTTGAAATGAATGCTAACTTTGCATTTGCTTTCCTTTCCAAGTTCTCAACCTGCAAAATCACCTTTAAAGAGTCCTGCCTGAGGACTCTCAAACCCCTTTGCACCTCCGATTTCTGAACTTTTTCCCCACTGAGAAGAAAGTCAATGCCTTTTTCCTTCTGCCAAAGTGCAAGACCATACACTTCCCTGCACTATATTCCATCTGCCCCTTCTTTGCCCATTCTCCCAATCTGCCCAAGTCCTTCTGCAGGCTCCCTGCTTCCTCAACACAACCTGCCCCTCCTCCTATTATCTTTGAGTCATCTGCAAACGTGGCCATCATCCAAATCATTGAGATATAATGTGAAAAAAGAACGAATCTTAGAGACATATACAGAATCTTTGAAAAGAAGTTATCCCAACACTGACCCCTGTGGAACACTGCTAGTCACCAGCAGCCAATCACTAAAGGCCCCTTTCATTCCCACTCTTTGCCTCCTGCTAGTCAACCAATCTTCTATATGTACTTTGATAATAAATGTTATTGTGCCTCTGTCTCCCCTCTTCACCAACCTTTCCCCTCACCATCCCATCTATCGTCTCTCCCTCCTTACTTCCTTCCCTCACCCAATTCCTCCTCTTCCCCCTCCCGCCACAGCCTCATTAAATCCCCACAGATTCCAACTCTCCCCGACACAGTAATGGACAATATACAGAGGCCAGTTAACCTAATATCGCTGAGACGTGCAAGGAAGCTGAAGGGAAACCCATGCGGTGGTGGGGGAAAACATGCAAACTCCACATGGGCAGCAACAGAGGTTGACATTAAACACAGCCTCTGTGATGTGAGGCAGCGACTCTGGCAGATTTACCAGAATCTGGGGTGGGGGAGCTAATGAAAATGTGGGAAATGTGGGGTTAATGTAGCATTAGTGTTATGGGGTGGTGGATAGTCAGCATGGACTTAATGGGCCAAAGGGTCTGTACTGAACTGGAGAGTATGACATCGGTGGCAGAGCGGAGGGCGCTGAGTAGGCTACGGTCAATCATGGAAAACCCTGAACATCCTCTGCACAGCACCATCCAGAGACGGAGAAGCAGCTTCAGCAGCAGGTTGCTGTCAATGCAATGCTCCTCAGACAGGATGAAGAGATCATTACTCCCCAATGCCATTCGGCTCTACAATTCAACCACCAGGGGCAAGACATGTTAAAGTGCCGGGGTTAGGACTGAGCTTAAGTTACCACTCAATGTACTTTAGCAAACTATTTAAGAACTTTTTAAAAGCTATTTATTAATGCTTTTTGGGAGGGTGATTTTAGAAGCATATCATATTTATACTGAGTTAAATACTGTAGGTAATTAGTTTTGCTACAATAAGTGTATGGGACACTGGAAAAATGTTTGAATTTCCCCTTGGGGATGAATAAAGTATCTATCTATCTATCTATCTATCTATCTATCTACTGTACACATTTGCAATCCCATCCTGCTTTCCTTTTATTTTCTCAACATTCCTTCTCTTCTCAATACCCCTCCCCTGTCCTTGCATGCCTTTCCCACATCCTACTTCTCCTGTATGCTCTCACTGCACCCTGACACTGAAACTGCGAAGTTACAAAGCATTCCGACTGGTATGGAAGCTCCAATGCACAGGATCACAAGATGGTTGTAGATTCAGCCAGCTCCACCACAGGCATGTGTCTCCCCACCTTAAAGGACATCGTCAAAAGGCAGCACTTCAAGAAGGTTGCATCCACCGTTGACACACACCACGGAACACTTTCCTTTATCATTACTACCATCAGAGAGGGGTACAGGAGCCTGATGACACCCAATGTTTGGGAACAGCTTCTTTCCCTACACCATCAGATTTCTGAATGGTCCGTGCTCTTATGCACTTACAGTCTGGTCACCCCATTGGACGTGGAGTATTGTGTGTAATCTCATCGCCCCATTGGACGTGGAGTATTGTGTGTAATCTCATCATCCCATTGGACGTGGAGTATTGTGTGTAATCTCATCACCCCATTGGACGTGGAGTATTGTGTGTAATCTCATCTCCTCATTGGACGTGGAGTATTGTGTGTAATCTCATCACCCCATTGGACGTGGAGTATTGTGTGTAATCTCATCTCTTCATTGGACGTGGAGTATTGTGTGTAATCTCATCACCTTATTGGACGTGGAGTATTGTGTGTAATCTCATCGCCCCATTGGACGTGGAGTATTGTGTGTAATCTCATCATCCCATTGGACGTGGAGTATTGTGTGTAATCTCATCACCCCATTGGACGTGGAGTATTGTGTGTAATCTCATCACCCCATTGGACGTGGAGTATTGTGTGTAATCTCATCACCTCATTGGACGTGGAGTATTGTGTGTAATCTCATCGCCTCATTGGACGTGGAGTATTGTGTGTAATCTCATCGCCCCATTGGACGTGGAGTATTGTGTGTAATCTCATCATCCCATTGGACGTGGAGTATTGTGTGTAATCTCATCATCCCATTGGACGTGGAGTATTGTGTGTAATCTCATCACCCCATTGGATGTGGAGTATTGTGTGTAATCTCATCACCCCATTGGACGTGGAGTATTGTGTGTAATCTCATCACCTCATTGGACGTGGAGTATTGTGTGTAATCTCATCACCTCATTGGACGTGGAGTATTGTGTGTAATCTCATCACCCCGTTGGATGTGGAGTATTGTGTGTAATCTCATCTCCTCATTGGACGTGGAGTATTGTGTGTAACCTCATCTCCTCATTGAACGTGTTGTGTGTAATCTCATCACCCCATTGGATGTGGAGTTTTGTGTGTAATCTCATCACCCCATTGGACGTGGAGTATTGTGTGTAATCTCATCACCTCATTGGACGTGGAGTATTGTGTGTAATCTCATCACCCCGTTGGATGTGGAGTATTGTGTGTAATCTCATCAACCCATTGGACGTGGAGTATTGTGTGTAATCTCATCACCTCATTGGACGTGGAGTATTGTGTGTAATCTCATCACCTCATTGGACGTGGAGTATTGTGTGTAATCTCATCACCTCATTGGACGTGGAGTATTGTGTGTAATCTCATCACCCCGTTGGATGTGGAGTATTGTGTGTAATCTCATCTCCTCATTGGACGTGGAGTATTGTGTGTAATCTCATCTTCCCATTGGATGTGGAGTATTGTGTGTAATCTCATCACCTCATTGGACGTGGAGTATTGTGTGTAATCTCATCACCCCATTGGATGTGGAGTATTGTGTGTAATCTCATCACCCTATTGGACGTGGAGTATTGTGTGTAATCTCATCACCCCATTGGATGTGTTGTGTGTAATCTCATCTCCTCATTGGATGTGGAGTATTGTGTGTAATCTCATCTCCTCATTGGACGTGGAGTATTGTGTGTAATCTCATCACCCCATTGGATGTGTTGTGTGTAATCTCATCTCCTCATTGGTTGTGGAGTATTGTGTGTAATCTCATCTCCTCATTGGACGTGGAGTATTGTGTGTAATCTCATCACCCCATTGGACGTGGAGTATTGTGTGTAATCTCATTTTCCCATTGGATGTGGAGTATTGTGTGTAATCTCATCACCCCATTGGATGTGGAGTATTGTGTGTAATCTCATCTCCTCATTGGATGTGGAGTATTGTGTGTAATCTCATTTTCCCATTGGATGTGGAGTATTGTGTGTAATCTCATCTTCCCATTGGATGTGGAGTATTGTGTGTAATCTCATCACCCCATTGGACGTGGAGTATTGTGTGTAATCTCATCACCTCATTACAGGAAGGATGTGGAGGAATTGGAGAGGATGCAGAAGAGGTTTGCCAGGATGCTGTCAGATTAGAGGTTATGAGCTGTAAAGTAAAGCTAGATAAATCTGCATTGTTTTCTCTGGAGCTGCAGAGACTGAGGGGAGACCTGATAAAATGTATAAAATTATGAGAGGCGGAGATGGGGTGGACAGTCAGAATCTGTCTCCCAGGTTAGAAATGTCAAACACTGGAGGACATAGCTTTCAGGTGAGAGTGGGAAAGTCTAAGGGAGGTGTGTGGATTAAGTTTTATGCAAAATGAGTGGTGGGTGCTTGGAATGTGCTGCTGCGGTGGTGGCGGAAGCAGATGCGGTAATGATTCCTGTGTCAATCCAAGAGGCTTTTGGGTGGATACGGATACGGATACGGATCATGTGCAGGTACAAAAGATCAGACAGACTTGACACTGGGGTCAACATTGTGGGCTGGTGGCTGTCTCTGAGCTCTGCTGTTCTATGTTCTATGAGGAGATTTTCAGCATCGTGTGGGGAGAAGTTAAATCGATGAAATAAAACAGTACTGATAAACCAGATATGGAACTGAGTTTACAAATAGTCTTGTTTAGTTTCCTCCAGTGGCAAGGAAGAGGTCTGTAGCTTGTGACAAAGGTAGAACGATTTTAGACAAATCAATGAGCATCTTACATCTGAATATCTATGCTCATCACTACTGGGTGTTGTACACAAGGCCAAAACCTCGGTGCTGAACGATGGTACAAGATAGAGACTCACTTTTAAGGACACTTTACAACTCATGTTCTCAGTAACTTTTTGCACAATTTTTCTTCCTTTGCACATTGGTTGTCTGTCAGTCTTTGTTTATGTACAATTTTTTGTGAAGTCCATTGTATTTCTTTATTTTCCTGTAAATCCCTTGAAGAAAACATATCTTAAGGTTTGAAATGGTGAGATGATCAGCATTCTGATGGGCGTTCTTCGGAGCATGGATCCAAATTCCTGAAGGAAAGGGGTGAGGTGGGGAGGTGGGTACCAATGCAAAACATCAGATTTGGAAGAACAAGGTTTGGGGGGGGGGATGTGTGTTTTCAGGCTGGGCGAGGTTACAGATATAAAGTGGGATAAGATTGTGAAAAGATTTAAATAAGTTTGAGCATTTTTAAAATTTGGGGAATTTTTGCAACATTTGTCCTGCCCCTTTCAGAATGCACAATATCACCTTACATCAACTAAGTACCTGTGAAGAATAGCTTCTATCGTATTTAATATCACCAGCATATGTCATGAATAGGAAATGCCGCAGCCAATCTGTGCATAACAAGCTTCCTTACACAGCTATAAGATAATGGCCAAATAATCTGATTTCCATTGGTATTACTTAAGAGATAAAATTGGAAAAAGCAACAGTGGCAACTCTTCACGGACGTCAGCACACTTGAGGGAGCAGACAGTGTTCAAATCTCACCCAAGTGCCGAGCCTCTCGGCTCCTCTCAGCATTGCACTGGAACGTCAGCACAGATTTTTGTGCTCAAGACCTGCCCTACGATTCTCTGACTTAAAGACAAGAGTGCAAGGAACTGAGACTGTGCTGGCGAGAACAGAGAGTCAGTGTTAGTGCTGGACACAGGGATGTGGCCAGGGATGGTACTTCCGCAAAGGCTGCTCTCTGTTCTCCATCAAAGTGGAGTTTATCACCTTGTGCGCAAGTTACTGGTGCAAGGAAAACTTACAGCAGCATCACAGGCAAAGAGTATCATCTAAGCAGCATTCGCATGAAAAAAAACAGAAATTAAACAAATGAAAACATTTAAGACCAAAATAATCCATCATTGAGCAAAGTGGTCACAGTGTTGTACCAAGGTAGTGATTAGTTTAGTGCCGGATGGTTCAAGAACCGAATCATTATATTTACACCACTTGTGATCACTGCCAATCTGTGACTTTAAAAGGTACAGGGACAGGGAGCATGAATCTATTAGAACATTTATTTCTTGAGATACACTGCAGAATAGGCCCTTAAAGCCACACCGCACGGCAATGCCCTAAGTTAACCATTGCCTAATCACGGGGCAATTTAACCTACCAATTGGTACATCTTTGGACTGTGGGCGGAAACTGGGGCTCCCGGAGCAAGCCAACGTGGTCACAGGAGAATGTACAAACTGCTTACAGGCAGCGGCGGGAATTGAGCGCAGGTCGCCTGTGCTATACAGCATTGATTCAACCGCTATGTAATTTTACCGCCCCATGAGGACAGTGAGGCCCTTTGGCCCTTTGTTGTGCTGACCTTCTAACCTACTCTAAGAGCAAGCTAACCCTGCTCTCCTATTTAACCCTTCATTTCCCATCATCCAGTTGCTTTTCTAAGAGTTTCTTAAATGTACCCAATGTATCTGCCCCCACCACCACCCCTGGCAGGGCGTTCCATGCCCTCACCAGCAGCCCTGGCAGGGCATTCCATGCCCCCACCACCACCCCTGGCAGGGCATTCCTTGCACCCACCAGCCTCTGTGTAAAGAACTTACCTCTGACATCCCTCCCTATACTTTCCTCCAATTACCTTATAACCATCCTCCCCGTTGCAGAAGCATTTCAGAATTCAGAGTGAATGGATATTTAGTGCAAAGTGAATCAGGTGCTGGACATTTGGAAGGCTTGAGGATGGCCGGGTGACCATTGGGATCGTTTTCTACAGACAGACAGACAGACATACTTTATTGATCCCGAGGGAAATTGGGTTTCGTTACAATCGCACCAACCAAGAATAGTGTCGAAATATAGCAATATAAAACCATAAATAATTAAGTAATAATAAGTAAATTATTCCAAGTGGAAATAAGTCCAGGACCAGTCTATTGGCTCAGGGTGTCTGACACTCCGAGGGAGGAGTTGTAAAGTTTGATGGCCACAGGCAGGAATGACTTCCTATGATGCTCAGTGTTGCATCTCGGTGGAATGAATCTCTGGCTGAATGTACTCCTGTGCCTAACCAGTATATTATGGAGTGGATGGGAGTCATTGTCCAAGATGGCATGCAACTTGGACAGCATCCTCTTTTCAGACACCACCATCAGAGAGGGACCAAAGTGTAGAATGAAAGTCTTTCCCTGTGGCTGAGGTGGTGGGGGTCGAGGGGATTTGTGGTGGGGTGGACATTCCTGATGCTCATGAAGTTGCCTTGGTGACAGGTTGGCAATGGGGCTGGAAACTTGGAAGCGCAGCTCTGGCTCAAATAGGATGCTGGGGGTCTGGCTCTCTGCAGAGTGGTGGGGAATTAGCAGGAAAAGAGATGGAATCAGTGTAGAAATTATTCAGAGTTGAATTCAAGAGGGTAAATGACATTTTCAAGTTTGAATCATAGAGCCATAGAGCACTACCGTGCAGATACTGGCCCATCAGCCCATCTAGTCAGTGCTGAAATATTGTTCAGCCTGATCCCATCAACCTGCATCTGGACTGTACCTCTCCCATCCATGTACTTATCCCAATTTCTCTTACCTGTTGAACCTTGTGGTTCCTTCAGGTTGTTATAGCCAGGGGTGGGAATGGGGACAAGCTTCCACTCCCTATGAAATGCTCTCAATGGCGTGCACCTCAAATAGCCTCCGACTACTAAGTTCAGCTCCTGATCTTTGCATATGGCTAGGTTACTAAGCCAGTACCAGTACCAACTGACAGGAGAAGTGGCAAAGACAGGTTACTGGCGCTTTTAAACCAGTCACTTTGGGCAGATGGGGCTTGTTAGCCGTGGCTGGTAGCTCATCTAGGAGGAGGAAAACCCTAATCTCAAACCCCACATCCTTGCGGCCATACCCACTCAAGGGTGAAGGCTTTGAGAGTAAACCCTGAGAGAAAAATCTGGAGCTGGAGTCCCTAAGGCAGACTACATTGAGCTCAATGCTGACTGGCAACTCCCTCGACACTGCTGGTAACAACTTGTATTGGTCTTTGCTGTTTCTTTGGGTTGATCAGATGCCTGGAGAGAGGGAGTTTGCAACATGGATAACAGCCTGCTCTCCGTATCGTACTGCCGAGGCCTGTGGACCTAGACAGCTAGGACACAACATCAATGGTCGACCCTGACTGACGGAGGTCTCATTCATTCACTCTTAAGACCAGAAGATGCAGGAGCCGAATGAGGCCATTTGGCCCATCGAGCTCCGCTATTTCATCATGGCTGATCCATTTTCCCTCTCAGGCCCAATTTTCTGCCTTCTCTCCGTATCTGTTCATGCCCTGACCAATCAAGAATTTAGTCCTCTTGAAATGAATACTTACATGCCTTCCTCAGCGCAGACTCACCCTGTAAACTAACCTTAAGGGAATCTTGCACAAAGACTCCCAAATCCCTTTGCGGCCCAGAATTTTGTACTTTCTCTCCATTTTGAAAATAGTCAACACCTTCATTACTTCTACCATTGTGCATGACCTTACACTACCTGACACTGTATTCCATCTGTCTCTTATCTGCCCATTCTCCTAATCTGTCTATATCCTTATGTAACCTTCCTATTTCGTCAAAACTACCTGCCCCTCCACCTATCTTTGTATCATCTGAAAACTTTGCATCAAAGCTATTAATTCCATCATCTAAATCATTGGCATATAACATTAAAAAGAATCGCTTCCAGCGCAGAACCCTGTCGAGCACCACCAGCGACCGGCAGCCTGTTGGTTCACTTTTTTATTCCCAGTCTTTGCCTCCTGCCAATCAGCCATTGCTTTATCCATGATAGAATGTTCCCTGTAATACCATGGGCTTGTAGCTTTTTAAGTTGCCTCATATGTGGCATCTTGTCAAAGGCCTTCTGAAAATCCAAGTACACAACGGCAACTGATTCTCCTTTGTCTGTCCTGCTTGTTATTTCCTCAAAGAATTCCAACAGATTTGTCAGGCCAGAAATTCCCTTGTGGAAACCATGCTGACTATGGCCTATTTTATCATGTGCTTTCATGTACCCCAAAACCATACCCTTAACAATCAACTCCATCGTCTTCCCAACCACTGAGGTCAGACTAATTGGCCTATGATTTCCTATCTTCTGCGTTTCTCCCTTCTTGAAGAGCGGAGTGACATTTGCAATTTTCTAGTCTTCCAGAATCATTCCGGAATCTAGTGATTCTTGAAAGATTAATGTGAATGCCTCCACAATCTCTTCAGCTACCCCTTTCACAACCCTGCGGTGTACAGCAGCTGGTCCAAGTGACTGACTTACCTACCTTCAGACCTTCCAGTTTCACAAGAACCTTCTCTCTAGAAATGGTAACTTCACAGACTGCATGACCCCTGACACCTGGAACTTACAACATACTGCTAGTTTCTTCCACAGTGTAGACTGATTCAAAAATACTTATTCAGTTCAACCACTATTTCCTTGTCCCCCTTTACTACCTCTTCAGCATCATTTTCCAGTGGTCCGATATCCACTCTTGCCTCTCCTGACCCCACATTCACCACTTCCGCTGGCAGCTCATTCCACACTCTCACCACTCCCATGCTCCAATAAGCATTTCACCTTTCACTCTTAACCTATGACATCTACTCATCCAACTTCAGTGGAAGAAGCTTGCTTGCAATGACCCTATCTACGTCCCTCATAATTTTTTTGTACCAATTATGATGGACATTGATAGAATAAATGCAAGAAGTTGCTTGAATTCCTTTTTGTCAAGTTCGAAGTAAATTTATTATCGAAGAACGTATATGTCTCCATATATTACCCTGGGATTAATTTTCTTGCAGGTATCCAAAGTAAATACAAAGAAATACAACAGAATCAATGAAAAGCTACACACAAATAGTCATAACGACTAATGGTCAAAAACTGACGAACTGTGCAAAGACAAATAAAAAGTAATAATGTTGAGATTGTGTGTTGTAAAGTCCTTGAAAGTGAGTCTGTAGGTTGTGGAATCTGCTCCGTGTTGAGCTGAGTGAAGTTATCTACACTGGTTCAGGAGCCTGATGGTTGTCGGGGAAAAACTGTTCCTGTACCTGGTGGTGTGGGACCTAGACTACTGTAGTCAGGCTCCTTGCTGACGGCAGCATCTCCTTTTCCGTCAGGAATCCCAAGGGAGGACACACTGCACCAACTACTCACAAATCGTTAAATTTTGTAGCGAAGCCTGTTTGGTCAGACCTGTTCCTGCTCACAGGATGGGTAGCCTGCTGAGCGCAGTATGACTGAGCGGCCAATGCAGCCAGCATCCTATAAACACTTATATTTACACTGAGGGGCCAAGGGTTCGGGAGCGTTCTTATGTCAACAAGGAGCATAACTTCGAACTGCTAAGGAGGAGGGTGATAAGTTTCAAAGCACTTAGCAATTTTTGCCTAAGTAACACGTCTTGTCAGGATATTTCTTTCGGTGTAGTCTGCTACAAGTGGACAGATGTCTTCTTCTAGGGTAAGCATTCAAAGTGGAATGAACATTGGAGCTCAAGGTCAAGAGGGTGTGACTTAACTGCACAAGAGCTACTCGCACTTTGGCATGCTTGGCCTTAAAATGGGGGCCACAGGAATGCTTAGTGAGAGATGGAAAATTGCATACAGCTGCAGTTGGAACCATAGTCAGGGTGATGGCTTAATAGTGGGAGTACAATTAGGCGGGGCGGACTTGTTGGAGGGCCTGTTACCGTGCTGTACCTCCAAATAAAAAAAATGTTTTTAAAATAAAAATGTCATAAGAATAAAAGATGATATCAAACTTATTTCCCCCTGAACTCTGATCAACTGAAGCTTTTGAGGGCAACACAGCGGTGTAGCAGAGAGCGTAACGCTAATACGGTGCCACAGATTACCGGTCAGGGTTTCATTCTCGCTACTGTCTGTAAGGAGTTTATTCATGATCGCTTGTTTCCTCCAGGTGCTCCAGTTTGCTCCCACATTCCAAAGATGTACGTACATGTTAGGGTTAGTAAGTTGTGGGCATGCTATGTTGGGCTACCCAGCGCAAGTCACGCTCATTTAATTTGACACAAAGAACGCATTTCATTGTATGTTTCAGTGTACAAGTGACAAATAAAGCTTCTCTTTAACGTTGGCTGCAGGCACTGTGACTGACTGGGCGGTGTTTGGTGGAATCCCTGCTCTTGGGTTCTAGATCTCTTGAAAGGAATGCTAACATGGCTTTTGACTTCCTCACCACCAACTCCACCTGCAAATTAACCTTCAAGGTGTTCTGCACAAGGACTCCCAAGTCCTTTGCATCTCAGATTTTTGGATTTTCTCACCATTTAGAAAATAGTCTGCACATTTATTTCTTCTACCAAAGTGCATGACCATGCATTTTCCAACATCGTATTTCATTTGCCACTTTCTTGCCCATTCTCCAAATCTAAGGTCCTTCTGCATCCTACCTGTTTATTCAACACTGCCTGCCCTTCAACCAGTCTTCATATCTGTAAACTTGGCAACAAAGCCCACTTCATTCCCGCATCTAAATCATTGATATACATCATATAAAGGCGTGGTCCCAACACTGACCCCAGCGGAACACAACTAGTCACTGGCCGCCAACCAGAAAAGGATCCTTTTATTCCCACTCGCTGCCTCCTACCAATTAGCCAATGCTCTAACCACGTTAGTAACTTGCCTATAATACCATGGGGTCTTAAGTTTGAAGTTAATAACTCATCGGGGTGATTGATAAGTTTGTGGCCTAAGGTAGAAGGAGATGAGTTATTAACTTCAAACTTTCTGCATAATCACTCAAAGGGTTGACCTGCATGTGCACGTAACGAGAGCTGTAGAACTCATCTCTTACTACCTCAGGCCACTAACTTATCAATTGCCCATCTGTGGACACTTTCTGGAGGTCCAAGATCCGTATACTCCATGACTGCTGGATTAAGTGTGTGAATGTAGGAGGGGACTATGTTGCAAAATAAATGTGCTAGGTTTTCTATAATTGACTCCTTCTACCTTAGGCCACGAACATATCAATCACCCCTTGTACCATTTTGCCATTTGAGTGTTTCTTTGTTTTTGGAATACACCTATCCAGCACCTTCCTCATTTTTCCCAGAAACTCACACCATTGCTTCTCTGCTGTCATCCCTACCAGCATTTCCTTCCAATTTACTTTGGCCAACTCCTCTCTCATACCACTGTAATTTCCTTTAAGTCAGTGAAATATTGCTGTCAGACTTTCTCCCTATCAAACTTCAACCTGAACTCAGTCATATTGTGATCACTACCTCCTCAGGGTTCTTTTAGCTTAAGCTCCCTAATCATCTCTGGTTCATTACATAAATCAGGTTGGATGTGTCCAGAGCCTCCAGTGGGGCTAAGCTTTGAAAGGGTAAGTCAAACGCAGCTTTGCGCTGACGTTTTGGTGATCTGCTTTGTGCTTCTCTCTCTATGCTGTAGTTGACAGCTCATTCTGTGAATCTTTCTGCTCACTCAGAGATCCCAAAGGCTCCATCATCTCTCCCATTGTGCGTTTTCCCCACATCAGTCACCTCCTCCACTTATCACCCAAATGTGTTCAATGCTCTGCTGATGACCTCATTCTATGTTCATTATCTTCCCTTTGATCACAAATCCTTCGTGTTCACATCCTCCAGACTTCCTGTACTGCAGTGACTGAATCACTACATCTCTAACTTTCCTTGGCCATTCAACAAGGCAATGTTCTTTTCAATCATTCATCCTTTTAGCATGTGTCATGCCAGTGTATGAATAGCCACCAGCTTTCAGCTCTTAATGATTCCACCTTTAAATCTTCATCTTCATTCAGTGGCCATGTTATTAGGTTCCTCAGTGGTCATATTAAGTTCCTCATGTACTTAATAAGATGGTCATTGAGTTCATGGTCCTCTGTCGCTGTAGTCCATCCACTTCAAGGTTAAATGTGGTTTGCACTTTGCACTCCACTCTTGTGAATATTTGCGTTACTGTCACCCTCCTGTCAGTTTAGACCAGTCTAACCATTCTCCTCTGACCTCTCTCATTAACAAGGTGAGTTTTTTCCCCCACAGAGATGTCATTCACTGGATTTTTTTCCCACACCTTTCTTTGTAAACTCTAGAGACTATTGTGTGTGAAGATCCTAGGAGATTGGCCATTTTTGGGATTCTCAAACCACCCTTTCTGGCACCACCAATCATTCCACAGTCCAAGTCATTAGATCACATTTCTTCCCTATTCTGATATTTGGTCTGAACAACAACCGAACCTCTTGCTTTTATGCACTGAATTGCTGTCACGTGATTGCCTGATTAGATATTTGCTTTAACGAGCAGGAGGCCAACTGCACCTAATAAGTGTATTACATATTGTATAACTCCTCCAATTACTTAATCATCCTAACCCTATCATCCTCATTACTGAACTACCTTCAAAATGTTCACATTCCTTTTCCTGTCGAACACTTGGAAAGGCAGGAATTGATCTGGGATATTCAGCACTGGTGTGTTGTTGAGAGATCCTGTCCAATTTAATTGAATTTTTAAAGAGATGATGTCGTAACAACAACCTTGAACTCGACATTAGTAAGACCAAGAATTTAATTGTGGACGTCAGGAAGGGAAGTCAAGGGAACGCACACCGGACCTCATTCAGGGTCAGCAGTGAAGAGGCCAATATGGCTGATGGACATCAGTAAAGTCTTTATCAAGGTCCTTTTGGAAAGCAGGTCCATATGTTTAGTGCTCCTGGAATCTAAGGCAAAATTAGCTTGGTTGTAAAAGTATGGGTAGTAGCTATTGCGAGTGTGAACAGTGGGTGGTGCCTAGATTTTGTGTTTCGTTTTATACAGTAACAACGTAGATGTGAAAATAGGTGGTACAACTAAATTTGCAGATGGCTTAAAAATTAGTACTGCCCTTGAAAGTGAAGAGGGTAGTCTTAAGCTAGAGGCATTTTTGATTTTACTGGGAATGTTGTATACAAAGGGCCCAGAGTATTGTTGAGGACCCCTACCAACCATCCTACAATCTCTTTGACACACTATCATCAGGAAGGAGGTACAGAAGCATCAGGACTAGGACTGCCAGACTGGGTAACAGCTTCTTCCCTGTGACTAATGAATTCCCTGCCACCACTGAGGTCTCGGCACGAGGACAGCAAGCTGTTTACTGTTTTTATTTTGCCCGATAAGCTGTTGGTATCTAGGGCGGCAATGAAGGTCTTCCATCTCTGGCAGCATTCACAGTTTCGTTTATTGTATCAGTAGCTTCCTCTCAGTTTACTGTCAGTCATGCAAGTCCCGAGTGGAGACTCAGGAATACCGCTGCATTCAGATGCGGAAGGATTCTTCATTGCTGTTTCTGTAACAGTTTTGTTTGACCAGTCAGGGTTGTTGGCCATTAGCTGAACCACTGAAACTGGAGGACTGGTGGACCACTCTTAGTCTGGCCTCTACCCTTTGACCTGTTTGGCATGGGTGACCCTACCAAGAGCCAAAGTGTAAAGCACTAACTCCAGCCAGCATAGCTCCCCGGGTCATTGAGGAATGCAAGCCTCCAAACCACGACAAGATTGTGGTCCTCTTGGGTGAGTTTACTGTTTACTGTTGTCTGTTTACCTGTGCTGTGCATCACACACGTTTTTGAATTATATTTTATTAATTTTTATGGTAATATTTTTTTTCATGCGCTATATGTGATTATATATTTTGTGGGTGCTGGAGGAACATTGTTTTACTTGGTTATATATATGTACAGTCAGATGACAATAAACTTGAACAGTAAGTTGTCTAAGGAAATGGCAATTGACTTGAATGCTGGTATGTGAGGTAATACATTTTGGGGCTATAATAAGTGGCATATGCTTTGAACAGTTGACTCCAAGGTAGGGGTTCCCAACCTGGTGTCCACGGACCCTTCGGTTAATGGTAGAGGACCACGGCATAAGAAGGGTTGGGAACACATGGTCCAAGGGAATATAGAGGAACAGGGAGGGCTTGATAAGTGAGTACAAAGATCTCTGAAGGTGGCAGCATAGATAGATAGGGTGCTGAAGCAGGCATACAGAATACTTGCTTCATTAGCTAGGGCATAGAGTATAAGATAGGTAAGTCTTGGCACTACATTATAAAGCCTTGGGTAGTCCACCGCTAGAGTACTGCGTAGTTCTGGCCATTGCATGATGGGAAGGATGCAGTTGCCCTGGAGGGGGCACAGAAGAGAGTCACCAGGACATTGCCTGGGTTGGAACATTTCAGCTGTGAGGGGAGAATGGGTTTGTTTTCCAAGGCTGAGTGATACTTGACAGAGGTGTACAGAATTATACAAGGCATAGCTAGACCAGATAATGCTGAAGTTTCTCCCAGGGTAGGGGGTAAAGATCAGAGGGCATTGGTTTAAACTTTAGGAGGGAATCTGAGAAGAGGGTGCCTGTAATCCAGAACACAGTGCCTGGGAAGAAGGTGGGGGCATATGCTTTCACAACTTTGAAGATAAATAGAGATCAGCATTGGAACTGCCAAGGGATAATTGGCAATGGAGCAAATGGTGGATGAGTGATGATGGCCTCGCTCTGTTCTCACAGGGCAGTGACTTGGGCAGGTGGTGAGGAATGGCCACAGTCTAGGCCTCTGATCCTTGCTTGAAGGCCAGCGACCAGGAGTCATGCAAGAAGCATGAGGAGGCGTGGAGGCTAGTGAGTCGACATGCCCAGAGTTTGGGGTCCCATCATTGGCTAGTCCAGGCTTCGACAGCAAAGGTCAGATCCCAAAGTTCAACTGGAAGTCCGGAAGCTGAATCCTAATGCCGAAGCTAGGAAACTGGAGGCTGAGGCCTGCTGGTGTGTGTGGATGGGTGGGAAGAAAGTGGGGTGCTTTGCTTTTGTTGTTTTGATGCTTGTTGTGTTCTTTGTTGTCCTGCCGATCATTGTAAACATGCTATATTGGTGCTGGAGTGAGTGGTGCTATTTGCTGGCTTCCCCCAGCACATCCCTAGGTTGTGTTGGTTGTAAATGCAAATGACGCATTTCACCATATGTTTTGATGTGATAAACAAGTCTGAATTGGAATCTAAAAATGCTGGCAAATGGGATTGGTATGGATGGGATATCTGTCCACCTACCAGGGTGGACATATATCTCAACCAAAGGAGGTGTAAGGCACTCCTTCCCTCCTCTAGCCTGCAGGTCACCCTTGGGCAAGGTGTAGCACCTGCTTAGCCCTCCTGATCAGGGTCACATTGAAGCCATGGGAACAGGTGGTGGATGGTCATATGAGCAGTCGGTGCAGATCACAAGCCCTGGTTATGCAACCACTGACCCCAGGCAGACAGTCTCTGAAGAATATTAATAATGGCTCAGGTTACTCATCTTTTAAAGACACTGCCCAAAAATAGGCAATGGGAAACCAATTCTGTAGAAAAATTTACCAAGAAAAATCAAGATCATGGATAGACAATGACACCTACATCAAATGACATGGCACATAGTGATGGTGATGGCAGATTGGTAGTTGCTGGCCAGGATTGACAGGATGAGTCAACAAGACTCTAAAGTCAACGTTCATTCATGGATCAGGTTGTTTATGGGTCTGGAGATGTTTTCAACACTCACTCTGCACAAGACAACTGAATGGAGCAAGAACTGAAAACAAGGGAAAGTCTCAGTAGGTCAGGCAGCGACCACAGGGAGTGAAACAGAGTTCATTTCATGTCCAAGTCCTATCCATAAGACCATAAGATATAGGAGCAGATTTAGGCTATTTGCCCCATCAGGTCTGTTCCAACAATTTATCATGGCTGATTTAATCTTCTTCTCAGCTCCAATCTCCAGTCTTCGGCCGCGTATCCCTTCATGCTCTGACCGATCAAGAATCTATCAACCTCTGCCTTTTATATACATAAAGACTTGCTCCACAGCTGTCTGTAGCAAAGAATTCCACAGATTCACCGCTCTCTGGTTAAAGAAATTCCTCCTCATTTCCTAAAAGGACACCCCTCTATCTTGAGGCTGTGTCCTCTGTCCTTAGACTCTCCCACCATAGGAAGCATCCTCTCCACATTCACTATACCAAGGCCTTTCACCGTTCAATAGGTTTCAATTGGGTCACCCCTCTTTCTTCTGAATTCCAGTGAATACAGGTCCAGAGCCATCAGATAGTCTTCATATGACAAGCCATTCAATCCTGGAATCACTTTCATGAACCTTCTTTGAACCCTCTCCAGTTTCAGAATATCCTTTCTAAGATAAGGGGCCCAGAGCTGTTCACAATACTCCAAGTGAGGCCTCACCAGAGCTTTATAAGTTTCAAAATTACATCCTTGTTTTTATAGTCCTCTTGAAATGAATACTAACAGTACATTTGCCTTGCTCACCATAGACTCAGCCTGCAAATTAGCCTTTAGGGAATCCTGCATAAGGACTCCCGAGTCCCTTTAAGCCTCGGTTTTTTGTTTTTTTCTCTCCATTTAGAAAATAGTCTATTCTTTCATTTCTTCTACCAAAGTGCATGACCATCCAAATACCGACACTATATTCCATCTCCCATTTCTTTGCCTATTCTCCTAATCTGTCTGTCCTTCTGTAGCCTCTCTACTTCCTCAAAAGTACTGGTCCTCCACCTATCTTCATATCAACTTCAAATTTTGCAACGTAAAAAGAATTGGTCCCAACACAGTCTCCTGTGGAACACCACTAGTCACTGGCAGCCAGCCAGAAAAGGCTCCCTTTATTCCCACTCTTTGCCTTCTGCTAATCAGCCACTGCTTTATCTATGTTAGAATCTTTTCTGTAATACCATGGGCTCAAAGCTTGTTAGGCATCCTCATGTGTGGCATCTTGCCAAAGGCCTTCTTAAAACCCAAGTGCATAACATTAACCAATTCTCCTTTGCCTGTCCTGCTTGTTATTTCTTCAAAGAATTCCAACAGATTTGTTGGGTAATATTTTCCCTTGAGGAAACCATGCAGATTACAGCCTATTTTGTCATGTGCCTCCAATTACCCTGAGACCGCATCCTTAATAATCGACTCCAACATCTTCCCAAACACTGAGGTAAGACTAACTTGCCTATAGTTTCCTTTCTTCTTTCTCTCTCCCTTCTTGAAAAGTGGAGTGACGTTTGCAATTGGACATTGGGTTTTGAAAGAAGCTCTTCAACCTGAAAAGTAATTTTCTTTATCTTTCCCCATTGAGTGTTACCAGCATTTTCTAGTTTTTGTTTTGGGTTTCCAGCATCTGCAATTTTTCTGCTATCTGACCTCTCAGTCACATTCAGCTTCTCCCTCAACAAACTAAATGCACACAGTTATCAACCAAAACAATATGCAAATTATGTGGGAGTTTCTCAATACTTCTGTGAGCACGGCATAATAGAACAAAGTCCAGCCAGCATATGTAGGGATTTAGCCAAGCCTAACCCGGAATCAGAGAAGAGTTGGGAATAAGGAAGGAGAGTTTGAGTACTACAGAGAGACCAGGAAATAAACCTCCCTCTGGGTGCCACCACTCCTGCAAGAAATCTACCTCCATGCCAACCAGCTGTCGATTCACTCAACGTTACAGTCAGGGTACTGCGAGAGGTAGATCCTGCAGAGCTAGCAAGAATCTGAACTCATTCATCAGAGTGTGAAGTTAAATAACGTGGATTATCACTGAAAACCCCAACCTCGCCAGCACTATACCTCTTCGCTCCTATCCCTCTGATTCTTTTGACACCTTGTCTTATGCCTCACTTGCCAATGCTGGAAAGACTCTTTTTTTTAACATAGAACATAAACCACTACAGCACAGTACAGGTCCTTTGGCCATGATGTTGTGCTCACTTTTTAACCTGCTCTAAGATCAATCTAACCCTTCCCTACTACAAAGCTGTCCGTTTTCCTATCAACCATGTGCCTATTAAGAAGTTTCTTAGATGTTCCTGATGCATCTGCCTCTATCAGCACCCCTGGCGGGGCATTTCATGCACCTTCTATCCTCTGTGTAAAGAATGTTGCCCCGACAACCTCCCTATATTTTCCTCCAATCACCGGAAAGTTAGCTATTTCTGGTATTAGCTATTTCCACCCTGGGAAAAAGTCTTTAGCTATCCGCTCAATCTATGTTTCATCACATTAAACACATTATCAAGTTGCCTGTCATCACCTTTGCCCTAGCTCACTCAAACTATCTTCATAAGACATGCTCTCTAATCCTGGTAGCATCCTGGTAAATCTCCTCTGCACCCTCTCTTTTTACATCCTTGCTATAATCAGCCGACCAGAAATAAAAACACGATATTCCGAGTGTGGTCTAACTGATCAAACCACTCAAGAGTCTGTAACACCTTGGTTGCTGCAACAAGACATGGCTTTGATTGAAGCCCCATTCAGTCATGGTATTGGTCTCGCAGTCTCTCTATTTCACTCTTCTCTCACAGTTCCTAGCACTATACTGGCAAAAGTGGCCAGTATTATTTATTTACTTTATTATCATTGTTAATATTATTATTTGTATTTTTTATCTTTTGCACATTGGTTATTGTTCAGTCCTTGTGTGTAGTTTTTCATTGATTCCATTGTGCTTCTTCATTCTACTGTCAATGCCAATCAAGAAGGTTAATCTTAGGGTAGTATATGGTGACATATAGTACTTTGACAATAATTTACTTTGACCCTTTGAGTTTCTCAAATTAATAGAATGTGGTACTTGGTGCAGACTCTTAAGGCAACCACTTCCAATATCCCAATGATATTCTTGTTGATATTATTGTTGTCAAGTTGCCTTGCACAACGGTTGTAGCGATAGCCACAATGTAAAACCTGTCAATGACCTGTAACTTCCCTTTTGGAGTTGAGCTTTTGCCCTGGCATTTTTGCGGTGTGAACTGAAGCAGCACGATTGTAGCATAGCATGTATAAGGTGAACTGAGGTGGCAGGGCCCGTGTCCGGGAGCGAAGAATGAGCCAATTGCCGGAGCGGATTTGGAGCCAATTCGAAGCAGCAGATCTGAGGTGAGGTGAGGCAGAGTCGAAGTGTCAGGGCCCAGGCCTGAGAATGAAGAACAAACTGAGGTTTGACCGATGTTAGCGCTGGGCTGGATTGGAAAGGTCAGGTACAGGCTGAATCAAGGCGGCGGGGCCCAGGCCCGAGAGCATATCAAAGCAGCAGGGCCCAAACATGAGAGTGAGGAACGAGCCGATTTAAGCGCCAGGCAAGATTGAAAAGGTCAGGGTGTTGGGGCCAAAGGCAAGGGACGGACTTATATTCAGGGCACAGCTTGTTGAGGTTTACTCATCTCTGCACTGGTCTAAGGCTTTGGCCTCCAACTAACGGGATCCTGGACCATCTGCAATGATAACTGGCTTCGTGCCTTTGAATTCACTTTAGTGAACTTCAGATCTGAGTGTTATTTGCTTACTTTTATTGTTTGTACAACTTGTTCTTTTTTTTGCACATTGGGTGTTTGATGATCTTCTTTAATAATGGATTCTATTGGCTTCCTGTGTTTTGTGACTGCCTGCAGGGAGACTAATCTCGAGGTTGGATATAGTATACATACTTAGATAATAAATTTATTCTGATCTTTGAAAATGTAACTTTGCCGCCCCTGTAACAATACTTCCAGTCTAGGTTCTCTTTGCTCTATGACTTGTCTGGTGGCAATTGTAATCGTAGTCAATTTCTTTTTGATGTTCTTTTCCATGCCTTGTGGCGCATCGGGCAGCAACCTTGCCGATCCTTTAGCATTTGTGTCTTTTTTTTATGAGGCCAAGTTGCCAGCTTGGTGCACAGTCCAGCAGGGATAGAAAGTGTGCAAGGAGCTGGCCGGATTCAAACCTGGGACAACTTGCCTCAAAGTCCAGTGCAGATGCCACCGTATCACTGCCTGCCTTTATATTTAAGTAATACTTAAGTAATGTTTGAATAATCTTGTGTATGGATTGGAAAATTAAGCATTCTTTTTCATTTAAGTAAGTCAATACGGGTTATGTGTATCAATACGTGATCGCATGCAGGTACAGCAGGCAGTGAAGAAAGCTAATGGCATGCTGGCCTTTATAACAAGAGGAATTGAGTATAGGAGTAAAGAGGTCCTTCTGCAGCTGTACAGGGCCCTGGTGAGACCACACCTGGAGTATTGTGTGCAGTTTTGGTCTCCAAATTTGAGGAAGGACATTCTTGCTATTGAGGGAGTGCAGCGTAGGTTCACAAGGTTAATTCCCGGAATGGCGGGACTGTCATATGTTGAAAGATTGGAGCGACTGGGCTTGTATACACTGGAATTTAGAAGGATGAGAGGGGATCTGATTGAGACATATAAGATTATTAAGGGATTGGACACGCTGGAGGCAGGAAGCATGTTCCCGCTGATGGGTGAGTCCAGAACTAGAGGCCACAGTTTAAGAATAAGGGGTAGGCCATTTAGAACTGAGATGCGGAAAAACTTTTTCACCCAGAGTGGTGGATATGTGGAATGCTCTGCCCCAGAAGGCAGTGGAGGCCAAGTCTCTGAATGCATTCAAGAGAGAGTTAGATAGAGCTCTTATAGATAGCGGGGTCAAGGGATATGGAGAGAGGGCAGGAACGGTACTGATTGTGTATGATCAGCCATGATCACAGTGAATGGCGGTGCTGGCTAGAAGGGCCGAATGGCCTACTCCTGCACTATTGTCTGTTGCATACTTTGCCATGCTACCATGTTATATGTGCACGCTTCACTTAAAGTGAACTTGAAGTTGGACCGGCTTTTCGGACTCCTATGTTTTCCTTTGAATCAGTTTAATGTTTTAAAGTTACAAGCATAACACCTTCCTTTTCAGACTGAACAGAGCTTCAGGAATGATGGGTGGAGTGCCAGTACCAAGAAGAAGAGAACAGTTTATAAATGGGTGATTTTGTAAATCATGCTCCACACATGCCCCAGAGTCATTCAGACGCAAGACGCCTAACACCAGGTTACTCACTTTACTTCCTGCATCTAGAATTGTTTGTGTGGACAGGGGAAAAAAGGATAGGGTGCAAAAGGGGTGCCCAAGAAAACCCAAGGCAGACTACCAGTCAGCTAAAAAACAAAATATTAAGTGTGCAATCTAAGTTAATTAAGTGACAGTTCAAGTCATGGTTCTGTGGGTCGCTCTCCTGCTAGTGGTTCAGAAGGCTGTGGTTTCAACACCCACTCCAGAGAATTGAGCACATAATCAGAACTTGTCCACACGTTCACCCAAGAGAAATGGCCACAGGTCAGACTGGAACGTAAATCTGTTTTTGTCAATGTACCTTGTGTTTCATGAAGTCTGCACCATTGGTTAAGTGATAAATCAGGGCAACAAGTGTTTGCTGGATTAGAGGTATGTTTTTTACTGAATTAGGTGAATTGATAATAAAATCAAAATGTCAAAAACTGCATACTGGAGAAGTGCCTTGTGCATTAAACATATTGTTTAGAGGTCACTGTTTCCCTCCAGGAGAATCATGATCCTTAATAAATATTACCCAAGCATTGTGACAAGTCTATAACAGTGGAATTGAATGACAGCCTCCAACCTGACTGCATGAACATCGATTTCTCTAATTTGTCCTCCTCCCCCTACTCTTCCATTCTCTGTGCTGGTTCCTCTCTCACCCCTTCTCTTCTCCTTACCTCCCTTTGGTGCCTTCCCTTTATCCCAAGGTCCATTTTCCTCTCCAATCAGATTCCTTCTTCTGCCTTTTCCACCTATTACCTCCGAGCTTCTTGCTTCATCCCCCTCTTCTCCACCCACCTATCTTCTCCCTCACATGGCTTCAGCTTCTAGCTCCCCCCTCCACCTTCATATTCTGCCTTCTTCCCCCTTCCTTTCAAGGCTTGAAGAAGGTCTTGGCTTGAAACATCCCTTTCCATAGATTCTGCCTCAGCTGTTGACTTCCTCCAGTATTTTGTGTGTGTTACTCAGGATTTTCAGCATATGCAGAACCTCCTGTGCTTAGGAACAGAATGAGAAACAGGTGGAAGGCCTTTTGTTAGAACTCTGAGGAAGGGCTTACCAAATGAAATGTTAACTCTGACTCTTCTTTCACGGATGCTGTCTGACCTGCTGTGTGTTTCCACCACTTTATGCTTTTGTGTCAGATTTCCAAAATCGGAAGTTGTGCTTTGACTTTCAACCACGATAGAACATAGAACATTATAGCATAGTAACAGCACTCCAGCCCATGATGTCATGCCAGCCTTTTAGGGTTCTCCAAGATCAATCAAACCCTTCCCTTCAACACAGCCTTCCATTTTTCTATCGTCCATGTGCCTATTAAGGGTCTCTTAAATGCCTCTAATGCATCTGCCTCTACCGTCACCCTGGCAGTGCACTCACCAGTCTCTGTGGAAAAAACCTACTTCTTACATCTCCCTATATGTTCCTCAACTTACCTTAAATTATACCATCTTGCATTATCCATTGCTGCCCTGGGTAAAGGCACTGGCTGTCCACTTTCTCTGTGTGCCTTTTCATCCTGTACATCTCTATCAAGTTGACTCACATCCTCCTTCATTCCAAAGAGAAAAAGGCCTAGCTCGCTCAGCCTATCCTCATAAGACATACTGTCTAATTCAGGCAGCTTCCTGGTAAATCTCCTCTGCACCCCTCTAAAGTTTCCACATCCTTCTTATAATGAGGCAACCAGAACTGAACACAGTATTCCAAGTGTGGTCCAACCAAAGACTTACAGAGCTGCAACATTACCTCAGTCACCTTAAACTCCATCCCCCAACTAATGAAATCCAACACATCATACAACACAAACGCGAGAAAATCTGCAGATGCTGGAAATGCAAAGCAACACGCACAAAATATTGGAGGAACTCAGCAGGCCAGACATGGAAAAGAGTAAACAGTCAACATTTTAGGACAAGACCCTTCATCAGGGCTGGAAAGGAAGGGGAGAAGTCAGAGTAAGAAGTTGGGGGAGGGGAGTACGAGCCCTTTATCTCTTTCACCATTCAACTTCACAGCTCTTTACATCACCCCTTCCCCTCCCCCAGTTTCACCTATTACCTCAAGAAGTACAAACAAGCTGGATGAACTCAGCAGGTTGGGCAGCATCCATTGAAAGAAGCAGTCAACGTTTCGGGTCAAGACTCTTCGTCAGGACTAAAGAAGGAGGGGGCAGGGGCCCTATAAAGAAGGTGGGGAGAGGGTGGAAAACCAATCAGAGGAAAGATCAAGGGGTGGGGGAGGGGAAGCAGGGAGGGGATAGGCAGGAGAGGTGAAGAAGGAATCTAAGGGGAAAGCACTATGGGTAGTAGAAGAAGGCAGAGTCATGAGAGGTGATAGGCAACGAGAAGAGGAGACAGAGTGAAAGTGGGATGGGGGAAGGAAGAGGGAGGGAATTACTGGAAGTTGGAGAATTCGATGTTCGTACCAAGGGGCTGGAGACTACCCAGACGGTATATGAGATGTTCTTCCTCCAACCGAAGTTTGGCCTCATCATGGCAGTAGAGGAGGCCATGTATGGACATATCCGAATGGGAATGTGAAGGAGAGTTGACGTGAGTGGCAACCGGGAGATCCTGTCTGTTGTGGCAGACGGAGTGTAGGTGCTGGACGAAGCGGTCCCCCAATCTGCGTCAGGTCTCGCCGGTGTAGAGGAGGCCGCACCGGGAGCACCGGATGCAATAGATGACCCCAACAGACTCACAAGTGAAGTGTTGCCTCATCTGGAAGGACTGTTTGGGGCCCTGAATGATTCCTCCTCCCCTTAGATTCCTCCTTCACCTCTCCTGCCTATCCCCTCCCTGCTTCCCCTCCCCCACCCCTTGATCTTTCCTCTGATTGGTTTTCCACCCTCTCCCCACCTTCTTTATAGGGCCCCTGCCCCCTCCTTCTTTAGTCCTGACGAAGAGTCTTGACCCGAAACGTTGACTGCTTCTTTCAACGGATACTGCCCGACCTGCTGAGTTCATCCAGCTTTTTTGTACGTCTTGGTTTGACTACAGCATCCGCAGTGTACTTTGTGTCACCTATTATCTACTACCTTGTACTTCTCCCTCCCCTCCCCCACCTTCCTAATCCTTCCTTTCCAGTCCTAACGAAAGACCTCAGCCCAAGATATTGACTGTTCACTCTACACCATACACCAACTTGCTAATTTGTGCAGCAGCTTTGAAGGATCTATGCAAGTGGATCAAAAGACCCTCCTGTTCTCCACACTGCTAAAAATCTTGCCATTAACCTTGTACTCCATCTTCAAGTCCGGCCTTCCAAAGCGAATCACCTCCCACTTCTCCGTATTGAACTCTTTCTGCCACTTCTCAGCCCAGCTCTAATGAAAATTGAGCTGTTGCAAATTGGCTAAAATTCAGAAGAGGGCAATTATGCATGCATTTGGTGTGTTTTATCACACAATGGGTAAGTTGTCTCCTCAGTTTTGGCAAATCGTTTTCTCCCCTAAGCAATGTTTTGTTTGCGTAAAATTCCCCAAAGTGACATGACATTGAATATATAAAATTTGTTTTTGCTGAGATTTTTAAAGACAGCTTTCCTTTAGTCACAGAACAGCCAATCATTACCAACAAAGCTTCTACAAAACCATTCTATTTCGAGGGCCAGCATTCAAACCTTGTTGCCCTCACTAAGACAGTAAGACATAGGAGCAGAATTAGGCCATTTTAACCCATCCAGTTTGCTTCACCATTCCATTATGGCTCATATATTTTCCATTCTCCTGCCTTCTCCTCATAACCTTTGACACACTCACTGATACCGTATCTGTGACCTCACCCAATGCCAATTGCAGCAGCATATATGGCCTTGACTGCTTTGCCAATGAAGGACAGGATCAGGGTCACATAGTCTTCCCTTTCTGCTACCACTGACCTCTGCAACTTCACGCACTTTGCTGAATTCAGAAGATCATCAAGACTCGGTGCTCAAAAAGAGAACAGAGTGTCCTGATGAAGAGTCTCTGTCTGAAACATCAACCATTTATTTCTCTCCACAGATGCTGCCTGACCTGCAGAGTTTCTCCAGCATTTTGTGTGTGATACTCTGGATTTCCAGCATCTGCAGAATCTCTTGTGTTTAAGATTTCATCCATATACTGTACTGTATTTCAGCACCACAGGAGAAAGCATTTGTAGACTTCCTAAAGAGCAGTCATTCATACACTGTACACACGCAGATCCCCCCCTGGCAACTTCTTGCTTGGAATACTTGACATCTGTAGGCCCCTTGCATTTTAAGGCAAGACTCCCACGGGTACTATTTTTTACTAGTCCTTTCAAAACCATTGGACCACTCTTCCATGATCCCTCTCCTTCCCATCACCGAGGCACCCAATCATTCAGTGTCAACACAAACAAGAGAAAGCCTGCAGATGCAGGAAATCCAAGCAATGTACACAAAATGCTGGAGGAACTCAGCAGGTGAGGCAGCATCTATGGAAAAGAATATACTCAATGTTTCGGTCCACGACTCTTCATCAGGACTCCATCAGCATCAGCACTTTCCCACAGCTGGAAGAGTGTAACTGAAATTTTAGCATACTCCTTTAAGAGTAGGCTGCAAGATTGCACCTGTTGGGCTACAAACTGCCAACTGTGAGAACTTGCAACATATAATTAGAGGACGCCAGGCTGAAAATGACATCAGTTTCAGCATGCTGTTACACAGTGAAAGCTGACAACGCTGTTCTGTGAACCTTGAAATTGAACTCTCTCTGCTACTTGCTCAAGAGGTTCCCACAATGCTATTAGGACATCCATCAATTCACATCAATCTCTGGGCCTGGTTTCCAATAACTCTGATGAAGAATATTAAAAAAGCATGGCTAAAGATTCTGCACTGACATTGCAGGCAAACAAAAAATGAAAATAGAACAAAGATTGAACAGTACAACACTGGAACAGGCCTTTTAGCCCGCAATGTGGTGCCAAGCCAATAAATTAGTAATCAAATGGCCAACTAGACTGATCCCTTCTGCCTACACAATGTCCAGATCCTTCCACTTTCATCACATTTATGTGCCTTTCTAAATGTCTTTTAAAGGTCCCGAAAGTATCTTCCTCCACCACCACCCCAGTTCCATAAGATCATAAATTCCAGGCACCCATCACTCTCTGTGTAAAAAAAAACTTGTCCCTCACATCTCCTTGGAAAATACTCTCCCTCCCCTTAAATGCATAGCCTTTGGTATTGGACATTTCAACCCCACGAAAAAGATACTGCCTCTCATAATTTTATAACTCTCTATCAATCTCCCCTCAGCCTCTGCTGCTCCACAGAGAACAACCCAAGTTTCTCCAAACTCTCAATATAGCACAGGCTGTCTAATCCAGACAACATTCTCGTAAACCTTTTCCTTTAATAAAATAGTAATGAAGTATTATGTATTATCCATTATGTAGGCTTGCTCTGTCCGTGCACTGTATAAATGTATTTATTTATTTAGAGATATAACAGGGAACAGGCCCTTCCATCTCTACAAGACACATCGCCCAGCAACCCACCTATTTAAGACTCACCTAATCACAGAACAATTTACAATGACCAATTGACCTACTAACCGTTAAGTCTTGGACTGTAGGAGGAAACTGGAGCATCAAGAGGAAATCCATGTGGTCATGAGGAGAACGTACAAGCTCCTTACCAAATGCACCGGAATTGAACTCTGAACTCTAATGCCCTGAGCTATAATAGCGTCGTGCTAACTGCTGCGCTACATTACTGTGGCTCTGCGGAGAGTAGTGCTATCACAGCATGCTTGAATAAATTTGTAAATAACTTTGCAGTGAGGAAGTAAGTCTGATTTATCTTTGCAAAGTGACCATTTTGTTCTCTTACCCCTGCATCACCAGTGACTGTTGTGCACTAAGACACTTCTTAGTCTGGTATGGTTATGTTTGAACTTCGGTCTTGGTTATTATTTAACAGGCATTTTGCCCTGTTGAAAAGGTGGGTGATTCAATCTGATGCAGTTCCTGGTAGCAACCACACCAGGGATCACAATTGGGATGTTTTTTGAGTTATATCAAATCTGTGAATCCTTCAATAGAAATTCCTCCAGAAAAGATTTAATGTACTAAAGAGTGCAGAGTAAAATTTACAAGGACATTGCAGGACTTGAGTGCTGAGTTGTAGGAAAAAGCTGAATAGGCTAGGACTTTATTCTGTGGAGCGAAGGAGAATGAGGAGAGATATGCCAAGTTATGAGGAGGATCCACCATCATTAACATTTTGTGCCATGTCATATGATGTGGCCGATTATGGCCTTTTCATCATGATCGTTCTTGGTAAATGTTTCTATAGAAGTGGTTTGCCATTGTCTTCTTCTGCGCTGGGTCTTTACAAGATGGGTGATACCAGCCGTTATCAATACTCTTCAGAGGTTGTCTGCCTGGCGTCAGTGGTCGCATAAGCAGGACTTGTGATCTGCACCAGCTGCTCATACGACCATCCACCACCTGCTCTGATGGCTTCACGTGACCCTGATTGGGGGGCTAAACTGGTGCTACACCTTGCCTAAGGGTGGCCTGTAGGCTAGCGGAGGGAAGAAGCACCTTTGGTAGAGTAATATTTCTGGTTTGCCACCGGCATGAGGGGTATGGATAGGGTAAATGCAAACAGCCTTTTCCCATTGAGTTCGGGTGAGACTAGAACTAGAGGACATGGGCTAAAGGTCAAAGGTGAAATATTGAAGGGGAATGTAGGGGGAGGTGAGAGTGTGGAACAAGCAGCTGATGAAAGTAACTTTTCTCTATAACTTCCGCCACCTCCAACGGGATCCCACTACCAAACACATTTTTCCCTCCTCCCCCTTTCTGCTTTTCGCAGGGATCGCTCCCTAGGCGACTCCCTTGTCCACTCGTCCCCCCCATCCCTTCCCACCAATCTCCCTCCTGGCATTTATCCTTGTAAATGGAACAAGTGCTACACCTGCCCTTACACTTCCTCCCTCACCACCATTCAGGGCCCCAGACAGTCCTTCCAGGTGAGGCGACACTTCTCCTGTGAGTTGGCTGGTGTGGTATACTGCGTCCGGTGCTCCCGGTGTGGCCTTTTATATATTGATGAGACCCGACGCAGACTGGGAGACCATTTCGCAGAACACCTACGCTCGGTCCGCCAGAAAAAGCAGGATCTCCCAGTGGCCACACGTTTTAATTCCGCGTCCCATGCCCATTCTGATATGTCTATCCATGGCCTCCTCTATTGTCAAAATGAATACAACTCAGGTTGGAGGAACAACACCTTATATACCGGCTGGGTAGTCTCCAACCTGATGGCGTGAACATTGACTTCTCTAACTTCCGTTAATGCCCCTCCTCCCCTTCTTACCCCATCCCTGACATATTTAGTTGTTTGCCTGTTCTCCATCTCCCTCTGATGCTTCCCCCCTTCCCTTCTTTCTCCTGAGGCCTCCCGTCCCATGATCCTTTCCCTTCTCCAGCTCTGTATCACTTTCGCCAATCACCTTTCCAGCTCTTAGCTTCATCCCACCCCCTCCGGTCTTCTCCTATCATTTCGCATTTCCCCCTCCCCCCACTACTTTCAAATCTCTTACTACCTTTCCTTTCGGTTAGTCCTGACGAAGGGTCTCGGCCCGAAACGTCAACAGCGCTTCTCCCTATAGATGCTCCCTAGCCTGCTGTGTTCTACCAGCATTTTCTGTGTGTTGTTGTTAGCTGATGAAAGTGATGGATGTGGGCTCAAACGAAACTTTTAAGAAAAGTTTGGATCGTATATGGAAGGGAGGAGTATAGATGTGACCTGGCTTTGGTTCAGGCACAGGTCAGTGAGACTAGGCAAAATACCAATTCAACACAGACTAGAAGGGCTGAAGGGCTTGTTTTATGCTCTATGTGGCCATGCGATACTCCCTTGAGGTTTGTAAGGATACAAAGACAGACAGACAACTCTGTGAAAATCTTACCAAGGCAGAATCTGACTGATACCATCTGGATTTAAGTGATGGGGAAAGTTTTGAATGACAAACATTTGCATCTGTAATGTTGACCGTAGCTTGTTACCATAGTGAAAGCAGTAAGTGGAGCCTGTGGAACAGTGCTGGGGTTTGGCACAAATCAGAACTCCCTTCCCCTTAAAACAGAAACCTTGACATCAACGCACCTGTGAAGAACCCCTTTTCTTCAAGTGCCATTGCAGATGTTTGTGAGACACACCACTGTGGGGACTCAGGAATGTGGTGGTGGGGGGGGGGGGGCAAATTTTAACCCCTGAGTGACCAAATAAATGGCTGATCTCTTCAGCTGTGGTATCATAGAGACCATATTGAGGCCTTGGCCACCCATCACCTTCCTAACTGACGTACAATGCTGACAGGCCGGGAGTTCCTGAGGCAAACAATTGGGCGGTTAGTAGAACTGCTGCCCCACAGGTCGGCAACCTCGGTTCAATCCATCAGACTCCACCGGCACTCCCCAGGGCTGCGCGTTCAGCCCACTGCCGATGCATGACTGCACCAGCTAGATCCAGTTCAAAAACAAATCATCCAGTTTGCTGATGACACACAATCGTTGGCTTCATCACAACGATGATGAGATGGTATACAGACAGGAGGTAGAACGGCTGGTAGAGTGGTGTGAGCACAACAACTTGAGTCTCGACGTGGACAAGACCAAAGAGATGATCGTGGATTTTAGGATGATGTAGGCTGGCCACTCCTCACTCCACATATGCAGCTCCTTCATGGAAAGAGTCAGGAGCATCAAGTTTCTGCGAGTGCACATAGCAGATGATCTAACCTGGTCCCTCAACACTACCTCTTTGGTCAAACAAAGCACAGCAGCTTCCTGAAAAGATTGAGGTGAGTCAAGCTCCCCCCACAATTTTAATCAATTTTTACCGGAGCACAATCGAGAGTGTCCTGACCGGCTGCATCACCGTCTGGTATGGGAATTGCAAGGCATCTCTTTGCAAGTCCCTGCAAAAGATTGAAAGGACTGCAGAGAAGATCATCGGGGTCCACCAATTAGAGATATTTATCAGGAGCGCTACACACACAGAGTACTTGGCATTGTCAATAATTCTTTTCATCCATCCAACAATCTCCTTGACCCCCTACCATCTGGCAGAAAATACCATAGCATTAGGGGAAGAGCTGTTAGAATGGGAAGTAGCTTCTTCCCCCAGGCTATTGAACTCCCAGGTCTCATCATGTTTGAAACACCAGTAGTATTATACTGTTTGTTAAAAACTTGAATCATATTTGAGTTATGTGTACTGTATTGTGCACCTTAGTCTAGAGGTACGTTGTTTTGTTTGGCAGTATGCATGCATGTACAGTTGAATAATAATAAACTGAACTTGAACTGCCCGTGTGGAGTTTGCATGTCCTCCCCATGACCTCATAGGTTTGCCCAAAGGTCCTTGGATTTCCTGCACCATCACAAAGAAGTGATGGCAGTTTAGTTGGCCAATGTAAGTTGGTCCTGGTGAGAAGGTGAGGGGTAGAATGATGGAGAGCTGATGGGAAGGTTGGGAGAGTAAAACAGGATGAGTGGAGGAATATTGTAAATGAATGTTCAAAGGCTAGTCCAGACCCACTGAACTGAAAGGCCTGTTTCAACTCCAATGTATATCAATGGGCATCTTTAACCTTCCCAAAGATTCAGCAGTCCAAACATTTTGACTTGTGTCACAGTCCTTCTTAACTACAGTGGAATCTGGTTAATTGGGACACATCAGGACTAGTATATTTTGAACCAATTAAGCAGATGCCCCAGTTAGCTGAAGTTTTATGGAAATAGTTTTTAAAAGAGTATAAAAAGACAAACGGACTAACAAATTATGCGTTTAAATGAAATACAGAACAAATTAAAACACTGGCAATCATACTACAGTACTATAAAGCCGTGTACTAGTTTCTAATAGTGATTGACAGAGGAAGTCATCCAACTTACGTAATGAACAAAATCAGCACTGACACCTAGTGTAGATAATGGTCTCCCTTCATACAGTGCTATTGGTGACTACATCCTCCAACTCTTCATTTTCATTGTAACATTCAAGATAATTGTCAAAACATTCAAATTTTTTCATCACTCCTTATTTGTTGAAATAAGTAAAATTGTTTCATTTTCACTTTTGGCCGTTTCTGGCATTTCCGAGCCTGAAGTTTGAAACTGCAGTGAACAAAACCGTTCAGAATTGACATATTGCTTATTTCTCTCCAACTACAGTGAACAAAACCATTGCTTTTTGAACACAAACACATGCAACTGATGCTATTTAAAAACTGTTCACTCTGAACACAGTGAAGCATCTAAGGGACATACAAATGCATGCAACTGACGCTAGTTAGAACTTGTTTGGCAAAAGTGTCCTGCCCCAGTTAAGTGGCATGTGTCCTAAGTAAACAAAGGGAATCCCGGCAATTTTCTCAATTAGTTTTTGTTCTTTAAGAGTTATCTCAAAAAAGCAGCTGCCCTAAATGACAGATGGCCCAATTACCCAGAATCCAATATATTTCTATTATTAGAGATACAGCACGGAACAGGTTCTTCCAGAGCAACGAACCCACAATGCCAGCAACCCACCTGTTTAATCCTAGCCTAATCACAGGACAGTTTAAAGTGACTCTAACATTCTGACCAGTATGTCTTTGGAATGTGGGAGGAAACTGGAGCACCCAGAGGAAACCCACGTGGTCATGGGGAGAATAGCCGGCTGGTGGCGCAGTGACATCAGCGCCAGACTTCGAAAACGAAGGCTCCCAAGTTCGAACCCAGCCGGCCCTCTACCCCCGAGCACACTTTCCATCCATGCCGGGTCGAGCGTCGAGCTAGCCACACGGCCTCATAAAAGGGTCGAGTCAGGAACGTTCATATCGTGACCCAGCTAACCCAAAAGGAGACCAATCCTGACACCACGTGCCAGACAAAGAATGGCTGACTGTCTGGTGTGACAAGCTATGAAATGAATGGGGAGAATGTAGAAACTCCTTACTCACAGCACCGGAACTGAGTTCCAAACTCCAATGAATGCGAGCTGTAATCGTATTGCGCTAACCGCTACTTGTGGAAGCAGGCCCTTCAGCCCATCCCACTCATGCTGCTACAATAATATTTAAGCTCATATTTGGCCTATCCAATTCCATACATTTGGCTCACATCCCTCTAACCTGAACCTTTACTACCCACATACAGTACTGGGCAAAAGTCTTAGGCACATAAGTATTTAGCTAGGGTGCCTAAGACTTTTGCATGGTACTGTAGCAATTTTGTGTATTGCACTGTACTGTTGCTGCAAAAAAAAACTAATCTCTTGATGGATGTGAGTGATGATAAACCCAATTCTGATACAGATCTCTGTGTGGAGTGAGAGTTGGAAGGGGCAGGGGAAGGGGAATCATGGTTGGGAAAAAGAGATGGGAGAGGGAAGGGAGTGGGAAGCACCAGAGAGACATTCTTTAGCGATCAATTATCCAGTTGCTTGGAATCAGATGACCTGGCCTAGTGTCTCAGGATTGGATGTGTCTGCACCCACGCCACTTCCTGCTCCTTTTCTGCTACCTGTCCCACACCCCTCCCTTGGCACTCAACCTGGGCCATTCCCAACATCCTTTGCTCCTGCCAGATTTTATACAACTCTATAGAAAATCTCTCAGTACTCTCACCAACAAGAGAAAATCTGCAGATGTTAGAAATCCAAGCAACACACAAAATGCTGCAGGAACCCAGCAGGACAGGTAGCATCTGTGGAAAAAAATTACAGTTGACATTTCGGGTCAGGTCCTGCCAAAGGGTCTTGGCCTGAAACGTTGACTGTACTTTTTTTCCCATAGATGCTTCCTGACCTGCTGAGTTCCTCCCGCTTCTTGTGTGCGTTGTTCTCAGTCCCTCCCAAGAAATATAGTCTGAACATGGCACAATAGCATAGCAGTTAACGTAACGATATTACAATGCCAGTGACCTGGGGTCAATCCCACTACCAATTAATCACATGATGTAATGGGCTCGTTGGGCTGGAAGGGCCTGTTTTTGTGTTGTACACCAAAATAGGCCCAACAGGCCCAACAACACTTACTACTCCTCAGCCATCGGGCTCCTGGGGCAGCAGGTTGAGGGTAGCAGACACCAACAGAATCAACAAACTCATTCGTAAGGCCAGTGATGTGTGGGGGTGGAATTGGACTCTCTGACGGTGGTGTCTGAAAAGAGGATGCTGTCCAAGTTGCATGCCATCTTGGACAATGACTCCCATCCACTCCATAATGTACTGGTTAGGCACAGGAGTACATTCAGCCAGAGACTCTTTCCACTGAGATGTAACACTGAGCATCATAGGAAGTCATTCCTGCCCGTGGCCATCAAACTTTACAACTCCTCCCTCGGAGTGTCAGACACCCTGAGCCAATAGGCTGATCCTGGACTTATTTCCACTTGGAATAAATTACTTATTATTATTTAATTATTTATGGTTTTATATTGCTATATTTCGACACTATTCTTGGTTGGTGCGGCTGTAACAAAACCCAATTTCCCTCAGGATCAATAAAGTATGTCTGTCTGTCTGAATAAAAGGAGATAACAAAACTCAACATCACTTCCCCATCATTGAAATGTTCCTACAACCAAGGATGTCAATTCCAAAGACTCCTTATCTCATTGTCTCCTGTTCTCATTATTTATTGCTTTTTATTTATATTTGAATTTGCACTGATTGCTGCTTTCTGCACTCTGGTTGGTCTTTCACTGATCCTGTTATATGTCGTTACTATCCTCTAGATTTGTTGAGTATGCCTACAAGAAGATGAACCTCAGGGTTGTATATGGTGACATCTATGTACTTTGATAATAAAATTTGCTTTGAACTTTAAATTAAAAAATGCCCAATCCCTCCCTACAGCCCGGTGTCTTGAGTCCTGGCAGCATCCTCATCAATCTTTTCTGCACTCCATCCATCCTAATAGCACCCTTCCTCTAGCAAGGTCACCTAAACCGAACAGCGTACTCCAAGTGTGGCCTCACCAATGACTTGGGAAAACCTTCCCCCTCCTATTAAGGTTTCAGGTGAAGTGTAACTGTTTTAGCACATTACATCAATAAAGCCTGATAAGAAAATGCAAAGAAAGACCCCCCAATAGATTCTTATCACCTCCAGCTTAGGTCAGTGTGAGAAGGGGTGTGGTGGCAAATTCCCTGCTCCAAAATAGAGCAAAAATTTCAAATTAGGACTGAAGAGCAATCCTGGTCACTCTAAATGGATACTAGAATATGGTTCTCTTTCTAGGTGGTTTAGAGACAGGGATGAAGGGGAATTAGAGGTCAGGCAGGAGTCTAAGTCTTCACTCTGCATTCAAAGGCCAGCCACATAAACATAGTTGGATTTTGGGCCAGCAGACAGGCAAGCCCTAGATGTGCAAATCATTGAGGCTGGAGTTCGAGGCCTAGTGTTTAGGGTCGAATCATCAGTGAGTCCAGACCTCGAGGCCTGGAATTCGGGTCCTCATTCACCTCTTCACTTGTTGTCATTGGTCAATACAGAAGGTCAAAGCCCCGAGGTGGATTGGAAGTCCAGAAGTCAAAACCTGGTGGGCAAAACCCCAAGCCTGCAAATATCTTCGACTCCGCTGGGGGAACTGGGAGTCTAATATTTGCGATTCGACGAGTCTGCCGATGACAGCAGTATACGTGTGCATGACAGGGAGGAACGAGACTTGTTTTGCTGTTGTTGCTTTGTCACTCAGCAGGTCTATTTTGTGGAGCATGGTAGGCATGTTATATTGGCACTGGTCGTGTCCTCAGCACATCCTAGGGCGTGTTGGTTGTTAACGCAAACAACGCATTTCATTGTATGTTTCAATGTACACATGATAAATAATTGAACCTGAAATTTGAATGGCCAGGGATGGTTTAATGTCTAGGAGAGTATGAACTTTGACTACCTACTCAGCTTCCCAACTTCCATCTGCCATCTTTAGAGTCATGTGGAGAGTGCCCATTCAGAAGCTTCTGACAAAAGATTGGAGCAGAGGCTGAAGAAAGAAGCCTGGGCTTAAAACAAATTTAATCTGCTTGGAAGTGTGAAATATGTATTTATAGATGTTCCTTTGCCTGGTAACTATCTTATTTTATTCAACCAATAGGAAAGCGGTGTGCCCCATCAGAAAAGCTTTGAGCTGTCCCTGGAAGAATGAGTTATCCAGACTAAAAAGACAAGAAAAGAAAATTAATTTAACTTATAATGTTGTAATTCAAGTCCAGAAAAGAATCAATGTCTTGCAGTGTCCAATAGTTGTACACTCTTCAGAAATGTCAATATTTATGACAATTATATGAGCAGTTTAGGGTCCAGCCAGGGTATTGAAGATCGAATTCTTTTATCTGGATGGTGATCTGATACTGTTAGCTCTGTTTTTCTGTCATTTTTAGTTTTCTCTTTACATTTAATCTTTGGGGCAAAGGAATTACAAAAGAAGTAAATTGTTCAATTTTTTTAACTGAGAAAGATAAAGGGCATGTCATTCCTCATTTGTCTTGAGGTCTTCCAGAAAACTGAAAAGTGTATAAACTCTTTGTAGCAATGGATGACGTAAAGAGAAAAAAGTGGAACAATGGACAAAGCAGTTCAGTTTACAGTGTTTATCAGAAGAGCCAATTATTTTATTTTTTTTCATTTTTTAAGAGATTTCAGATTCAGATTCAGATTTATTTATCACATGTGCATTGAAACATACAGTGAAATAGAAACACAAGAGATTTTGCAGATGCTGGAAAAGCAACACACACAAAATGCTGGAGGAATTCAGCGGGCCAGGCAGCATTTGTGGAAATGAACAAACGGTCGCTGTTTTGGATCAGGACTGGAAAAGGAAGGGGGGAAATGCCAGAATAAAAAAGTAGGGTGAGGAGAAGGAGGATAGGTAGAAGGTAATATGTGAGGCCAAGTGTTTGGGAAAGGTAAATAGCTGGAGAGGAAGGAATTTGAAAGGAGAGGAGAGTGGACAGTGGGATAAAGGGAAGGAGGAAGGGCACCAAGGGGGAGGGGAATGAGAGATGAGAAGAGGTAAGAGGCCAGAATGGAGAATAAAAGAAGAGTAAATTGGGAGGAAATTTATTTTCAATAGAAGGAGAAATCAATGTTCATGCCATCAGGTTGGAGGCTACCCAGATGGAATATAAGGTGTTGCTCCTCCACTCTCAGAGCAGCCTCATCATAGCCATAAGAAGATGCCATGGACTGACACGTCAGAATGGGAAAGGGAATCAGAAGTAAAATGTTTGTCCAGTGGGAAGTTCTGCTTTCTGTGGATGGAGTGGAGGTGCTCAACGAAGCTGTCCCTAATTTACAACAGGTCTCACCAATGCAGAGGAGGCCGACTCTGGAGCACTGGATACAATAGATGACCCCAGCAGATTTGCAGGTGATATATTGCCTCACCTGGGCTCCTGAATGGAGGAGATGAATGGGTAGGTGTAGCAATTTGGCCACTTGCAGGGATGAGTGCCGGGTGGGAGATTAATGGAGAGGGATGAATGGACAAGGGAAGAATGAATGAGCGCTGATGTCTGAGTAATGGAGGAGATGCAGGTGAGGGCAGCATCAATGGTGGGGGAAGTGAAACCCTGTTCTTTAAAGAAGGACATCTCTGATATCCTGGGAAGCCTCATCCTGGGAACAGATGAGATGGAGACAGAGGAAATAGCATTTTTACAGGAGACAGGGTGGGAAGAGGTACAGTCGAGGTGGCTATGGGAATCGGTAGGATCATAAAAGATGTCGGTCGACAGTTTGTCTCCAGCGATGGAGACAAGAGAGATCAAGAAAGGGGAGGGAGATGTCAGAAATGGATTTAAGGGCAGGGTGGAAGTTGGAGGCAAAGTTGATAAAATTGACCAGCTCACATGGGTGCATGAAGCAGCACCAATGCAGTTGTCAATGCAGAGAAGGAAGAGTTGAAGAGGAAATTATTGGGGAAGGCTTGGAACATAGATTGTTCTGTCTAGCCAATGAAAAGGCAGGCATAGCTGGGTCACATGGCTTCCCCTCAAGCCTGGAGAACGTGGGAGGAGCCAAAGGAGAACTGGTTGGGGGTGAGAACCATTTCTGTCAGAAATGAGGTTGGTGGTGGAGGGGATTTATTTGGTTTTCTCTTTAAGAAAGAAGCAGAGAAATTTAAAGCCTTCTTGATGGGGTGTAGAAGTGAAAAGTGATTAGACAAACATGGTGAAAATGAGCCAGCCAGGGCCAAGGAATTGAAAGTTAGTGAGGAGATCGAGGGCATGAGAAATGTTGTGGCTATAGGTGGGAAGGAACTGAACCAAGGGGGATAGAATGGAGTCGAGGTATGAGGACACGGGTTCAGTGGGGCAGGAGCAGGCAGAGACAATAGGCTGACCTGGACAGTCCAGTTTGTGGATCTTGAGTAGGAGGTAGAAGTGAGCAGTGAGGGGGTAAATGAACTATGAGTTTGATGGCAGTTCTCCGGAGCTGATGAGGTCAGTGATGGTGTCAGAGGCATTTTCCTGATGGCCCAGAATATTGTCCTCTTTAAGGGGCAGGTATGAGGCGACGTCTGAGAGCTTACACCTGGCCTCAGCAAGGTAGAGGTCAGTGCACCACATTACAACAGCACCCCCTTTTTCCAGCGGGTTTGATGATGAGGCTGTGACTGGTGCAGAGAGAGTGGAGGGCAGTGCACTCAGAAAGTGGTAAAGTTTGAGGAGGAGAGAGGAGTGCTGATTCTGTTGATTCTGTTGAGTCTGTTGATGTCTCATTGGCAACTAGAGATATAACGATCCAGGGAGGCAGAGAAACAGAACGGGGTCTCCAAGGAGAGGAGGAGGGTTGGAGAGCTACAGTGAAATACGTCGGTTGCCTTAACAACCAACACAACCTAATGATGTGATGGGGGCAGCCCACAAGTGTCATCACACATTCCGACACTCCCGCAGCACGCTGTACCTCGAAACTGAATAAATAAATATCTAAAATAGCAGGCTGACAATGCTCGGCAGAACAACACAGACACAACACAACAAGCAACAAAAACAACAAGGGCAGAACAAGTCTCGTTCCTCCCTCCACCCTGGCACACACACACAGAGCCCTCCAATCCCCGGGCAGGCTGTCTTCAGCCTCCCTCAGTCTCGTGGATTCATAGACCTTGGGCTTCAGTTCACCCAATGGACTCACAGAGACTTGCAGACCCAGGCTTCCACAGAGCTTTGATCAACCTTCAGTACCGGGCCCAGGACTCATCGATGACATCATATTGATATTAAATCAAAGTATTGATTTAATACTTTGAGCCTGGTGGTATGTGCTTTCAGGCTTTTGTATCTTCTGCCAGTTGGGATTGGGTGACAGGGTTGAGATACATTTTCATGAAAGGGGTAGGGTGTTCCTACCCTCCACAAACCTACAGGTCACCCTTGGGCAAGGGAGCTTACCCCCCTAAGTGAAGCCATGGGAGCAGGTGGTGGATGGTCATATGAGCAGCTGGTGCATCTCACAAGTCCTGGTTATGCAACCTCTCCCATTCATTCATTCATTCATTATATGCGGTGTTGTATGATGTGGGAGATCTTGGTATGGAGAGAAGGCAGGTACAGGGTTGGGATGTTACGTTGAAGTTGTATATGATGTTTGTGGGGCCTAATATGAGTATTGCATGCAGTCCTGGTCACCTAACTACAGGGAAGTTATCAATAAGATTGAAAGAGTACGGAGAAAACATACAAGGATGTTGCCAGGACTTGAAGACCTGAGTTATAGGGAAAGGTTGGATAGGTTAGGAGTTCATTTCCTGGAGCATAGGAGAATGAGAATGAGCGCTTGATAGAGGAATACAAGATTATGAAGAGTATAGATAAGGCAAGCATGCTTTTCCTGTCGGATTTGGGTGAGACTAGAACCAGAGGTCATGGGTTAAGGGTGAAAGGTGAAATGTCTAAGGGGAACAGGAGGGGGATGCTCTTCGCTCAGAGAGTGTGGAACGAGTTGCCAGTGGACTGGTGGATGTGGGTTCAATTTCAACATTTAAGAGAGGCTTGGATAAGTAGCTGGATGGGTGGGGTATGGAGGGCAATGGTCTGTGTGCAAGTCAACTGGACTAGGCAGGATAAAAGTTTGGCATGGACAAGAATCATAAAAAGGTTTAATTTCACAATGTCGTGATAGTTGTTGTTTTGTGGCAATAGTACAGAGCAAGCCCTGATAAAAGAAACTATAAATCACAATAAAAATATATACAGTGGACTCTGATTAATTGGGCCAATGGTTAATCAGGGCAGCTGCTTATTTGGGATAACGCTTAAAGAACAGAAACTAATTGAGAAAATAGCTGGGATTCCCTTTGTTTATTTGGGACACTGTGCCACTTAATTGGGACAGGAGACTGTTCCTGAACAGTTTCTAACTAGTGTCAGTCATGCATACTTGTGTGGCTGTTGGAAAGCATACTGTGCTTAGGGTGAACAGTTTTAACAATGCCAGCTGTGTGTGTTTGTGTTATCAATCTGTGCTGAAAGACACTGATTCAAAAAGCAGTGATTTTTGATCATTTTGTGCCAGGAAATTTATTCTTAGATTATGACACTACTTCATGCAGGAAGGCAATGAAGGCAGTCCATTATCTGCTCCAGGTGTCTGCGGTGATTTCGTTCATTTACAGTCGATCAAAAGAACAAGGCAGCGTACACTGGATGATCCCTCCGTCGATAACTATAACAAGCTAGTATACTGTTTTGTGGTACTGTAGTAGTATTGGCCCTTACAGATGGAACTCGTTAGCCGTGGTTGTAAATTTATCTAGGAGAAGAAAAGTTCTAATCTCAAACCGCTGCTGCCTTGTGGGGAAGGCTTTGGGAGAAGGCCACAAGGAAAAATCCAGAGCTGGAGTTTCTGAGACAGTTATATGTTGAGTTCAACGCTGCCCGCAACTCCTGCACGGCTGCTGGTGCCATACTCTATTGCTCTCTGCTGCTCCTTTGTGTCCATCAGCTGCGTGGACAGCAGAGCCTGCTGCATGGGCAACAACTTGTTCTCCATGTCGTACCGCCCTGGCTTCTGCCTACAACAAGGATGCAATATCCATTGTCGACCCTGAACAATGGAAGGGCTCCGAGTACTATTGGTAGTAATCTAATTTGTTCTGTATGTCGTTTGGTACTCAGTTAAATGGTAGTTTTTAACTATTTCCATGAAACTTCGGCTAATTGGGGCATCTGCTTACGGGCCAAAATGTACTGTTGCCGATGTGTCCCAATTAACCGGGATTCACTATATTGGATTAAGTTAAATTAAATAAGTAGCACAAAAGGAGAACCTTAAAGAACAGTGAGGTAGTGTACATGGGTTCATCGTCCTTCACAGATCTGATAGTAGAGGGGAGAAAATTCTTCCTACAACGTTAGCCAAAGGCCCACTTTCGGTGATTTACTGCTCCATGAAACCATTGCTGACATATTTATCAGCCTGAACACAGCAAATTTCAGAACTTAGACCATCTAACCATATAACAACCACAGCAGAGAAACAGGCCATCTCGGCCCTTCTAGTCCGTGCCAAACGCTTACTCTCACCTAGTCCCGCTGACTTGCACTCAGCCCAAAACCCTCCATTCCTTTCCTGTCTATATACCTATCCAATTTCTTTTTAAATGACAATGCCGAACCTGCCTCTACCACTTCTACTGGAAGCTTGTTCCACACAGCTACCACTCTCTGAGTAAAGAAGTTTCCCCTCATATTACCCCTAAACTTTTGCCCCTTAACTCTCAACTCGTGTCCTCTTGTTTGAATCTCCCCTACTCTCAATGGAAAAAGCCTATCCACGTCAACTCTATCTATCCCCCTCATAATTTTAAATACCTCTATCAAGTCCCCCCTCAACCTTCTACGCTCCAAAGAACAAAGACCTAACTTGTTCAACCTTTCTCTGTAACTTAGGTGCTGAAACCCAGGTAACATTTTAGTAAATCTCCTCTGTACTCTCTCTATTTTGTTGACATCTTTCCTATAATTCGGTGACCAGAACTGTACACAATACTCCAAATTTGGCCTCACCAGTGCCTTGTACACAATCGTTCCAGCCCCTTCCCTGACTCCATCTTCTCTCATTGAATCTGGAACTTGCAAAATGTAACTAGGGAGTGATAGTCATACGAAACTCAGACCCAGAAAAAAAATTGTTTTGCTCCTTTTGCCGTCCTACTGTTACAGGGAAATTATTTTTTTCCATGCAAACAAATCTCCCTCTAGCCTCTTTGTCCCAAGGGTGAGTCTTGCTGATTCCCTTAACCAGCTGGTTGTCAGGGAGCTGAGGTCTGCAGATTTTGTTCAGCCTCTTCTCTGAGGTGAAGTGTCTGACTCATCCACATCCTTTCCTGTGCCAAAGAGGGATGGATGGGGGACAGGGGAAGCTGCATCTGTTTAAAAAATCCTATAAACCCTCCTCAAATTCTTTAGCAGATGTGTTCCTCCTGGGTGTCCTATGCCTGAAGTCTCCTGCTGTGAGAGTTTATTTGGTGCTATTGAAGTTAATAGAGGACTTTCTGTTATTTAAATGAGGTCAGATAAGGTATATCCCCTGCAGTGTTGGGTCAACTCAATACATCATAGCAGGTGATAGAGAACCAGGGTCAAACGACACAGTCTCAGCGATCCAAGAATGATCCAAACGGGATCCTTCGCATGATAGCCAGGTGTATTCTTCGCCGAGGATTGCCACACTGTCGCGGTGGAGAGTTTCTGCAAACCCGAGAGCTCAGCCCCTGCCAGAGTCACCTGTGGCAGTAAGGTCAAGGGGAAGGTTCCTGACAAAGAGACATCCAGCCAAGGCCTCAGTAGTAGAGCTGGCAGAAGGTGGTGACGCATCACAATGGCAATGAAGATGGAGGAAGGCTGCAGCAGTGAAGGTTACCAAGTCACCTTGCACCCCACACCTCTGAACCCGGACCCGAATCGGTCAAGGACCTATGGTGGCAGCCCGTGCTTGAGCTTCCCCACATTAAACAAACGTCATGCACAGGCTTTCTCCATTGAATTGCCCCTTGGGAGAACATCATACGCAACTCGAGTGATTACATTACTATTAGATAGAACAAATACTTTCTTAGGGTATAAAGATTTCCATGGGTTAGGCTGGGAAAAAAGAAAATTTCCTTTTTACCATCTAATCTGCATATAAGAGGGAGGCTGGAAATCTGATTGAATGGTACCACAACGGCAACCTCTCACTCAACGTCAGCAAAACTGAAGAGCTGAGAATTTACAACAGGAGGAGGAAACTGAAGGCCCATAAGCCAGTCCTGATTTGGGGACTGGAGGTGGAGAGCATTGTTAACTTCCCTTCTCCTTACCAGTGAACTTTGAACTTTTATTGTTTGACTTTGGAATGCTCTAAAGTGCTTCAATCACTTTTCTATTAATGGTGCATTAGGAAATGGTCTGTGGTGTGGTTGATCGTGAGAAGGATATTGATGGGCTGGTCAAGTGGACGGTAATGTTTTCGATGTAATTCAACCCGGACAAACAAGAGGAGGTCCATTTGTGAAGAGCAATCAGGATGAGACAAGACACATTAATGGTAGGATATTGAGAAGTACAAGGAAAAAGAGGGACAGAGTGCCCTTGCACATGTCAGTGAAGGCTGTAGGCCAGGTACATGGGTTAGGGTAACAAAATGCATGAAATACTTGATCAACACACACACACAATGCTACAGGAACTCAGCAGGTCAGCCAGCATCTATGGAGAGGAATAAACAGTTAGTGTCTTGGGCTGAGGCCCTTCATCAAGATTGTAAAGGAACGAGGCAGGATACAGAATAGGAGGTGGAGGAAGGGGAAGCAGTACAAGCTGGTAGGTGATAGGTGAGACCAGGAGAGGGGGAAGGTGGGTGGGTGGGGATAGAGGGAGTGGAGTAAGAAGTTGGGAGAGATAGAGGAAGTGGAGTAAGAAGTTGGGAGAGATAGAGGGATGAAGATGACGGATTCTGAAAGGAGAGGACAGTGGACTGTGGAAGTAGGGGAAAAAAAAACCAGAGGGAGGTGAGGTGAGGAGAAGAGAGGGTAAACAGAATGAGAAATGGAATAAGCGAGGGAGGCGGGAGCAATTACTGGAAATTAGATGTTCATGCCAACAGGTTGGAGGCTACGGAATTTGAGGTGTTGCTGCTCCAACCTGAGCTTGGCCTTATCACGGCAGTCGAGGAGGCCGTGGAGTGACACGTCAGAATGGGAATGGGAAATCAAATTGAAATGGGACGCTCACCATTATTTACCCAAAATATAAGAGCAGGGAAGTAGTGAAATCAGAGAAGAATCAGAAAATTTCTGAAACTGTAGGATGCCATCCACACCATTGGGTCTGTGTGCTCAGGAAATTGCTCCCCAAATAAATTCCATTTTCCAGCACTAGGTCCATGGTCCTACAGGACTCTTAAAATATGCATCCAAGTCCATTTTAAATGTGTTGAGAGATTGAGAGTTCTAGTCTCCTATCACTCAATGGGTGAAAATGTAATTCCTCATATCTCTCCTAATCATGCTTCGCTTTAATTTAAAACCGTGCCCTTTGATTTCTGACCCTTTGTTATGGGATACAGATCTTCCTTCTCAGCTCACAATTTTAGACACCGTGACTTGGTCTTCCCTTAGCTGCCTCTGTTCCAAAGAAATTCAATTTTTTCTTATAGCAGCAGTATTTTTATCCTGGTAAAATCTCTATAAATCTCTTCTGCACTCTCTCCAGTGCAAACACATTGTTCCTGTATTGTAGTGGTCAGAAATGTACACAGTATTCAACCTGACTAGTGGGTACCTTTCTAGCATAAGCTCCCTGCTCTTGCAATCTCTGCCTAGGCTAATAACAGGAAGTATCTTCTTTACCTTTTCAACTGCCTCATTCACCTTCTGTTAGCTTTATGGATCTGTAGGCAAAGATTTGAGCATAAAGAGAATTCTAGCGAGGATGTTGTGCGCAGTTTGTTTACCAAGCTGCAGTAAGGATGTAATGGTATTAGAGAGGGTGTAAGTGAGATTTGACAGGGGAAGTTGTCAGGTTGGAAAACTTCACACAGAGTGGTGGGTGCATGGGACCTGCTACTAGGGGCAGTAGTAAAGGCAGATATATTTACAAACTCTTACGTAAGCATATTGGTGAAAGAAAAGTGGACAGAGGGAAACATTAAGTTGAACTTGGAGTAGGTTAAAAGGTCGCAGCAATATTGTGGGCTGAAGGGCTTGGACTGTTTTGCGCTGTTCTTTCTTCTGCATTCTATGTTCTAAAGCTTGTCTATGCAGAGCTTATTTGCTTTGGAATAAGGGAAGTTTAATAGTATCATGGAAACTTAAGAGAGAGAAGGATTGAGTGGGTAAGTAGGATCTATTACTCTTGTCAGACAGGTCAATTATTGCAGGACATTGATTTAGGGTTAGTCATGGAAGAGAGTTGTGTCAAAGATTACTCAATCAGAATGGAATTGAGGTCTAAAACCTAATGTCTGAATTGATCCTAATCCCATAAGATGTAGGAGTAGAATCAGGCCACTCAGTCCATCAAGTCTGCTCAGCGATTCAAATATGGCTGATTTATTATCCCCTCAACCCCATTTTCCTGCCTTCTCCCTGTTACCTTTGACATCCTTACTTATCAAGAACCTGTCAACCTCTGCTTTAAATATACTCAATGACCTGGCCTCCACAGGTAATGAATTCCACAGATTCACCTACCTTTGACTAAAGAAATTCCTCCTCATCTCTGTGAATTGGTGCAGGAAGAAATGCTCATCAAAGTTAAAAACTATTTTCACCAACAACGGTTGTATTTTGGTAAGTTAAGCCAGAGCAGGACTTGCATCACAAATGGCAGAGTTCTGCAGAGAGGGCTCTGAGGGTACTGATAGATAATTCCCTGAAAGCGGAGACACAGGTGGACAGGGTAAAGAAGCAGGTGTTTGGCACGCTTCACTTTGTTAGTCAGGGCATTGACTAGAGGAGTTGGGACATCATGTTGTAACTGTACAAGTCAATGGCGGGAACCACACTTGGAGTATTATGCTCTATTCTAGTTGCCCATCTATGAGAAGGATGTCATTAGGACAGACAGGATGCAGAAAAGTTTCACGTGGAGTTACTGGGACTGGAGGATATGGGTTTTACACAGAGGCTGGACAGGCTGGCATTTTTTTCAGTCCTTGGAGTGCAGTAGGCTGAGAGGTGATGTTATACAGGTTTCTAAAATCAGGAAGGACATAGATAAGGCAGATGTTACAGTCCTTTTCCCAGAAGGTGGAGTCTAAAATTAGAAGACATAGATTTAAGGTGAGAGGGGAAAGACTGAAATGAGAACTGAGGCACAACTTCTTCACAAAGAAGGTGAGGATATATGGAGCAAACTCCCAGAGGAAGCCGTAGAGGTATATACGATTACAACGTTTAAAAGACATTTGGATAGGAACATGGATAGAAAAGGTTTAGAGGGACATAGGCTTAACAGAGAAAAATGGACTAGCTCAGAGAGATATCTTGATTGACATGGATGAGATAGGCAAATATGCCTGTTTTAATGTATCAGAATCGGGTGTAATATTACTAGCATTTATTGTCAAATTTGCTGTTTTGCTTCGCAGTAGAGAGCAATACATAAAAAAACTATAAATTACAATAAGATCTGTAGAGTTCCTTAAGGTTGTTATAGCTGAGGGAGGCAGTGGGGACAAGCTCCCACTACTTATTAAATGCTCCCAAAGGCATGTGCCGCAAATAGCCTCTGACGACCAAGTCCAGCTCCTGGTCTTTTTGTGTGGCTTAACAATTAAAGCCGGTGGAACCATTTCTACTGACTGGAGAAGGGGCAAAGGTGGGCTACTGGCACTTCAGGCAGATGGAGTTCGTCAGCTGTGGTTGGCAGCTCACCCTAGGAGAAGGAAAATTCCAATCTCAAACCTTCACTGCTGTGCACCTACACCCATACACGGGAAAGGCTTCGGGAGTAAATCCCAAACTCTGGAGCTGGAGTCGCTAAGGCAGTCCTACGTTGAGTTCAGTGCTGTGATGCTGCTGGTGCCAAACTGGATCGGTCTCTGCCGTTCCTTTGGGTTCATCAGGTGCATGGAGAGGGGGCATTTTCTCCATGAGCAACAACTTGCTCTGCATATTGTACTGTCCTGGCTACCTGTCCTATCTACACAGGTAGGATGCAACAGCCCTGACCAACAGAGTATATACACGTATAAAGAGAGTAAAAATACTGAGGTAATGTTCATGTCCATTCGCAAATCTCATGGCAGAGCAGAAGAAGCGGTTCCTAAAACTTTGACTGTTTGTCTTCAGGCTCCTGTACCTTCTCTTTGATGGTAGTAATAAGAGGAGAGCATGTCCTGGGTGATGGAGTCCATAATGATGCATGGCACCTTAATGAGGCATCGCCTTTTGAAGATGTCCTTGATGCTGGGGAGGCTAGTACCTCTGAAGGATCAGTGGCCCCTCCATACCAGAAAATGATGCAATGAGTTGGAATGCCTCCATGATACATCTGTAGAAATTTGCTACAGTCTTTGGTGCCATACCAAGTCTCCAATGTATAACACATTGTTCTATAAACACTTGCAGTGCTAATCTAAAGAAACCTACAATTCTTTGGAGACCATAAGAGCAGGTTTAGGTCATTCATCCCATCACGTCTGCTTCACCATTCAATAATGGCTGATTTTTGTTTTTCTCAACCCCGTTCTTTCACCTTCTCCCCATAACACTTGACTTTCTTACCAATCAAGAACCTATCAATCTCAACCCAGTGACCTGGCCTCCACGGACAATCCTCTCCACCCCTCACCACAAATTCCACAGATTTGCCACCTTCTGAATGAAAACAGTTCTCCTCATCTTAGTTCTAAAGGGACCTTGTTTTCTTCTTAAACGGAAGATAGGACTTGGCAAGGAGACCACCACTGGCAAATATGATGTAGGTTTCTATGATGCAGAGAAGGCCAAATCATTGGGTGCATTTAAAGTGGAGAATGATGGATTCTTGATTAGTCAGGGCATCAAAGGCAGGAGAAGGGGCTAAATCGGCTAAAATGGAAGAGTGGAGCAGATTCAGTTGGCTGAATGGCACGATTCTGCTCGCTTATGGTCTTATTCTATGAATTTCCAACATACAGTAACGTCAAAATGCAGCATTACATCTAAAAACTGAGAAGATTGGGCACTCAGCAGATAGACCTGGAGGAAATCTGTTCCAGAGGGCTCCGCTCCGGAAGCCCAGCCTCCACTGGGCCACAGAGAAGAAGTGGCAGCTGACAAAGGACAGACTGAACAACCGAAAGACTCAAGCACTTACCCTTGCCCACATTGTACCAGAATATGTGGATCCCAGTCTACAGCCACCCAAGGACCCTCCAACAGACAATCCCTGGGGAGAACACCAAACTGGACTCCAGTGACCTCACCACTGCTACCATTCTATGAATGCCAGAGGCAGTTTGAACACACAACTCCCATACTGATATGTGTTGAGCATATAATGATTTTGTCATAGGTCACAAATCCATGACTGTAACCAAATCACGGAAGGAATCACATAATGAACAGAACCCCTGTTAGAATAGAAATGGCAATTATATAACTTTCTGTGCTATTTTGTCAGGGCGGTCTGCAAACTCCTCTGTTTACGGCAGACATACAGCTGCATATTACAATGTAGGGACACAGGTGTTTGAATATATGCCCGAGAAAAACAAAATGGTTAAGTGGGCTTCTATTTTGTCCTAATTGCTGCATTAATATTTTAATATTGTGCTACTCGTTTATCAATTGAAAGAATAGTTTCCTGTTCCAACCAAAGTCAATAAACGTCGCTCACATGCAATAATGTACGAACGATAATTGTTTCGCTCTGGCATGCGTACTGTATTCAAATCGCTTCAGTTAAACAGGACCCTAGTCGAGCCAGACTGTAGGAGATTATTCTGTCTGGCCTTGCTGCGTGCAGCATCTGTGTTAATAGAATTTATTTCTGCAGTCATTCTTAACTCCCTGTTGTGTATTCAGGCAATGTGTGGGCTTCTTTTAGCTGGCGAGCCAGCAGCAGAATATAATCAAATATATCTCGGGGAGGGGGAAGGCGGGCGGGAAGAGCGTTCTCTTTTTAAATACATTTATCGTAACGAGAGCTTATATGTCTAATGTATATCATTCATGAGTGATTGCCCCGGCCGTTAACAGCTATTGATTAGAAAGATCTGATGCAATTAGAAAACATTCATATGGGATCTATCAAAATAACGTCTATGATATGTAATTACGAGCGAATACAATATAGTAATATTTTCTCTGTTATAACACGTTGACTCGCAAAATGTGGCTGCCATTTTCAGAGCCCCTCGTTGTTTTGGCAAAAAAAAAGCTCTTACTGAGTTAATCATTCATAGCAAGTCACATGAATCCCATAGTTGCTGTGAGTTCTACGTTCAAGAATGAACTACTTTGCTAAATCAGCAAAGACAGTTGTCAAGGTTACCTACATGTAATCTATTTAACCGGTTCCCAAAACACCAATCAAGGTCAGATAGCGCAGTCTGTGTAGATTCATACACTACACTGCTTTGTAACAAGACAGCAGGGAAGAAAAAAACTCATTAGGAAATCAAACGCCAAGTGTTAATTATTTGTCTCGTGCTATTTCTCTCTCCTTAGTAATGCACGGCTATTAAATTAAAAAAATGTATTTTAAAATAAATAAATTGGTAGGCACCACATCGACCGGTGCAAAAGATACTAGCATTGGGTCGTATTTGCATACGAAAAAATGAAACTTAATTGTATCTATGGGGAACTGGTATGAACCAATCAATTGTGCAGGCATCAGCAACGCGCAGCTTGTTAAATCCTGCTCCGTATAATCAATCTGGGTTGCAATATGCAGATGTCGAGCCAGTGATGGAGGAATCCGCCGTGAGGCTGGGAAAAAAAAATGGCACGGTTGATCTCATCCACACCCGGGTTTGGACTGCCTGTGATTCACCCCGGTGTCTTGTCGGCCCGGCCTTTTAAAACACACACCCACATGCTCCAGGCTGAGACCCTCGCTGGAGGCGAAGGGAAGCGAGCGAGAACCGAGGGCACCTTTCAGATGGCTTTGCTCAAAAAGGCGGCATCCGCCAGTAAGGACCCCCGTCACCCGGGACTTGCCCCCTTCTCATTGCTACCATCAGGGAGGAGGGACAGGGGCCTGAAGAAACGCACCAACTCAACGCTTTTGGAACAGCTTTTCCTCCACCATCAGATTTTTGAATGTACAATGAACCCACGAACACTACCTCACTATTTTTTTTTCATTTTTGCTCCCTATTTGCACTACATAATTATACATACTGTATATATTTCTTTTGCAATTTATAGTTTTTTATTAGTATTACAATGTACTGCTGCTGCGAGACATCAAATTTCATGACATATGCCAGTGAGATTAAACTTGATTCCAGTTCTGAAGCGGAAAGTGTAAAGCTGCCACTGTGTAGTTGGCTACTGGAAATACAAATAAGTAACCTTTGACCCTGACTGTTGAGTTGATCAGAGGAGGCGCTTATCCCTCCTGAGTAAGGTGAAGGCTCCAATTGTCTAAGATAACCTCCTTTTCCCAGCGACATTGAGTGCTGCCAATGGTATGGCTCATTTCACAATACCAAAAGCAGGCCGTTGTTTGACAATCTAAAGGGGGTTTGATGAAAGAATATGTTAAATACTTTTGAAAAGAAGTGTCTGAATGAATGGTGACAAAGATAAATGAGGAAACCCTGCTTGAGGTTTCTGTAAAATCTGCATTGTATAGGTTTATGATGTAAAATGCTGAGAATATTGCAGCTATAATAGCCCAGAATCAGAGTCAGCTTTAAAATCACTGACATATGTGCTGATATTTGTTGTTTTCTGTCAGTGCATAAAAATACTACAAATTACAAGAGCTATATAAAAATATAATTTTATATATAATACTTAACATTAATTAAGTAATGCAAAAAGAGAGCAAAAGTAGTGAGGTCATGTTCAACGGCTGGTTTGTTATCCACTCTGAAAGTGCTGGCAGAGGAGACGGCGCCATTCCTAAAACATTGCAACACACACAAGGTGCTGGAGGAATTCAGCAGGCCGGGCAGCTTCTATGAAAAAGAATAAACAGTTGATGTTTCAGGCTGAGACCCCCCTTCAGGACCCGAAAGATCTCGGCCCGAAATGTCGACTGTTTACTCTTCTCTACAGATGCTGCCTGGCCTGCTGCGTTCCTCCAGCATTTTGTACGTGTGGCTTTGGATTTCTAGAATCTGTGAAGATTTTCTAGTGTTTGTCCTAAAAACGTTGAGTGTGTGTCCTCAGGCTCCTGTACCTCCACTCTGATTAAGGAGAGGGCATGTGCTGGGTAAGGGGGGGTCCTTTCTGAGGCACCGCCTTTTGAAGAGGTCCATACTGTTGGGGAGGCTAGTGTCCATGATGGAGATGGCTGAGTTTGCAACCCTCTGGAGCAACAGTATTTATGATTGCGTACAATGGCCCTTCCATACCAGACAGTACGTAGCTTGCAATATTATGGCCAGGCTACGAAGGTAATGTGATGGGAACAAAGGTCGGGGCACACTCTGCCAAAAGTTCATTGGTTATTGTAAGTAGACTCTGTGGCCACTTTATTAGGTACAGGAGTAGGACCCAGTGTGGTGTTCTGCTACTATAGCCCGTCCAGTTCAACATGTGTGTTCAGAGGTGCTCTTCTGCATGCCGCTGTTCCTGTCAGCCATTCTCCTCCGACCTCTCTCGTTAACAAGATGCCTTCACCCTTAGAACTGCCGCTTACTGGATTTTTAACAATGTTTTTCCTACCATTCTCTGTAAACTCCAGAGACTGCTGTGCATGAAAATCCCAGAAGATCAGCAGTTTCTGAGATATTCAAATCAGCCCTTCTGGCACCAACAATTATTCCTCGGTTAAAGTGCTTAGGTCGTATTTCCTCCCCCCATTTGGATGTTTGGTGTAAACAGCAACTGAACATCTTGACCATGTCTCCATGCTTTAGTGGATTGAGTAGCTGCCACATATTTACATTAATGACCAGGTATACAGGTGTACCTAATAAAGTGGCCACTGAGTTGCGGTTTTTAGTGTAAATCATGCAAAGGGAGTTCCAATCAGGACTGAAAGAGTTATTCCACACTCCACAGTTGTTCCATCCAATAGTGTATCTATGGCAAACTATAAATTTGTATAATCACCGGCAAAACTTCATAAGTAATAAAGGATATGTAATATAAAACAGGAAGGGGATTAATTTCATGATACCTTATTATAAAAAAATCTGTTGTCCTGTTTGACTATAAAACATAGGAGCAGAATCAGGCCATTCAGCCCATCAAGTTCTTTTCCATCATTTCATCATGACTGATCCCATACCCATTCAACCCTATTCACCTGTTCTCTCACCATATCCCTTGATGCCCCGACCAGTCAGGAATCTATCACCTTCTGCTTTGAATACACCCACAGACCTGGCCTCCATCGCAATCTGTGGCAGAGCATTCCACAGATTCACCACACTTTGGCTACAGAAATTCCTCCTTACTTCTGTTGTAAAAAGTTGCCCCTCAATTTTGAGGCTGTGCCCTCTAGTTCTAGATACAGTACCCCCACCAGAGGGAACATCCTCTCCATTTCCACCTTATCTAATCCTTTCAACATTCAGTAGTTTTCAATGAGATCCCCAGGCATTCTTCTAAATCCCAGTGAGTACAGGCCCAAAGCTGACAAACACTCCTCATATGTTAACCCTTTCATTCCCAGAATCATCCTCATGAACCTCCTCTGGATTCTCCCCAGTGTCAATACATCCTTTCTGATATAAGGGGCCAAAAAACTGTTGACAATATTCCAGTGCAGCCTGACCAGTGTCTTATAAAGCCTCAGCATTATCTCCTTGTTTTTATATGCTATTCCTCTTGAAATAAATGCCAACATTGCATTTATTTCTTTACACAGACTCATCCTGTGAATTAACCTTCTGGGAGTCTTACACAAGGACTGCCAAATCCCTTTGCACCTCTGATGTTTGAATTTTCTCCCCATTTAGATATATAGTCTGCACTATTGTTCCTTTTACCAAAATGCATTATCATACATTTCCCAACGCTATTCCATCAGTCGCTTTTTTGCCTGTTCTTCTAATTTGTCTAAGCCCTTCTGCAATCATATTGCTTCCTCAGCACTACCTGCCCCTCCGCCTATCTTTGTATCATCTGCAAACTTTGCCACAGAGCCATCAATTCAAGCATCTATATCGTTGACAAACAATATGAAAAGCAGCAATCCCAATACTGAACCCTGAGGAAAACTACTAGTCACTGGAAGCAAACCAGAAAAGACCCCTTTTATCCCCATTCACTAACGCCTGCCCGTCAGCCATTCCTCTATCCATGCCAGTATCTTTCCTGTAACGCCATAGGATTTTATCTTGTTAAGCAGCCTCAAATGAGGCACCTTGTCAAATGCCTTTCGAAAATCTAAGTAAATGACTTTCACAGCCTCTCCTTTGTCCACCCTGCTTGTTACTTCCTCAAAGAATTCTAACAGATTTGTCAGGCAAGATTTCCCTTCACAGAAACCATGCTGACTTTGACTTATTTTATCATTAGTCTTCAAATACCCCAAAACCTCATCCTTAATAATGGACTCCAACACTTTCCCAAACACTGAGATTAGGCTAACTCTATAATTTTCTCTCTTATTGTCTCCCTCCCTTCTTAAAGTGTGGAATGACATTTGCAATTTCCCACTCCCCCAGGACCATGCCAGAATCAAGCGATTATTTTTTAATTGATATTTTTATGTTTTTACAATGCGACAGAACAAAAAAAAACAATTAAAGAGGTTTAGTCAGTGCAAAACAAACGTATCAAAAGTACAGTTCATAACAATTAAGAAAAGCACCCATAGTAGAATCGTATAAAGTTAGTTACCACCCCACCCTCCCACTACCCAACTCCAAGCCAACCTTAAGATATATAAAAAAAGTTAATCAGAACTTTATCACCACAGAGCTGTATTTATAAAAAGGTATATTGCCTACTACCTAATCTATAGTATGTTTACACATAAAGAAAACATAAATCTTAACTGTAAGAAGCTGGAAGTAAGGATTTAAATCAAGTGATTCTTGAAAGATTATGAACAATGCATCCGTTATCTCTTCAGCAACTTCTCTCAGGACTCTGGGATGTAGTCCATCTGGTCCAGGTGACTTACATTGGCCTAGCTCTGTAATAGCAATGGCACTCACAGATCTCTGGCATACAGCTGGTGTCTTCCACAGCAAAGGCTGAAGCAAAGTACTTATTAAGTTGACCTGCCATTTCTTTGTTCCCCCATTACTACTTCACCAGCATCATTTTCCAGTGGTCCAATATCAACTCTCACCTCTCTTTTACTCTTTATATAACTGAAAAAACTGTTAGTATCCTGCTTTATGTTATTGGCTAGTTTGCTTTCATATTTAATCTTTTCCCTTCTTATGGTTTTCTTAGTTGCCTTTTGTTGGTTTTTAAAAGCTTCCCAATCATCCACTCTCACTCATTTTTGCTACCTTTTATGCAGTCCTTAATTTCCCTTGTCAGCCATGGTTGCCTGCCCCCGCCATTTGAGGATTACATCTGTGGGACATATCTATCCTGCACCTTGTGAACTATTCCCAGAAACTTCAGCCACCTCTATTCTGCCATCATCCCCGTCTTTTGCTTTTATTAATTTCTACACTCTCTTGTTCTCTTTAACACCAGTGTCTATAGCTGCAGAGGGACAAATACATCTCTTTTATTACATTTTATAAGTTCAAAGGAAATATATTACCTAAGTACATCTATAACACTACCTTGAGATTAATTTTCTTGTATGCATTCACAGGAAAATAAAGACAGTAGAACATATGAAAAACTATACGTAAAGAAAGACTGACAAACAAGCAATGTTCAAAAGAAGAAAAATCATGCAAATCAAAAATAATAATAATACTGATAACATGAGTTGTAGAGTCTTTGAAAGTGAGGCCAGAGTTTGTGAAATCAGTTCAGAGTTGAAATGAGAGAAGTTATCCATGCATGAAAGTTTTACTAAGAACTGTTGCCAAAACCTGAGGGCCTGAATTATAGGGAGAAGCGGGTAGATAGGATTTAGACCATAAGATAATAAGTTCAGTACAGTGTATTCGGCTATCTGGCCCTCAAATCTGCTCTGCTATTCAGTCATGGCTGATTTATTATCCCTCTCAATTCTGTTCTCCTGTCTTCTCCCCAAAATCATGGACACCCTTACTAATCAGGAACCCTTCAGCCTCCACTTTACAGTACCTAATGATGTGGCCTCCACAGGCATCTGTGGCAATGGGTTCCACAGATTCACCACCCCCGGTGAAAATCCTCCTTTTCTATGTTTTAAAGGGATGTCCACCTATTCTGAAGCTGTGTCCTCTTATCCTAGACTCCATCACTATTGGAAACATGCTCTGAGTGTCCACTCCATCTAGGTCTTGACACAATTCTTTTGAGTGAAGAAGACTGTGGGATGATCTTATAGAGGAGCCTAATATCATGAGGGGCATACATAGGGTAAATGCACACAGTATTTTCCCCAGGAAAGGGAATCAAAAGCTTGAAGGCATCAGTTTAAGGTGAGAGGGAAAAGATTTAAAGGGGACATGAGGAGCAGTATGGGTAATAAGCTACTAGAAGGAGAGGTTGAGTTAGGTTCAGTAACAGCATCTCAATCATATTTGGACATACAGCAGGAAATCGAGGGCAAAGTGGACTAGCTTATATGGGCACTTTGATTGGACTGGACGACCTGCTTACATGTTGTACGTTGCCACAGTGCCACACAACAACCCTGGTTCAATCCTGCCTTCTGGTGCTGTCTGTGTGGAGTTTGCATGCTCTCCTTGTAACCACATGGACTTCTTCAGAGGCTCGGTTTTCTTCAAACATCCTACAAGTTAAATGCCGACTGTAAATTGCCTCTAGTGTGTAGACGATTGGTAGAATCTGGGGGAGTTGTTAGGAGAGTGTGTAAAATAGACTGGCATTAGTGTAAATGGGTGTTTGATGGCTGGCATGCATTGAGCGGGCTGAAGGGCCTGTTTCATGTTGTATAGCTCTATGAAGCAATTTTAAAATGTAGGAAGTCAATTTTCACAGCACAAGTTCTTAGGTGTATCCATGTGATAACGATCAGATAATCTTTCTTGGGATGCTGAGTTAGGGAATTTATTGAGATACTGGGAGAAGTCTCCCTATCTTTGAAATAACCTCATGGGATCGTTTTTGCCCCTCTTGGGAGAGGGTGTGTAAGGTTGAAGGGGTGGGTCATTCAGCTGAGCCATTACCTCTGCTTCTCTTTCCATACATGTTGCCTGACCAGTACAGTATTTCTGGCATTTTGTGTTTTCACTTTGAGATAGGACCTTGGTTTAATGCTTTATCAAGAAGATGACAGCTTCAACTGTACAACAACACCTTGAGAACTGAATTAGACTTAATTGAGATTTTTTATTTGCTTAAATATTGTGAGTTGTACTGGTCTTTTGACTGTAGTTAAAGTAGAGCATTGGAAATGCTCTGAAAGTCTTCCAGGATTTGTGGAGAGTGAAAGGGAGTTAATTTTTCAGGTCACAGACCCTTTATTAGTGCCTCCAGGTCACTGGTTGAGGAGTGAGGTACTGAAGCATTCTGCTCAGTAGTAAGTTACCTGAAGATTATACCAAGAACATCAGGAGACTTCCAAGAATATGTGAATCATTCAGACTCAGGTCTGAAACATTTTACACTGAACGGAAGTCTTTGAATTTTTATTGGGTGAGAAGAACTGGAGTAGGTTTGTGATTCACATGAACTTTCTTAGTTTCATCCTTTTGGCTTCAGTCCTTTTCCAAATTCAGAACAGAAGCAATCACTTAGAGCAAGGGGAGTCAGTGATGCCTCCCACCAACTCCCTTCTCTTCCAGAAGAACAACAATCCACATCTCTGGATAACCTGCCGTGTGCTAGCAAAACCAGGAATCCCTACCTGCCAAGTGTGTTTGATGGTGTACTGAGGAGAAGAGAACTGGTTCTGGCAGAACTCATCTACACGGAGCGCTGCCACAAGAAAGCAGCATCCATCATCCGGGCCATGCACTCTTAGATCATAAGATTATAAGAACTGAATTAGGCCGTTTGGCCCATTGAATTTGCTCCGCCATGTCATCATGGCTGATCCATTTTGCTTCTCATCCCCAATCTCCTGCCTTCTCCTTGTATCCCTTCATGCCCTGACTAATCAAGAATCTATCAACCTCTGCCTTAAATACACCCAATGACTTGGCCTCCACAGCCACCTGTGGCAAAAAATTTCACAGGTTCACCACTCTCCGGCTAAAGAAATTTCTCCTCATTTCCGTTCTAAAATCTGAAGCTGGGTCCTCTGGTCTTGGACTTCCCCACCACAGGAAACAGCTCTTTTTGCTACTGCCATCAGGAAGGAGGTATAGGAGCCTGAAGTCCCACACCAACGGGTCCAGGAACAATTATTACTCCTCAACCTTCAGGTTCCTGAACTGGTATGTATAACTTCACTCTCCACAGCACTGAAATAATCATTGAACACAACCTGTGAACTCACTTTCAAGGACTCTAAAACTCTGTTCCCAGTATTATGTATTTATTATTAGTTTTTTTGTGTATTTGCATAGCTTGGCTTTTGCATATTGGTGGCTTATCAGACTTTTTGAGTAGTATTTTATTGATTCTATTGTATTTCTTTGTTCTACTGTGAATGCCTGCAAGAAAATGAATCTCAAGGTAGTATACAGTGACATATACATACTTATATAATAAATTTAATTTGAACTTTGAAACACTGAGTTACTTTGACTGGCGGAAGCCCAACTTACGTGTTATTTTGGTATTAAATCTTCCCCTCAGGACTGTTTATTCCTTTGCATAGATGCTGCCTGACCTGCTGAGTTCCTCCAGTATTTTGTGTGTCTCACTCTGGATTTCCAGCATCTACAAAATCTCTTGCGTTTATCTGTTTATATTTTCTCTCTGAATTGGAAGTTGGTCATGCCTGTGGCTTCAAGTCCTTCTCCAGTTACCTGAGCAATAGTGCAAGATGTGAAGAGTTACAGTGTTTTTGAGCTGTGGCCCTGTGGCCCTCTCTGCTCTCACAGACACTTGTGGAAAATCCCTTAGCATTATTCACAGAGGTGGCAAGGGAGATGTACTGATGTCCTGACCCAAACCTACGCTGTCAAACTAGTTGTCTGCTGCTGACTCCATTGTTGTTTGTAGCACCTAGACAGAGAGTCTGCCACATTAAACAGTGATAAGACACACCAAGTTAATTCCTTTGACTATGATGTAATCCAAAATGCATGCATTTCTGACTGTCCCTTTACACCAGGGGTTCCCAGTCTGGGGTTCACAGACCCCTCAGTTAATGGAAGGTGTCCAAGGCATAAAAAAGGTTGGGAACCCCTGCTTTACACAAAGTGTGTGGTGGCTTTGGAGAGGGTGAAGAAGAGATTCAGCAGGGTGCTCGCTGGGTTATAGGGATGAGATACAAGGAGATGCCGAACTAATTATGTTCTCCACAACACTGAACTGATTCCACAACCAATGGACTCACTCTGCGACTCATGTTCTTGATATTTATTGCTTATTTATTATTACTATTTTAAAATCTTCTTTTGTATTTGCACATTTTGTTGTCTTTTGCACAATGGTTGTTTGTCCGTATTTGTTGTGTGTGCTTTCATAGATTCTACTATGTTTTTCTTTATATTTACTATGATTGCCAGCAAAAAGAAGAATCTCAGGGTTGTACATGGTGACATATATGTACTTTGATCTCAGATTCCTGCATTCGCCCCATATCTCTCTAAGCCCCACTCCCCTCCAAGTGCTTCTTACGTGATAGAAACATAGAAAAGCTACAGCACAAAAAAGGCCCTTCAGCCCACAATGCTGTGCCGAACATGTCCTTACCTTAGAACTACCCAGGCTTACCCATAGCCCTCTATTTTTCTAAGCTCCATGTACCTATCCAGGAGTCTCTTAAAAGACCCTATCATATCTGCCTCCACCACTGTCACCAGCGCCCATTCCATGCACTCACCACTCCCTGTGTAAAAACTTACCCCAGACGTCTCCTCTGTACCTACTTCCAAGCACCTTAAAACTGTGCCCCTCGTGCTAGCCATTTCAGCCCTAGGCAAAAGCCTCTGACTATCCACACAATCAATTCCTTTCATCATCTTATACACCTCTATCAGTTCACCTCTCATCCTCCATCACTCCAAGCAACATCCTTGTAAATCTCCTCTGCACCCTTTCTATGGTTTCCACGTCCTTCCGATAGTGACACAGCCAGAATTGAGCACAGTACTCCAAGTGGGGTCTGACCAGGGTCCAATATAACTGCATATTACCTCTTGGCTCCTAAACTCAATCCCATGATTGATGAAGGCCAATGCACCATGTGCCTTCTTAACCACAGAGTCAACCTGCAAAGTAGCTTTGATTATCCTATGGACTCGGACCCCAAGATCCCTCTGATCCTCCACACTGCCGAGTGTCTTGCCATTAATGCTATATTTTACCATCATGTTTGACCTACCAAAGTGAACCACTTCACACTTATCTGTGTTGAACTCCATCTGCCCAATTTTGCATCCTATCAATATCCCACTGTAACTTCTGACAGCCCTCCACACTATCCACAACACCTCCAACCTTTGTGTCATCAGCAAATTTACTAACTCATCTCTCCACTTCCTCATCCAAGTCAGTTATAAAAATCATAAAGAGTAGGGGTCCCAGAACAGATCCCTGAGACACACCACTGGTCACCGGCCTCCATGCAGAACATGACCCATCTACAACCACGCTTTGCCTTCTGTGGGTAAGCCAATTCTGGATCCACAAAGCAATATTCCCTTGGATCCCATGGCTCCTTATTTTCTCAATAAGCCTTGTATGGGGTACCTTATCAAATGCCTTTCTAAAATCGATATACACTACATCTAGAGCTCTACCTTCATTCACATGTTTAGTCACATCCTCAAAAAATTCAATCAGGCTTGTAAGGCAGGACCTGCCTTTCACAAAGCCATGCTGACTATTCCTGATTATATTATTCCTCTCCAAATCCTGCCTTTCAGGATCTTCTCCAGCAACCTACCAACCACTGAAGTAAGAATCACTTGTCTATAATTTCCTGGGCTATCTCTACTCCCTTTCTTGAATAAAGGAACAACATCTGCAACCCTCCAATCCTCCAGAACCTCTCCCATTCCCATTGATGATACAAAGATCATCGCCAGAGGCTCAGCGATCTCCTCCCTCGCTTCCCACAGTAGCCTGGGATACATCCTGTCCAGCCCCAGTGACTTATCCAACTTGATGCTTTCTAAAAGCTCCAGCACATCCTCTTCCTTAATATCTATATGCTCAAGCTTTTCAGTCTGCTGCAAGTCATCCCTACAATCACCAAGATCCTTTTCCATAGTGAATACTGAAGCAAAGTATTCATCAAATACCTCTGCCATTTCCTCCAGTTCCATACACACTTCTCCACTGTCACACTTGATTGGTCCTATTCTCTTACGTCTTATCCCCTTGCTTTTCACGTACTTGTAGAATGCCTTGAGGTTTTCCTTAATTCTGTCCGCCAAGGCCTTCTCATGGCCCCTTCAGGCTCTCCTAATTTCAATCTTTAGCTTCTTCCTGCTAGCCTTATAATCTTCTAGATCTCTATCATTAACTAGTTTTTTTAACCTTTCATAAGCTCTTCTTCTTTACTTTCTTCAAACACTTCCTCCGGAAATTTGTTCCACATACCCACTTCCCTCTGCATGAAGAAGTTGCCCCTCAGGTGCCTTTTAACTTTTCCCCTCTCACCCTAAATCTATGCCCCTTTGAGCTGATGGGAGACCTAACACACATATATAAAATTATTAGGGGTATAGATAGGGTAGAGAGAATCTTTCTTATTTGGGTAGAAATGCTAAATATAAGAGGGCATGCATTTGAAGCAAGAGAACAGATGTGCAGGGCAAATTTTTTACATAGAGAGTGGTAGGTGCCAGGAATAGTGAGATAAAGAGATTAGCTTTATTTGCCACTTATACAGTATGATGTAAAAATCTTAGGCATTCTAGCTATATATACGTGCTTAAGACTTTTGCACAGTCCTGTAGTTGTCAATGTGGAGTGAACAGTGAGTTTGTAAATCTGGCGGGAGCAAAGGATGTCAGGAAGGGTGAGGGTGGAGTGCCGCAGGAGGGGTGTGAGACAAGGCAGAGAAGGAGTGCCGGGGTTGGGGGGTGGGGGGTGGTACAAATGCAGACACATCCAACCCTGAGACACCAGGCGAGGTCACTTGATTCCAAAAAGTTGGGTTATTGAATTCATTTATTTTACAGAATGGCTCTGGTGCTTCCCTCTCCCTGCCCGCCTCCCACACTCAGTCCACAATAGAGACCCATATCAGAATCAGGTTTATCATCACTCACGCATGTCATGGAATTTGGATTTTTTTGCAGTACGGTACCATACAATACATAAAACTACTACCGTACTGTGCAAAAGTCTTAGGCACCCTATCTACATATACATATCTCTATATACATGCACTGTACATTGAAACATACACTCAAATGCATCATCTACACCAACAACTAACTTAGTACGAGGATATGCAGGGGTCAGGCATGCTCACAACTCTCTGACCTTAACCCGTACCGTCCACCTTTGGACCGTGGGAGGAAATGGAAGCACCTGAAGGAAACCCACATATTCACGGGGAGTGCTTACAAACTCCTTACAAATAGCAGCAGGAATTCAACTGTAAACACTACACTACTTTGCCACTGGTGAAAGCAGATTGCAATAGTGGCATTAAGAGGGTGTTAAATAGGCACATAAATATGCGGGAAATGGTAAGACATGTGTTATGTGCAAGCAGAAGAGATTTACAGTAGTTTGATTTTGCACCATGGGCTGTTGGGCCTGTCTTTTGTCATTCTATGTTCTATTGTTACTTAAATGTTAGGCTACATCCCCACTAGACCGGATAATTTTGAAAATGCCAGTTTCGCATAAAAACGATAGGTGTCCACACTATGTGTTTTTAAAAATATCTCTGTCCACATTGAAACGGATATTTTGGCAAATCTCCTCCTACTGTGCATGCGCAGGACACATCTACAACTGACATGTTTGGTGTCGAATCTCGCTTGTGAAAGACGGTGTGTGTTTGTCTATACTAATCTGCCCAAGCGGCGATTTCAAAATTTCAAACCCTGGAGAGCATTTCTGAAAAGCTCCAATTTCGGGGGGATGAAAATGCCATTTTAGTGTGGACAGAGGGTGAAAACGAAGAGAGAAAGCTTCGGTTACGGATTTATCTGGTGTAGTGTGGACGTAGCCTCAGTGTTTCTTTTATTGAAAATGGCAATGTTGTAACGTGAAGAAAGTCACTGGAGAGAGACTGAAGCTAGTGGATACAGAAGTGTTTTATTCAACAAAATGAGACATTCTCTGGAGGAGGAGGCCTGTTCAACCCAATATTACATGACATTTTTATATGCTAAAGATCAAAGGTAACAGCAGGACAATTCTATAGTTACAGTGTATCCACAATGCTTCCTTTTGAATTACATTTCATTTTCACACCTCCTTCTTCACACCCACGCTCCAGACACCCAAAACGAAAGTTAATCAGCGTTGTCTGGTTTTCAATTAACTGGTGTCCATGGCTCCAGGAAACTATTGTGAAACTATTGGAAACTATTATAAACCATTTAAAATTTAATCTACAATCCACTTTCAGGTCGAATGATTGGTTGCTGAAGTTAATATTTACTGTTTAGCCGAATTCCAGGATAAACCCTAACAGCTGCCTCTGGCGTTGGGAAGAGATACGGCTGTCAGAAGGTAACATCTTGGGAGGTTAATTTGACTTTTCCCATTCTAACATGTTATTCAACTCCCATTCCCACACCTACATGCCTGTCCATGGCCTCCTTTACTGCCATGATGAGGTCAAATTCAGGTTGGACGATCAACACCTCATATTCCAGTTGGATAGCCTCCAACCTAATGGCATGAATAATCCATTTCTCTAACTTCTGGTCATTTCTCCCCTCTCCCATTTCTCTTTTCTTTACATTCATCATCCTGGCTCCCCTTTCACCCCTCCTCTTCTCTTCACCTGCCCATCATCTACCTCTCTACCTTCTGTTTTTGGATTTGGCCCAGTCCATCACGGGTAAAGCCCTCCCAACCGCTGAGCACATCTACACGAAACACTGTCGCAGGAAAGCAGCATCCACATCAGGCCCCCCCCACCACCAAGGGCATCCTCTCTTCTCACTGCTGCCATCAGGAAGAAGGTACAAGAGCCTCAGGACTCGCACCACCAGCTTCAGGAACAGTTACTACCCCTCGACAATCAGGCTCCTGAATCACAGGGGATAACTTCACTCAACTTCTTATCACTCAATATCACCAAACTGTTCCCACAGTCAATGGAACTGTTCCTACAGTCACTTTCATGGACTCTTCATCTCATGTTCTCAATATTTATTGCTTATTTATTATCATTTCCTCTTTCTGTATTTGCACAGTTTGCTGTCTTCTGCACTCTGGCTGAACAACCAAGTTGTGCAGTCTTTCATCGACTCCGTTCTGGCTATTATTCTATCAATTTATTGAGAATGCCCACAAAAAATAAATCTCAGGGTTTTATATGGTGACATATGTACCTCGATAATAAAATTACTTGGAACTTTACTTTGAACTTTCTATGGTCCACTGTCCATTTGATTTAGTAGATTTTATGTGTGTTGCTCAAGATTTCCAGCATCTGCAGAAACTAATAACTAAGCTCCTACACCTAGGCCTCGATACCTCATGAGGAAACCCTCAGTCACGGGGAGAACGCACAAACTCCTTACAGACAGTGGTGGGAATGAAACCTGACTGTTGGCATTGTAATACATCCCATGGTTTTTACCCAGTACTCTTGCATTTAAAGATTTAAAGTACGTTTATTATCCAAGTATGTATGTATGTCGTGTATAACCTTGCAATTCATCTTCTCCACAGACAGTGATGAAACAAAGGAAAACTATGGAACCAACTCTTTCAAAGAGAAGCATCAAGCCCCCCCCCCACATACAAATGGCAACACAAAAAGGGCAGAAACACAGAATATAAAACAGAAAATCAAAAGGCAAATTTCAGTTCAGCTCAATGCCCATTACCTGCAGGCCGGCCCGATTCAAAAATCGCCCAAAAGTAGTATTAAAAAACGAGCTAGAAATGAGAAACTAGAACACATCAACAACCCGACATAGAATCCAAAGCCATAATCCACGTCGATTACAACTTGCTCCAGCAACATCTGCCAACACCATCAAGGGAGAGAGCGAGGAGAGAGAAAGAGAGAGAGAGAGAATGTAGCACCTGGTATCTATAAAACACTCACGAAAGCAATATCAAACAGGATTAAACATCAAAGCAGAGATATCTGAAAGGGAAATAAGGACAGGTGACTAAAATGTTAGCAAGCAAAGCGCCCCTGTTGGTGATCGCTGGCACTGTAAAGTGGTACGCGCACCGTTAAGCTACAGAGTCTTTCTTTAAAAAAATCGTATTGCCATTAAAGAGAATCCTTTGAAAATTGGTTTCTGTCTCAAGTACTTCAGGGACCCACGGAGAGATGTTATTCCTGAAAGAATGATGCACATTAATTGGGATATAGATCAGAGCAGAGTAATACCTGTTATAAGAATTGAATGCAGAGGGAAGAGATGTCAGAACTGAGGTGGGTAACTGATAAAGGCTCTGAGGGAACTAGAGCAGGCTGGGAATATTGTCAAACTACACTTGGCATTCTCCCCTGCTGCCTACCTTCAATAACTCTTACTGGTCATATCCTGCAGTGTTTTGATAGCACAATCATCACACAACCCCAACAGTACAACATACCATCTTCACTTTCTTTTAAAATTTCCCAGGAAACAAAGGTCTTTTTTCCCCCCTCTCCCAACGGTTTCACAGGATGTGCCATTGATCTGCAAGGATTATTCCAGTTTTAATTATGATCAGGACACGACAGGCTGCCTGCTATTACTGTGACAGCTTTCATTAGCTGTCAGTCAGGTCGGTGGCCTGAGGGGGGTAAGAGGGAAGAAGTGACTCTGTTTATCAGCCTAGTCTCAGACACACAAGCCCAGGGCATCAAAAACGTCTCTCTCTCTGGTCAATCAATGGAGCTCTCTTTATTTCTTTTGTGTTGAGCATGCGGAAACAGTAACTGTTCCCCTCAGATATCAACATTCGGTCCCGCTGCAGTGCCAGAGAGGGCCCAAATAACACAGAGATGCTGAACAAAGTGCTGCTTCATTTCCTTTAGCGGGGCTAGGTCGCTGCTCAAGAAAGCGGCCGAGACTTGAACTTGTGCACAGTCACCATGCCAGTGCCTCTTGTGATATGGCCCTGTTCCAAAATATTATTTACTGTTCTGCATTGTTCCTGTTGAGAGCACACTTAGTTCCAAAATGCGTAGTTAGAGCTGTGAAGTAAGTAAGTTGATAAACAACTAGTGATCACTGAATGATGACAAGGTCATGTACGGCATCATTTATCTGACTATATTAGCAGGCTCCAAAGTGTGTTATTATAATACAGATTTGCAATGCAAGGCTTTTTGCTTGGAATCAAGTGAAGGTTAATCTCACCTCACCAACATAGTGTTGAGGTGGTAAAGTGTGACAAGGCTTTTTGATGTCACCTTTGATTAAATGGCAATAACCTAGGGTTGGTAAGACCAAATGTGATCTGTTATGCACAAAATCTGGAGTGAACTGACCTGGAGACACACTTTCAGGGTCTCTTTAAAACACATCTTCTCAGTATTATTTCTTTTATTTGTAAAATTTGTCTGCTTTTGCATTTGGTTACTTGTCAGCCTTTGTTTATGCATAGCTTTTCGTAAATTCTATTACTGGTGCAAGGACGTGGCTGGGGACGAACCCAGGTGCAGGATGCAGGCACTGAGGCAGAGTGGTTAGGCGTTAGCACCACTGCGAATGGAGTGACGGTATCCAGGTGAGTCTTTATACAGAGACAAGGTTCACATGGAGAATCCATGCAGAACTTAGAACTGACAATCCTAAATAACCATGAAACGAGGTTACTCATACAAGAGTTGACCAACAAACTGGCAACTCCTTGTTGTGATTCCAGGGTTTTTATCCTGCATTTACTGAAGGGAAGCGGGTGTGTGTAACTTGCTGAATTGGGAACGATTGGAAATCAGGCAAGGGGATTTAAGGCTCAATTAAAAAGGTAATAGGGAATTGTCAGATGGGACCATGACAATGACATTATTTATTTTTTCTATAAGTGCCTTCAGGAGAATGAATCTCAAGGTAGTATATGGTAACATACCATGGAGGGTGTCCTCCCACATTCTAAAGACATATAGTTTTGGGTTAACAATGTGTGGGCATGCTATGCAGATGCTGATAACAAGGCAACACTTGCTGGCCGCCCCCAGCACGTCCTTGGGTGATGCAAAACGTCACATTTCACTGCATGTTTTGATGTACATGTGATAAATAAAGTTGTGCATTTTGATAATAAATTTAGTTTGAACTTCAAACTTTGAACCTTGATACCCCACAACTGCACTGAAGGAATGCAGCTGTATTAGAGTTGGTGTCCTACTGACGGGGAGTTAACCGGGAGGTCCTGCTTGCTTGTTGAAGTGGTCAGAAAGATCCCGTTGGCTATTTAAATATAAAGTGGATTACGTCCCCAGAAGGCGTCAAAATGAAGGGGCCTGATCCAAAATATCAACTATTTCCTTCCATAGATGCTGCCTAACTCCAGCATTTTGTGTGTTTCCTTTGAATTTTGTTTGATGTTTATTCCTCAGACACCGAGTCATTTTAACTCCTCACTTATAGCCAATCCACAATCAATGGTCACTTTATTAGCCACACCTGTGCACTTGCTCACTAATGCTAATATCTAATCAGTCAAACATGTGGTAATGACTCAATGCATAAAAACACACAAAGGTGCTCAAGATGTTGTTCAGACCAAGCATCAGAATGGGGGAAGAAATGTGATCTAAGTGACTTTGACTGTGGAAGATTGTTGGTGTCAGACAGGGTGGTTTGGGTATCTCAGAAACTGCAGATCTCCTGGGATTTTCACACACTACAGTGTAATAGAGTTTACAGAGAATGGTGTGATAAACAAAAAAAAATCCAGTGAGCAGCATTTCTGTGGGTGAAAATGCCCTGTTAATGAAAATGTTCAGAGAGGAATGACCAGACTGGTTCGAACTGACAGGAAAGTGACAGTAACCAAGCGACCATGTGTTACAACAGTGGTGTGCAGAAGAGCATCTTCGAACACACGTCGAACCTTGAAGTGAATGGGCTACAGCAGCAGAAGACCATGAACATGCACTCAGTGCATGTACACGGGCTTTGACTTCAATGCTTTTTGCCCATCTCCACGAATCCCATTCGCCCACGTAGGCGGCCGCCTCATATCCAACACATCGGCTTTGTTGCGACACACACCCGATTGCACCAGCTTCTGGGATTTTGATGCACCGACCCTCCAGAATATGGATAGCAGGCTTTTAAAGACACAGGCCCACTGTGTTAATCGGCAATCGTGTTTTGGTGGCAGGATTTTAATATTTAAAGAGCACCTGAGTTCAGTCATCAGCTCTACCTTGGATTCTTGTTTAGGGTCTCGTTTAGAACCCGTTCCTCATTTCAATCTCGTATCATGTTTCAATTCTAGTCTTAGATACTTGGGTCCCAATCATCCTCGTCTCCCGTCACAGGGTCAAGCCCCAAATCTGGTGCAGCCTGTGTGGAATTTGCGTGTTCTTCCTCAGACTCCGTGGGATCCCCCTGCCCCCCCAGGGGTTCCAGTTTCCTCCTACATCCCAATGACGTGCAGGTTGTCAGGTGAGTTTCCCATTGTAAATACCCCTCATGTGTAGGTGAGTGGAGGTAAACAAAGAAAATAAAACAAGGCTAATGTAAACGAGTGCCTGACAGTCAGCACACGGTGGGCCGAAGGGCCTGGCTCTGTGCGGTATGCTTCTATGTCTCTTGAGTACAGCTCAGCAGAACTACTTTGCAGAAGTAATTCACTTCCATAATGGAACTGCAGTGACGAATATTACTAACCAGAGCGTTGAAACTGCACAGCGTTCGCACCCAAGGAAAACATCCACAGCTAAAGGAAGGGTTCAAAGATATTTCCTGAGTCACTAACGACAGGGACTTTTCCAACGGCAAGATGACTATTTTAACAATATTAGCATTTGAAGGCTTAACACTTCATGTATGAAATTTTTCCTCCCTTCTGCTATTTTAAATGGAAAATATTGTTGCCTGATAATAGTGCTAGCTATAAATTTTAACTTAAAATATTTAAATTAGGGAACCAATATTTTTGAGAAAGTTAATTAAACTAAAATATTATAAAACTGTAAGACATAGGAGCATATGCCTTTTGGACCATTGAGTCTGCTCTGCCATCCCATCATGGCTGATTTATTATCCCTCTCAACCAATGTTCCCTCTAGTTTGTAATGACCAGTGTGCACAAAAATCTTTTGCTGTGCAATTTTTTGCCCAGTTACAACAACATAGAAACATAGAAAACCTACGGCACAATACAGGCCCTTCGGCCCACAATACTGTACCGAACATGTCCTTACCTTAGAAATTACCTAGGGTTACCCATAGCCTCTATTTTTCTGAGCTCCATGTACCTGTCCAGGAGTCTCTTAAAAGACCTTATCATATCTGCCTCCATCACCATCGCCAGCAGCCCATTCCACGCACTCACCACCCTTTGCGTAAAAACGTACCCTGACATCTCCTTTGTCCCTACTTCCAGGCACCTTAAAACTGTGCCCTCTCATACTAGACATTTCAGCCCTGGGGAAAAGCCTCTGACTATCCACACGATCAATGCCTCTCATCATCTCGTACACCTCTATCAGGTCACCTTTCATCCTCCGTCGCTCCAAGGAAACGTGCACGCTGAATTTTATATGTAGAGGTATTCATTTTAACAGTTCACAAAACACTGTCAATAAGATCTTTGACCTGCTCTGGTTTTGATCATTTTCACTCTCGTTCATCTGCACTCTCATAAAACGTATGTAGCAGGCCTGGAGCGGGTAATGAAGGGTTTTCTCACTGGAGTTTTTGCACACCGTCCATATGTGATTTGCTTGCTAAATTACACTTTAAAAAGTCAGGTTTCCAAATATCACTCCACTTCTTCCCACTTGCAGATTCTCCAGCAACTTTTGCATTGCGACAATACACGCAGGTAACACCAGTTTCTGTACTGTATGTAAATATTTCTCGTAGCTGCACACTTCTGATCTCATGAGCTTTCGGTGCAGCAGTTCTTACTGTTTCATTAACCCATCTGCTTTAAATGAATGGGCAGTTCTTTAGCGCTTCACGCACTTTGCTTCTTTGGAATTCGACATAGCGAATCAATAGCTTCTTTAATATAAACAGTATAAATAAGCCAGTTTTAAAATCTGCAGACAAATCATTGCAAACTCCATGTTGTCAACACCTTCCACATCAGAAACCAGATAATGAAATGTACTTAATGTGCCAACGAAATAGAGGGTGACAACCTTTCGTGCGCAGTTTAAATTCATTTGTACACTAGTAGCAAAAGATGAGTACGCACATACATGTGCACATCTTAGAGGGAGCATTGCTTTCAACCCCATTCTCCAGCCTTCTCCCTGTAATCTTTGACACACTTACTAATCAAAAACCTATCAACTTCCGACTTAAATATACCCAGTGACTTGACCTGTAAAGCTGTCTGTGGCAATGAGTTCCACAGGCTCACCACCCTCTGGCCAAAGCTATTTTTCCTCATCTCTGTTCTAGATGGATGTCCCTCAATTCTGAGGCCGTGCCCTCAAGTCCTAGACTGCCCAGCTGTGGGAAACATCTTCCCCACATCCACTTTATCCAAACTTTTCAATATTCAATGGGTTGCAATGAGATCCTCCCTCTTTCTTCTAAACTCCAGCGAGTACAGGCTCAGAGCTATCAAACGCTTCTCACGTGCTAACCCTTTTATTCCTGGGATTATTCTCGTGAACCTCCTCTGGACCCTCTCCAATGCCAGCACAGCTTTTCTTAGATGAGGGGTCAAAAGCTGCTCACAACCCTCCGAGTGTCTTCTAAATGTCTTCTAAAGCTTCAGCATTGAATCTTTACTTTTCTACTCTAGTCCTCTCAAAACGAATGTTCACATTGCAGTTGCGTTCCTTACTACCGACTCAACCTGCAAGTCAAACTTTAGGACTCCCAAGTCCCTCTGCACCTCTGATTTCTGAATTTTCTCCCCTTTTAGAAAGTAGTTCACACTTTTATTCTTTCTGCCGAAGTGCATGACCGTACACTTCCCCACGCTATATTCCACCTGCCACTTCTTTGCCCTTTCTCCCAATCTTTTTGTCCTTCTGCAGACTCCCTGCTTCCTCGACACTAAATGGCCCTCCGCCTACCTACCTTTGTATTGTCTGCAACTTGGCCACAAAACCCTCAATTTCTTCATTCCAGTCATTGCCATGCAACGCAAAAAGAATCGGTGCCAACGCCGACTCCTGCGGCTCACCACGAGTCACCGGCGGCCAACCAGAAAAGGCCCCACTGTCTCTTGCCAGGAAAGCCATTCTTCTATTCATTCTAGACCGTTTTCTGTAATTCCATGGGCTCTTACCTTGTTAACTAGCCTCATGTGCAGCACCTTGTCATAGGACTTCTGAAAAACGAAATAAGCAACATCCACTGATTCTCCTTTGGCAGAGTAGTAATAGGGAAATCAAGTCAAGTCACTTTTATTGTCATTTCGATCAGAACTGCTGGTACAGTGCATAGTAAAAATGAGACAATGTTTTTCAGGCCCATGGTGCTACATGACACAGTACAAAAACTACACTGAACTATGTAAAAAAACAACACAGAGAGAGAAAAAAAACTACACTAGACTACAGACCTACCCAGGACCGTATAAAGTGCACAAAACAGTGCAGGTATTACAATAAGTAATAAACAGGACAATAGGGCAGTAAGGTGTCCCAGGAACAATCTCTACCAAGGAACTGTGGATGTTCAGCGGGGAGTTATACTATTAACCCATTGTTCCATGCCTGCTAACCTGTGTAAGCACTGATGAACACTGCCCAGTCCATCACAAGCTCCTCACTTTCTTCCATACAATCCACCTTCATGGTATGTCACCTCAGGAACACAGAATACAGTATAGGCTCTTCAACCCAGAACGTTGTGCCGACCTTTAAACCAACTCCAAGGTCAATCTAACTCTTCCCTCCTACATAGCCCTCCATTTTTCTATAGTCCATGTACCTATCTAAGAATTCTTTAAATGTCCCTAATGTATCTGCCAGACTAGTCAAGGATTCCTACCGCCCTGCCCTTTCTCTTTTCTCTCTTCTACCTTCTGGGAGAAGATATAGATCCTGAAAGCCCAGACATCCAGACTCAACCGCCAGACTTCTGAGCCAGCCACCTCTTTCACAGACCCTTCCTGGCGGAGCTGCCACATTCTTGAACTTGTAATTCCACCTATCTCAGTTATTCGCTTATTGTTGCTTTCTGCACCACTTCTGATTGCACTACAAACTTTGCCCCATTCTGCTGCTTTGCCCTCATTGTTGTATTTATTATTATCACGTGTGCACTTTACTGAGCGCTTCACATGAGCAGCGAATTTCATCACACCTTGGTAACGTGACAGTAAGCGGAATCAAAATCTAAACCCAAGTCCAATGCTGAATCGGAAGAACCAGGTCTGCTGATCTTTAACATTTTTACCTCTGCTTTCAGTTCCCTCTGTGGCTGGTGGCTCCAATCTGGGGTCCACAGATGCCTTGATTAATGGTAAATCTCTATGGTTGGGAACCCTGCTCTGTGGCTTTCTCAGTATTGTCCTCAGCCACCACAGCGGTGAGATCTCTGCTGTCCTCCATACTAGGTTCATTACTTCTCCAATTTCCCCCTCCACACTATTTCCAAATCTACCTCCACTTCAATTCATCTACTACTGAAATGCTCAACTGCAGCTTTGTAAATGTCAGGCTTTACTCTCCAAACACGTACCTCTCTGGTGCTGTGGAGAGCATTCTAACTGGCTGCATCACCCTTCGGTGCGGTGGGCCAATGAACAGGATCGGAAAAAGCTGCAAGCTCCGTCAAACAGCAAGTCTCACGACATATGCCAGTGATATTAAACCTGATTCTGTGTATAATCTATACATTCTCAGGTAATAAATGTGCTTTGAATCGCTAATCTCCTCCAACTCTATAACCTCCAGAGTTATTCGCAATCATTTAATTCTGGCCTCTTGTTCATCTTTCAGATATTGGCAATCATTCCTTGGCTGCTGAAGAACTGAACTATGTCTCCTTCAAACACGAGCGGAGAGCCAAAGACTTTTACCCAGGGTGGAAATGGCTAACGGGGGGGGGCTTAATTTTAAGATGCTTGGAGGGAAGTATAGGGAGAATATCAGAGGTAGGTTTTTGACAGAGTGTGGTGGGTATGTGGGGTGCCCTGCCAAGGGCAGTGGTAGAGTTAGATACTTTATGGGCTTTTGAGGAACTCTTGGTTAGGCACTTGGATGATAGAAAAATGGTGGGCCATGTGAGACAAAGGGTTAGAGTAGGTTAAAAGGTTGATACAACATTGTGGGCTGAAGGGCCTGAATCATCCTGTATCGTTCTATATTCTGTGTTCTAAACTGGGCTTCTGATAATTCTGCATTTTGATCAAGCTTTTCGATCTCTCCTAACGTCTTCATTCAAGGTCAAATTTTTTTTTGGATTATAGTCCCATGAAGTAACCTGATATGTGTCATAAGTGGAAATTTTGTTTATATTTGAATATGTACTGCTAAATCAGCTTCTCAAAAATACCAAACCATGAAGTCATTTAACTGTTTGATTATTCCATTAGTAACATCCCCTAGGGATTGTCATCAGGAGCTTCAGCTGTTTCTGTATCCCGGAGAAGAGATGCTGACGGACCAAAGATTTACACACGTACTGTACCGGGGCACATAGGATGCCTAGGACGTTTGCAGAGCACCGTATTTGTCAACGTGAAGCATAGAGAGAGTTCGTAAATCTAGCTTGATTAGGGTGGAGCCAGAGGGGTGGCAGAGGAGGAGGCCGGGGTGGGGGTTGGCATGGGTGCAGATACACCCAGCTCTGAGACACCAGGGATGGTCATTTGATTTCTCTCTGGTACATCCTGTTCTCACTCCTCTCCCTTCCCCTTTTCACAACCACATTTCATAATTCCCCTCCCCCTGCCCCTTTCCCCGTACTCAGTCCACAACAGAGGCCCATATCAGAATCAGGTTTATCATCGCTCACATATGTCAGGAATTTGTTTTTGAGGCAGCAGTACAGTGCAATACATAAAGTTACTACAGTGCTGTGCAAAAGTCTTAGACACCCTCGCTAAATACTGTATATGCACAGTACTGTACGTGGCGCAAAGTGAGGCTTAATTGTAAATTCTGTAGATAGAATGGTTCAATTTTACAACTTCCACCTTCGTTACAAACCCTCTGCTGGTCTTGATCCTTCGCCTCTAATCTCTCCAACTCTATTATCTTATATACTGTAAAGGTACATAATAGTAAGAGGCATAGATTGAGTGGACTTGTAGAAATTTTGAAGTCGCTTCCACAAGCTGCTGTTACTGATGAATTAATTGTTGGTTTTAATGATACATATAAATCAAATTAAATCTTATGGAGATATAAACACAAGAGATTCTACAGATGCTGGAACTCCAGAGTAACACACAAAATGCTGGAGGAACTCAGCAGGTCAGGCAGCAGAGGAATAAACAGTTGACATTTCAGGTTGAGACCTTTCATTGAGACTGGAAAGGAAAGGGGGAAGGAGCCAGATTAGGGACATGGGGAGGGGAGGACTACAAGCTGATAGATAATAGGTGAAGCCTGGTGAAGGGGAAGGTAGGTGCTGGGGAAGAGTGATGAAGTGAGAAGCTGGGAGGTGACAGGTAGAGGGCTGAAGAAGAGAATCTGATAGGAGAAGACAGTGGATCATGGGAGAACGGGAAGAATGAGGGGTACCAGAAGGAGGTGACTGGCAGATGTCCTTATGGAGTTTGGTCTCAGTTTAGCCAGGATCCAAATGAATCTTGATTAAGTGCAAGGAGCAAAATGGTCCCATACTATTTCTGTGAACTGAGTCAGTGATCCACCCTAATCCTTCAAGAATACTAACACTACAGTTTGAGACTCCAATTCCAGATATAAACTCTGGACTCAGGAAAGTGCAGGACTAGAAAGCATTTTTTCAGGCAAGTACCAGGAAATATAAAAATCAACAACCTACAGATGGTGGCAATTCAAAACAGCAGAAAAACTGGGAACACTCAACAGAGTCAGGCAGCACCTCTGGACAGAATAACAGTGCCTCTTTCACCTCAGACGGTTGAGGAAGTTTGGTATGGGCTCCCAAATTCTAAGAACTTTCTACAGGGGCACAATTGAGAGCATCTCGACTGACTGCATCACTGCCTGGTATGGGAACTGTACTTCCTTCAATCGCAGGACTCTGCAGAAAGTGATGCAGACAGCCCAGCGCATCTGTAGATGTGAACTTCCCACTATTCAGGACATTTACAAAGACAGGTATGTAAAAGGGCCTGAAGGATCATTGGAGACTCGAGTCACCCCAACTACAAACTGTTCCAGCTGCTACTATCCAGGAAATGTTACCGCAGCATAAAAGCCAGGACCAACAGGCTCCTGGACAGCTTCTTCCACCAGGCCATCAGACTGATTAATTCATGTTGATACAACTGGATTTCTATCCTTTTGTACATACTATTTATTATTAATTGCTATCATTGGACATTGCACATTTAGATGGAGGCGCAAATTAAGATTTTTACTCCTCATGTATATAAAGGACATAAGTAATGAAGCAAATTCAATTCAATTCACTTTTCAGGTCGAAGATGAAAACTTTATCACCTGAAATATTAACTTCTATCTTTCTCCACAGATGCTGTCTCGCTTGCTGGGTATTTAGAAATTTCATATCTTAGTTATTCATTGGCTTACATATCCATCACATTCTCTCTCATTATATTTCACATTGTCCAGGCAGAACAATCCCGATCAACACACACAAAATGCTGGAGAAACTCAGCAGGCAAGGCAGCATCTATGGAGATGAATAAACAGTCAACGTGACTTTTCATTAACAACCTACAGATGCTGGAAATCTGAAACAGCTGAAAGTACTAGGGACACTTGGCTGGTCAGGCAGTGCCTGGGTCTCAGCCCGAAATGTCAACTGTTTATTCCTCCCCACTGATGCTGCCTGACCTGCTGAGATCCTCCAGCATTTTGCGTTTGTGTTGCTCTGGATTTCCAGCATCTGCAGAATCTCTCTTGTTTACAATCCTGATCACCTGTTTTATTATCTAGCATATAGTTTATTGATCCATGCAGCAAGAAGCTTGAGAAAGTGCCTTTCACATAACTAAGCTCGCAAACTTAGAGCAGGAGTAAAAAAATAACATCAGCAAATAAATATAAGTGCAAGTAAGACTGGGTTGGCAGTGTCACAGACTACTGGATTCGTTAGGGGTTGCAAACCACATGCCATTATAGGCTCCAACTTGGACACTGCTCTTATTAGTGTTGAAATAGCCCCGACCCACATCCTCTTTCCATTGGTTGCAGACACTCCTTGCTCCTTAACAAAGATCAACATTACCATTCATGGGAGATGGGCTGCTATTTATTGGGAAAGTCAGAGAGATTCAGATTTACCATTGACACAAAAGGAAAAATGTCCTGATAGAGCCAATGAACAAGTCACATCAGGTCAGATCAGTTCCCTAAAATAAAGAAATAATCAAGAACTGTCGCCCTGATCGAAAGAGCTTCTTATAAGCATTAGTTTAAAGTATGCAGGATGGGCTGCATAACTGATCTTGCTGGCCAAAGAACTGAGGCTACACAAACATGTGGACTTAATTTTGGATGTGGAAGGTTGGGAAAAAAAAGGTGCCATTTAACATTAAGTAGCCAAGTTCAAACCTAGGCAGAGTCAGCAACATCTCCACTAGATGGAATTCTGAAAATGGAATATTCATACCAAGTCAACAAAGTGGTGTTACTACAGCCTGAAGACTGAACTAGAACAAACTACCAGGGCCAGAGGGTCCGTGTTACAGGAAAGGTTGGTTAGGCTAGGGCTTTATTCCACGTACGTAGGAGGAAGAGGAGAACCTTGTAGAAGTGTTTAAAATAAGGAGAGGTTGAGGTAAGGTGGATGGTAACATTCTTTTCCCCAGGTGGGGGAGTCCAAAACTAGGGGTATAACTTGAGGGTGAGAGGAGAAAGATTTAAAAGGGACCTCAGCGTTAAGTTTTTTAACCAGAAGGTAAAGAAACAATTAAAAAAAAATAACTTTATTTGTCACACGGATATTGAAACAGTGAAATGCATCATTTGCATCAAACACAAACACAGTCCGCGGATGTGCTGGGAGCAGCCCTCAAGCGTCGGTGTGCTTATGGCGCCAACATAGCATGCCCACAGCTTACTAACCCTGACTAACCCGTTCATTTTTGAAACATGGGAGGAAACTGGATTACCCTGAGGAATGTACAAACTCCTTACAGACAAGATAGGAATTAAACCCCAGTCACTGGCGATGTAAAACGTTACACTAAACTATCTTACCACTTCAGGAGGGCACAGAGCAACCACTCCCCGCTGAACATCGACAGCTCCTCGGTAGAGATCGTTAAGAGCACCAAATTTCTTGGTGTTCACCTGGCGGAGAATCTCACCTGATCCCTCAACACCAGCTCCATAGCAAAGAAAGCCCAGCAGTGTCTTTACATTCTACGAAGGCTGAGGAAAGTCCATCTCCCACACCTCATCCTCATCACATTCTACAGGGGTTGTATTGAGAGTATCCTGAGCAGCTGCATCACTGCCTGGTTCGGAAATTGCACCACCTCGGATCGCAAGACCCTGCAGTGGATAGTGAGGTCAGCTGAGAAGATCATCGGGGTCTCTCTTCCCACTATTACAGACATTTACACTACACGCTGCATCTGCAGAGTAAAACAGCATTATGAAGGACCCCACGCACCCCTCATACAAATTCTTCTCCCTCCTGCCATCTGGGAAAAGACACCAAAGCATTCGGGCTCTCACGACCATACTATGTAACAGTTTCTTCCCCCAAGCTATCAGACTCCTCAATACCCAGAGTCCGGACTGACACCAACTTACTGCCCTCTACTGTGCCTATTGTCTTGTTTATTATTTATTGTAATGCTTGCACTGTTTTATGCACTTTATGCAGTCCTGGGTAGGTCTGTAGTCTAGTGTAGTTTTTTTTTTGTCTGTGTTGTTTTTGCGTAGTTCAGTGTAGCTTTTGTACTATGTCATGTAGCACCTTGGTCCTGAAAAATGTTGTCTCGTTTTTTACTATGTACTGTACCAGCAGTTATGGCCAAAATGACAATAAAAGTGACTTGACTTGACTTGACCTTGTGTGTATATGGAATGAGCTACCAGGGGAGTGATTGAAACAGGTACAATAGTATCATACAGGAAGCACTTGGAGGGGTGAGGCTTCGCAGGTATCCTGAATATAGGAAATTAGGACTAGCTGGGTGGGCATGGAGTCCATAAGACATAGGAGCAGAACCAGGCCATTCAGCCCATCTAGTCTTCTCCTCTATGTACATTTCAACCCCATTCTCCCTTCTCTCTGTAACTTTTGATGCCCTTGTTAATGAAGAACCTAACACTTTAAATATACCCAATGACGCCATCTGCTCCAGTGAATTCCATGAATTCAGTCATGAGGCCGAAGGACCTGTGTCTGTTCGATGATTCTCTCACCAACATTACTGCCTCCAAGCAGCCTCCAATCTGACGGATATATAGAAAATAAGACTTACCTACTGTTGTATAGTGTGTGATAAAGTACCAGGCTGAGATCTGCAGTTTCAACTGCAACTTTCAAGAGAGAATTGAATAATTAATTTAAAAAGGGAGGTACTTTAGGGCTCTGAGGTAAGGGCAGGGGCGAGGACATCTCTTGCACAGAGCCAACTTAGAATAAGAATCAAGTTTAAGATCACTGGAATATGTTGTGAAATTTGTTGATCTGCAGCAGTAGGACAATGCAAAAAGTGTTGGAAAATGCAGTGCTTACTCAGGCATGCATCAGCAGTGAGGGAGGTGGGGCTGTCTCTCTGATGATGAAGGGTTTGCTTTCACAGATCCTTCAGGAAGGCAAAACTAACCAAGGGTGTGCTTAAGGGCACCAAGGGGCTTTTCGCGTTAGTCACTGCCATCAGGTGACTAATGCGAAAGGTTTTAAATGGTGAGTTCTGGTCTGTGCTACAGCTCTCTTCCTGTGAGTCGCCTGTTTCTTTCTTCTGTTTGGAATATATCCAGTGATATTGTTTAAACTGACTCTCTATATCACATTTAAACTCCTGCATTCAGATTCAATTGGAGCTACTTGGTTGGTAAAAGATTTTGGAAGTGTACACACTCAGTGTCCACTTTATGAAGTAACTCTTGTACCTAATAAAGTGGCCACTGGGTGCATGTTCATGGTCTTCAGTTGCTGTAGCCCATCCATCTCAAGGTTCAATTTGAGCTTTTTTGCACACCACTGTTATAACATTTAAGTTACTGTTGCTTTCCTGTCAGCTTGAACCAGTCTGGCCATTCTCCTCTGACGTCTCTCATTATCAAGGCATTTTGGCCCTCAGAACTGCTGTTCACTGGAAGTTTGTTGTTTTCTGCACCATTCTCTGTAAACTCTAGAGACTGTTGTGTGTGAAAATCCCAGGAGATCAGCAGTTTCTTAGATACACAAGCCACCCTGTCTGGCACCAACAATCATCCCATGGTCAAAGTCACTTAGATCACATTTCTTCCCCATTCTGATGTTTGGTCCAAACAACAACTGAACCTCTTGACCATGTCTGCATGCTTTCATGCATTGAGTTGCTGCCAAATGCTTGGCTGATGATATGTTTACATTAATGAGGTGTACAGGTGTACCTATTAAAGTAGCCACTAAATGCAACTTTTAATATAGCAGCATGGTTATTTCTGATGTCCTGGCAAACTGTGTTGCTTCAGATAACAACAAAACAGCAGGTGATCTGGTCATGTCTGCAATGCTTTCTGAGGGTATGTGTTGCACACAAAGTGGCTGGCAACTTCTACCTTTCACCAGTTGGTCAAACCTCAAGAAGTCCCTTCTTCAGTTGTAAAGAGGGCTGAGGAAGTGACAGGTGTTATTGAAATGCCGAAATTCCTTCCTTTAATAATCTCTCACTGTTTGTCTTCTAATCAGCTCTGCATTTTCTTAGTTACCCATCTGCTGACGGCAATTGCCAATGGTGCCCTTGGTCCCACACCACCAGTGCTGCGCGCTCACAGCGAAGTTCTTCAGGCAGATTGACGTTTGGCACTATTGAAGGAAAGCTAAGCAATGGCCAGGTCAGCTAGAAAGTTTCACTGTTCCACAAACAGTACCACGGGGTCCTTAATCCCAATTTCAGTCTGCAGAAATTGGTGCATACAGTCCAGTCCATCTCAGGCAAAGGCCTTAGCACCATTGACAGCTGCTACAAGAAAGCAGTGTCCATCATCAAGGACCCCCACCATCCAGGCCACGCTCTCTTCTTGCTACCACCATCAGGCAGGAGGTACAGAAGTATTAGGTCCCAAATCACCAAGATCAGGAACAGATTTTACCCTACAACCATCAGGCTCCTGAACAAGCATGGATAACTTCACTCAACACTGAAATGATTCCACAACCAATGGACTCACTTTCAAGGACTCATGTTCTCCATATTATTTATCTTTCTATTCATTTATTTGCACCTTTTGCCTTATCTTACACATTGGTTGCTTGTCTGTCTTTGCTTGTGTTTAGTTGTTTATAGACTCTATTGTATTTTTTTTGTTTTCCTGTGAATTCTTCAAAGAAAATGAATCTCAGATATAACTTTCAGTTTAAGATGGTGCTGGTGGGCCAGATTGAAAAGGCAGGCTGTTGGGACCAGAGATGAGGGTCAGGCCGGTTCTGTCACTGTTCTACAACGTTTTCACGGCTCTGCGCTGACCTGAAGCTGAGGCTCAGGCCTGCTCTGGCAGCAGTGATGCCTAACTACACGTCTGTAGACTCACTTTTGATCTGGGTGCTGCTTGCTTGCTTTTGTTTGCATAATTTGTCTTTTCTTCTCTCTGAACGTGCAGGTTTGGCTGTCTTTTTTTTTAAATGGGCTCTTTTAAGTTTCTGTTTTGTGGTTGCCTGTAAGGAGATGAATCGCAAGGTTCTGCAATGTACATACTTTGAACTTTGAACCATATGGCGACATATAGATACTTGGATAATAAATTTATTGAACTTTGTATTTTGAAGACATTTCAATTTGAACCCAATAAATCGAGAAAGAGAATGATCCCTGTTTAGCTACTAAGATAGTTAGGGAGCGTGGACGTCACTGTACCAATGATATACCTGCTTGAGGCCTTGGCTGGAGATATGGTGACCTTCAGCACAAAAAAGCATGATGCACACTGCTACTCCCAGGCTGTGATTAGATTGGGAATGTCTGCCTTAGCAGAGGAAGGTAAGCAGCATAGGTTTCCTGCAGGCAATTTAAACGAGACATAGATCCCTGTTTTGCTTCAGTTCAATCTCACTCAATTTCATTTCAAAGTTCAAAGTAAATTTATTATCAAAGTGCAATATGTCAACATATACAACCCTGAGATTCATTTTCTTGTGGGCCTATTCAATAAATCGATAGAATAATAGACATAACAGATTTCTTCTTCAGCCCTTTACTTTTTCCACCTATCACTTCCCAGCTTCTCACCTTAACCCCACCCATCTTCTCTCTTACCTGGTCTCACCTATCACCTCCTGGTTTGGACTTATTCCCTTCTTCCTACCTTCTTGTTCCGACAACTGCCCCTTCCTTTACCATCCTGATAAAGGATCTCAGCCTGAAACATCGACTGTTTATTCTGCTCCGTGGATGCTGCCTGACTTGATGAGTTCCTCCAGCAATTTATGTATGTTGCTTGAGAAAATAAAAGTTCAAACTCCCTCAGTTAATTCTGACAGATAGTACTAAAATTCAATTGGCTTCTAATGTACCCAACTTAGTTAGAAGTCTTCATTAAAGTATCAAATTAAATTGAAGAAGCTATTGGAACTCTCCTGGTGTGCAAAGTTGTGAATTTATACAGATACGCCTGTTTCAGGTTCTGCATCCATCTGTACTGGTATACACAAGTCCTTGGGTGGTGACTCGGATTCTGAAAGTGATGTGCCTTCTATATTTCATCCCCTTCACCCTATTCATGAGTTTTTCGCAGCACGAGCTCTAACTCGTGTGGCCACAGTAACCAACCCGTATGGAGGGAGGGGACAGAATAGGTTGGGGGCAATTAGGCTATCAGATTTGTCAAATGTTTAACATGTAACTTTAGTAATATTTTCTGCTTTACTCCATCATTCAGAGTTAAAATTAACCCCACCCACTGTCCCAACGCTATGAGTCCTAATAAGGAAGCCTTGAGCGTGAAATGGTCACGGTGACCTAATGTCGATATCCAGAGTTTGGTGAGTCTGCAGTACAGAACCCCAAGGTTGTAAACCAAAGTCAGTGAGACCAGAGGTCACAGATCAGCGTCTGGGAGTCTAGGAGCCCACGGCTAAGGACTGGAGGCCTGGACTGTGTGAGAGAATGGGAGCACAGGAAAGGGGCTCGTTTTGCTGTTGTTTTCTCGTATTGTTGTCATCGTCATCATTGTTGTCTGCTTGTGTTGCTCCTCTGAACATTGTGGGCATGCGACGTTGGTGCCAGGATGTGTGACAACACTTGCGGGCTGCCCCCAGTACCTCCCGGGGGAGTGTTGCAAGCAACGTATTTCACTATATGTTTCAATGTACCTGTGTTAAATAAATCTGAATCTGAATGGGGAAAGACATTAAGTACTGAGGGATCTCACATCTATGGAAAAGAAGCAAGAGTCGACATTTTGGGCCAAGACCCTTGATAAAGGGTCCCACAGATGCTGCCTGACCTGCTCGGTTCCTCCAACATTTTGAGTACATTACTCTGGATTTCTAGCACCTGCAGAATCTCTTGTGTTTCCGAATCGGGACCAACGTTTGTGAGCTTAAAAGAATAAAAGGTGTTTTATGCACAAACGCAACACTTGCGGGGTGCCCTCATAAGCTTCACAAGTAAAAGTGCTTGGTACCCAGTTAAAGGTAAAACAAAACACCATCAAACAATTCCCTGTCCCGTGACTATTTTACACTCAATGGCCATATCCCATTGAGTGGCAGTTCTGCAGGCAAAAATGAGTTGATGAGGAGAGAGGTCACAGGAGAATGGCCAGACTAGTTTAAACTGATAGGAAGGTGACTGTAACTGAGATAACCACGTGTTACCACAGTGGTGTGTAGAAGAACATCTCTGAATGCACAACATGTTGAACCGTGAAGGGAATGGGCTACAACAGAAGAAGACCACAAATGTACAGAAATACACTCGGTGACCACAGTCTGTACGGCTAGACATTGCACCAAATAATGAAGTTCATGTTATAGTCTCTGGGTCAGATCTGGTCCATCTCAGAATCAGAATCATCTCCTGTCCTGTCTTGACCCAACAGCTGCTGTGGAGAGAGAAACAGAGGTGACATTTCAAGTTGAAGATCTTTCTTCAGAATTGAGGAAGGGAGGAGGTTGGTTTTAAGTTGCAGAGAGAGTGGAAGAGGGATGAGTAGGAGAATGCAAACAAGTTTGATGGGATGAGGTTAGGATTGCTATAGAGATGAGCAATTGAAGTACCACGTTGCCATATCATGTAGACATCAATTCACTACCCCGCACACTGACTGACATCATCATTATGTGCCACGTTATATGACTTGGGCAATCATGTTCTTTCCTGGACCATGATTGTTTTTGGCAAATGCTTCTACAGAAGTGGTTTGCCATTGCCTTCTTCAGGGCAGCGTCTTTACAAGACAGGTGGCCCGAGCCATGATCGATACTCTTTAGAGATTGTCTGCCTGGCATCAGTGGTTGCATAACCAGGGCGTGATATGCACTGGCTGCTCTATGACCACCTGCCACTTGATCCTGACTAAGCCCGAGGGTGACCAGCAGGCTAGCAGAGAGCAGTGCCTTACACCTCCCTATGGTAGGAATGCATCTTCACCTCACCAGTCATAAGACTGCCATGGCACTGGTTAAACTTACAAGCCCACAAAGTATGACCTGGGTTCCAATGGTCACAACCAGTGTACCATTGACAAGAAGAACTTTGAAATTAATCTGTAATTTAGTACCTTTTTAAGAGGACAGTGAACCATAGAAATAAGCCATTGGTTGGTGTTGAGTCTGTCCATCTTCTGAAGTGAGCTGAACTGGTTGTTGGCTGAGGCACACAGTGCATACATTGCCCATTAACCCCAAAAGAGCAATCTCATCTCCTGCACCAAGTTCACTTCCCTCTGGTGGCTGGGGAGAAACTTTCCAGAAATTTTCTTATCCCTGGATTTTTCCCTCCTTGAAAAAATAAGGTTCCTTAGTAGCTCCCATAGTGTAGGTAATTTTCAATCATAGAATAAAAGAGCACAGAAGAAGTATCTTTAGTCTAGATTGTCCATGTCAACCATGGTGCCCAGCTACCTAGTTTTATTTGCCTATGATCGGCCCTTATCCTCGTTGGAAACCGCTTTTTAAAAAAAATAATAGTTTTAATAAGATTTCTACTTTTAACAAACTCATATATTTTTTCACGCTCACTGGCAGAATGCGGTATAGCAGCTCAACTAACAGTTTATCACCGTTCTCATTTTTCATTAGCACATTACCCACGTGTTTTAATTATGAAGCCTATTAGCTAGTTTATTCTCTATCTAAGGAATTTTTCTTATCTTATCTATAAATATGATGGATTTTTTTTTAGAAGTACCATCTTGGCTTCTTGGCCCTCTATTATTTTGTCCCTTTTTTAACATCATTTCTCAGCTCTTTATTTAGTTTGCTTTGCATCTGTATGCTTGTTTGCTCTCTAAAATAAATTGAAATACCATATTGGAATTAAGGCTATTCATCATTCCTGACTCCCAGAAAAACCCTAAGGATCAGAAATTAAACAGAGATCCAACATCCGTTTACACCTCCCCTCTCCATGTACCCAGCCAAATGCTGTTACTGTACCTGCTTCTGCTACTTTCTCTGGAAACGTATTCCATATACACTGTGTCTATGTGCTAATACTTAGCCTCAGTGTAAACGCATAGAATATCAAACATCAAACCAGGAGTCCAGTTGTATTTGGTCTAGTTCATTTCAGCACCACTAGCCCACTGCAGGCCTCTGTCCCAGTCCTCGCTGATCGCCTCAATCAAGCTGTTCAAAAGCAGCTAAAGGATTAACCAGAGTGCAGGAACACATGCAGCATGAACGTCAGAGTCTCCCAAACCGAGCCCACAGCCTTGCCTTTCAACCCAAGACCTCTGTACTTTCCTCCGGCAGTAGCTAGTGAGAGGGAGGGCAAGACTGGTCAAACACAGGCAGACGGTGCCGAGCACAGACTGTACTCCACTCTTGTCCTTGTCGACTTCAACCTTGCCCAACGCCTCAATTGGAGAGAAGCAATGGGGTCGATCATGGGCACACACTCATCACCAGGCTTCCAGGCCTCACACCCTGCTCCAAACCTCACCAAACTCCCTTGCAAAGCGTCAGATCACTTAATCGTCCCAAAAATACACCATCAAATTGTAAACTCCAGGTTCCGATTGCCTGCAGAATCATATTTGAAAGAAGTAAAAGTAGTTGTTTTGTGAGCCGTGCGCAGGACGCGGTCATGTTGTCTGCTGGCGCCATCTTTGCATGAATGTGTTTTGGGATGCCCACAAAGCATGAACAGAAGGGTTGAGACCCTTCCTGATTATTGTAGCTAAGTGAATTCATCAAACTTCATGTGATGGGCACTGCAGTGGATCAGCTGGTGGAGCTGCTGCCTCACAGTGTCAGAGACCCTTAGTGCTCCTAATCCCTAATTCCTGTCAGTGTGGGGCTTACACATTCTCCTCGTAACCACATGCTGGGTGCTCTGGCTTCCTCTCACATCCCAAAGATGGGCAGGCTGGCAGGCCAACTGTAATTTGCCCCTAGTGTGTAGGTGAACTCTAAAATGATTCTACTGTAGGGCAACCTAATTGCGAGAAATGTACATAATTCACAACCACCGGCATCGAGTTGAGGTTTCACTCTAAGAGGCTGGTCTGATATGATGATGCTTTTTACATGGTGTTTTTAGCGTGCCTTTGAGTTCAATAGAACCTTCTGGGGGCTGCATTAAGCATAGACGCCTCACTTCATTTTATTTGCCAAAACCTACAGTATAACCTACAGATTTATGTTCAAGTACTTTTTACAGCTCTTGTTCTCAGAATGTGTCTTCTTTTAACAGATTGGTTGCTTGTCGGTCATTGTTCATGTATAGTTCTTTGTAAATTCTATTGTATTTAATTTCTTGTAAATACTAGCAACAAAATGAATCAACTTGAAAACAACCCGATGTGTAAAAGCAGGCAGACATGGTCAAGGGGCTTAGTTGTTGCTCAGACAAAAACATCAGAATGGGGAAGAAATATGACCTAAGTGACTTTGATCATGGAATGGTTGTTGGTGCCAGAAGGGGTGGTTTGAGTATCTCAGAAACTGCTGATCTCCTGGGATTTTCATGTGACAGAGAATGGTGCAAAAAACAAAAAAAAAAATCCAGTGACCATCAGCTCCGTAGACAAAGAAGCCTTATTAAATGAGACAGGTCAGAGAGGTTCAAGCTGACAAGAAGGCGACAGTAACTCAAATAGCCATATGATTCAACAGTGGTGTGCAGAAGACCGTCTCTGAGCACACAACATGTTGAACCTTGAAGTGGACTTTATTAGTTAAAGGGGGTACCCCAAAGTGACCAAGGAGTATAATTTAGGACTTGTCTTGCTAAATACCAGGACAGATCTGATGGGCAGAACGGTCTGCCCCTGCACTTTAATGCCACAGTTCCTGTGAAACGCTATGCTGCGCGTGGTGTAATGGAACCCACGGAAGAAAACAAGCTAGTCAAAAAAGTTAAATTTTAAAATAACGATAACCTTTAATCCCATTCTCCAGCAAATCACAAGCAGGTTGGCACACACAGGCAGGAAACAGGGAATTGTTTTGAGGTTGTATCTCTGCTAAGATGATATAAAGAACGCAGGCGAGGAGAAAGAAACCCAACATTATTTTTAAGAAGGAGCTTGGAACTACTGCCTCAGTAGCTTTCACAGGACTTTAAAAAAAGCTGAAATCTATCCCTTCCCTACATAAACAAGTGTAGCACAAAATTCCCTTGTGGCATCTTAATTCAGGCAGAAGTATGCATGATTTATATGTGAAGGCCAAACAAGGACAAAAATGTTGCAAACAGCCACTGGTAAGGTCAGCCGGGGGTGAAGACAGCACCATTCACCGCCGACTATTATCTGCTTCTCCTCATGTTCTCACCTGCTGTGAGTAAACCTAATCAGCGCAAACATCTGCTTTTACCAGGAGCCGAGAGTGTTGATAACTCTCCGCAAGGGCCAACAGCGAGAGAGCAAGCGCTCAGTTACAACGCTGTAATCTCTCGCCCTGCCGAATAGATGCTCGTTTCATCGGCTGCGAGCAAACAGCGGTGCGGAGGGTTTCATAGCCTCAAATTGCTTTAATAATTTCCAGCTTAACCCTTTCCCCTGGCTGTGGAGGGAAGACACACACACACACACACACACACACACAAAGCCGCACAAGCTGGTTGGTCTCTGCATAAAGAAGGGGTTAAGTAGGCTTCTGGGCGGTAGCTCTCTATCTCTGCTCTCTTCCTCCCAACTTTTGTGGAACATTTGCCGCTGATTATGTATAAAAATAGTAACATTCCAAGCAGCGAGAAGAATGTACTGCAAGCGACACCCAGGCCCTGCTAATCACATCGTTTGCTCCTGTCATGTACTGGACTCGATTTTATTTAGGCAACTTGGACCAGTGGGACTTCTCCAAGAATTTCTGACATGTTCCCACCCATCGCTCCACCCCAATCTCCCCCCACCCTCTGCTTTCTGGTGTTATGTCAAAGGAGTTGGCTCCTCCTGGTGCCCACGTCCAAGGGAACAAGTCTCCTGCCATCCATCTCCTCCCAGGATTATCCTACAGACAGCAGTCAGCAGGGAATGCAACAGTAGCTGGCGTCACTTTCCAACCCATGCCAAGACTAAAGCCCGTCACAAAAGCAAGAGATCCTGCAGATGCTGGAAATCTCGAGCAACAGATTAGTGCAAGAGTTACAGTTGACAATTTTTTCCCTTTCCCAAACTTAAGGCATCAAAGTTCAAAAAAAATTATCAAAGTACAAACATGTCACCATATAGAGCCCTGAAATCATTTTATTGTAGGCACTTACGATCGAATCGGTGAAAAACTACCCAAAGATTGTCAAATAACCAATGTGCCAAAGAAGACAATCTATGCTAATACAAAAAACAAATAATAATAATAATGATAGGTAAGTAAATCAGTAAGTACTGAGAATATGAACCAGGTAATGTAGAGCTGGCTTGACCCAGAGGCAGACAGCAGAGCAGTGGAACAGCGAATGATAACTTTAATAATAGACCATAAAATAACAAGCCACAAGGGGCCACAAAACAAGACAGGACAGAAATTAAACACAACAGGCAACAACATAAACTTCAGACAGGGAGAGTGAAAGCCAGGAGCAACTGGTTGAGGCTGGCTGGTTCGATGAGTGAACAAGGACTGGGGGTTAAATAGGTTGCAGGTGATGAGTCTGGAACAAGTGTCAGGGGACGTGAATCCTCTTCACTGGGGAGAGATAGGGTGGTGCCTGCATGGGGCAGGCCTGACATGGAATCCTTGAGAGTGAGTCCATAGGTTGTGGAATCAGTTCAGAGTTATGGTGAATTAAGTTATTCACTCTAGTTCAGAAGCCTGATGGCTGAAGGGTAATGACTGTCACTTTCAACAATACACAATCTGCCGGAGGAACTTAGTGGGTTGAGCAGCATCTGTTTTGGGGGGGGGCGGAGGAACTCAGGTGATATAATGGCAGAAGGTTCGACAGTTTGATTTGAAATCAAACCTGATAAGGGAATCGGACCTTCATTTAAATCTTTCTTTCACACTCTTCATGTTTTTCAGGTCACCTTGGCTCTGTGACTGCAGACTGGGAGCTTTATGTACAGCTCTGAAGTTACTGCTGTTCTGCAGAGGAACAGACACAGGGACATGTTGTCCCAGCAAGAACACCCATAATGAAGAATTGGGGATGGGCAGCCTGCCCAGAGTGCTGCCTAGATAATAAGTGAATTTTTAACACAAGCAGCTGGCACAGAGTCTGCAGATTTCTTTGCACTTCCATTCCCCAGGTTTTACCATTAAGTTAACCTGCGTTACTCCATTATCTCTGCAGCCTTCTTCAAGATCTCTGCATCTTCCAACATGGACTTTAGTCACTTCACCATTGTGGCTATACCTTCATCTGCCAAAGCCCTTATCGGCATCTGTTAGTGAGATCAAAGATTTGTGCCTTGGAAGGTTTCCAGGGCGTAGGCCTGGGCAGGGTTGTATGGGAGACAGGCAGTTGCCCATGCTGCAAGTTCCCCTCTCCACGCCACCGATGTTGTCCAAGGGAAGGGCACTAGGACCCAAGTAGTTTGGCACTGGTGTTGTCACAGAGCAATGTGTTGTTAAGTGCCTTGCTCAAGGATACAACACGCTGCTTCAGCTGAGGTTCAAACCAGTGACCTTCAGATCACTAGACCGATGCTTTATCCACTAGGCCATGCGCCACCACACCAAAGCCCTAACTTCCAGCATACCTTTTCTAAAAGGCTCAGGGATAGCTTCAAACCCATTCTTATAACCTGTTATCCACCAGGATTGGTTCTTCACCCCACAATTAGAATCAGAATCAGGCTTATTATCACTGACATATGTTGTGAAATTTGTTGCTTTGTGGCAGCAGTACAGTGCAATACATAAAATCATAAGTTACAATAAGAAATATCATAACTAAAATAAATATTGTAAAAAGAGCAAAAATAATGTTCATAGGTTTGTTCATTGTCCAATCAGAAATCTGATGGTGAACAGGAAGAAGCTGTTCCTAAAACGTTAATGTGTGCCTTCAGGCTCCTTACACCCTCCTTGATGGTAGCAATACGAAGAGAGCATGTCCTGGGTGATGGGGTCCTGAATGACGCATGCCACATTTTTGAGGGATCACCTTTCGAAGATGTCCTTGATGCTGGGGAGGTTAGTGCTCATGAAGATGCCGAGTTTGCAGCCCTCAGCAGCTTTTTCCAGTCCTGTGCACTGACCCCCTTCGTATCAGATGGTGATGCGTTCACTTAGAATGTTCTCCACAGTACATCTGTAAACATTTGCTAAGGTCTTTGGTGACAAACTCATAATGAAATATAGCTGGTGGTGTGCCTTCTTCATGATTACCTCTATATGTTGGGCCCAGATTAGGAGTTCAGAGACACAGGAACTTACTCACCCTTTCCACTGCTGATCCGCTAATCAGTACTGGTGCGTGTTCCCTCGACTTCCCTTTTCTGAAGTCGACAACCAATTCCTTGGTCTTACTGACGTTGAGTGCAAGGTTAGCGTTGTGACTGACTCATCCAGCTGATCTGTCTCACTCCTGTATGCCTCTTCTTCACCATCTGACATTTTGCCAACAGCTGTGTCATTGACACATTTATAGATGGCAATCTATCTTGTCATGACCTTGCACCTTCTTGTCTATCTGCACTACACTTTCTCTGTAACTCTAATACCATTGTCTATCTGCACTACACTTTCTCTGTAACTCTAATACCATTGTCTATCTGCACTTTCTCTTGAACTGTAATACAATAGCCTATATCTTGTGGCTTTGCCTTGAACAATCTAATGTATTTATTTATTAAGTGATAAAGCTAAGTAACAGGCCTTTCCTCCCCTGCACTACTCAATAACACCCACGTGACCAATGAAGCTACTAAGCCGTACATCTTTGGGGGCATGGTAGGGATATCACTACCTACATCCAACAAACAGTGGGATGCAAGTTCACTCCTCCAGGCCTCCGTAAATACAGTCCGAGTTATATCACTGAATGGAGTCTGAGATCTGTCCTTCATAAATACAGGTGATGGTGGTGGATGGGGATGAGGGCAGAAACGAATTTCCTGACAAATCTTGCTGATTCATTTAACGGAACAGCTTTTATTTTATACCGCATCTTCTCACGGTGAAAGGATGCAAGTGGAGTCTGCAAACTGGCGACTTTATTACTTTTTAATTTAGTGATACAACACGGTAACAGACCCTTCCAGCCCAATGAGCCCACGCCGCCCAGTTTCACCCATATGACCAATTAACCTACGAACCCACAAGCCTTTAGAATGTGGGAGGAAACCCATGCGGTCACAGGGAGAACATACAAATTCCTTACAGATAGCAGAAGGAACTGGCACTGTAAAATCATTGTGCTAACCGCTATGCTCCCTTGCCACCTCTGAAGGGTGTACTAATGTGAATGCAAAACAAAGCTTTTTCACTCGATCCTAGTGCACAACATCATAATAAACTGATTTACCAATTGACATTTCTAACTTGCTCCTCCTTTAAGGTCTTCTCATTTGACCACGTGTTCCTGATGGTTGATATCAGGGTCTCAGCCTGAAATGTTGGTTCTCTTTTACTCCACAGACAACTGCTGAGTATTTCCAGTTTTCAGAGTCACTGAGCACAGAAACAGTCACTCGTGCCAACAATCAAAATTTCACTTTGAGATTTAATCATCACGTGTACATCGAAATATGCAGTGAAACGTAATCAACGACCAACTCGCACAAGGGTGCGCCGTGGGCAGCCACACGTTCCAACGCCCACAATGCTCAGCAGAGCAAGTTAAAGTCTAAGTCTGTCCTGAGCCTTATAGGCTCATCAGGCCGGTGGTCATCCCGGTTTCCGTGGCGTGAAGTGACTGAGACTTCCCCACCCCCCCCCCCACTCCTCGGATAGGACACCAGTCTATCACAAGGTTAACCCCCAGCATTTTGCCAGTACCCATTTTCAGCTGGGTGGATTGGAGCAGTGTGTAGTTAAGTGCCTTGCTCAAGGATACAACACGCGGCCTTGGCTGGGGCTCGAACTCATGACCTTCAGATCACTGGTCCAACGCCTTAACCACTTGACCACGTGGTTAAGGTCATGAGCAGAACAACACAGAACAAAAAAAACAGAACATGCCAAGCAAAAAAGCTAATTAGCAAAACAAGTCACATTCCTTTCAAACACACAGACACAGTCCTCTAACCCCCGGACAGGCCTTCTCCAGCCTCCAGCTTCGTGGATTTGCAGATCATAAATATTCTGAGGGAACCCATCTCCACAATCTTCCCATCTAATGCGTTTATTTCTGATGTCCCCTTACATGACTCACTTTTTGTTCCACTTATGATCCCATGAAGTATCTTAAAAGTGCTACCGAAGAGAAAACTGTTACTTGAGTAAGTTGTTCAAAGCAAAACTATTCAATATACAATGAAATGTTACCAAGACTAGTGTTATTTTTAAAATAGGTTTTAAAGGCTCAACAACTGTATACTACTTTTACAGTAGCTAAAGAAATGGTTACTAGGTATTAATGTGTTTCTGGGTATTAAAGAGGTGGGCTTAAAGAGCACAGCCTTCCTGAAAAAATATCTTGGCAAATACAAAAAAACACTAGAAAATCCATGGCCCAGTTTCATAGGCAGAATCAGCTTGAACAAGACAGGTGTCATTATATGTGCTTAGGGATATTTTTCTAGAACGTAATCAGGCTTAAAGTGTTAAATCTAGTTTTACTTAGAGACACAACACCGTTAAAGGCACATTGGGCCCAGCGAGTCTGCGTCATCAAATTACAACCATGTGACCAATTAACCTTCTAACCGGTACGTCTTTGGACTGTGGGAGGAAACTGGAGCACCTGGAGGAAACGCACGTGGTCAAAGGGAGAACGTACATACTGCTTACAGACAGTGGGGGTGGGGAGGAGAATTGTACCCATGCCACAGGAGCTGTAATAGCATTACATTGTGCTGCCATGTGACTCCCAATGGACTATACTGTTGGAGTTTAGAAGAACGTGGGGTGATCTCATTGAAACCTATCAAGTATTGATAGGCCTAGACTGAGTGGATGTGGAGAGGATGTTTCCTATATTGGGAGAGCCTAGGACCAGAGGACTCAGCCTGAGCATACTAGGACATCCTTTCAAAAAAAGAGATGAGGAAGAACTTCTTTAGCCTCAAACTGGTGAATTCTATGGAATTCATTGTCATAGACAGCTGTGGAGGCCAAGCATTAGGTATATTTAAATTGGATGCTAATAGGTTCTTGACTATTCAGGGTGTTGAAGGTTGCAGGGTGAAGATTAGGGCGGAAGTTGATCGTTTCCTGATTGGTTGGGACATCAAAGGATACGGTGAGAAGGCAGGTGTATGGGCTTGAGTGAGATCCAGGATCAGCCATGATGGAATTACAGAACTCAATGGCTGAATGGCCTAATTCTGCTCTGAAGTCTTATGGTCTATGTTCTATGGCCTTACATTCTAACTTACATTTTGCAAAAGGCAGAGTCTAAGTCACTGTTCAACACAGTTCTGAGTGAGTGATGCGTTGTTAGAAGTGCCATCTTTTGGTGAGGTTTTAAACTGGAATTCCATCTGCCCTGCTCAGACAAAGTGAAAGTGAAAAATACTGTGGAACTTTCAGAAAGAGCACTGGAATTCTCCTGTTATTCTGGTATCAAACCTCGTTCAAATATAGTTATTTGAAGAACTTGTATAATCGGCTGCTATATCTGCCTATATTGTTATATACAGAGTCCACTTTTGTTATATACAAATTCAAGATTGGCCATGTTGTGGTTTTGGTCTGGTCTGAGGCTGTGAAAGTCATTACATAATTGGATGCCCTAAAGATAAAATAGGTTTAGATGTTCACTCACTCGCCGTTCTCACCTCAGGCGTCGTAAAATACTAATTGTCAATTAAATGCCCTCAGTCTAGTATTTGGCATGCTGACTGATTTACAACTGTCCCAGGGAAGGCAGCCTGAATCTGCAAGGTGACAATTTATTATGGAGTACAACGACTGCTTGCAACTGATGACTGAGTGGCAAGTTGCTGAACAGGTTTCAGCCAATTTCCGCTGAACTTCTATTCAGGCTGTACATCATGGCTAAGCACTGCAAATCCCTGCATCCCAGGCAATGTCAAATGTGCTCTTTACAGGCGTTCTAAAGCCCAGTGCCATTTGATGCTTCGGCACCGTGTTATTAAAGGTCGATAAGGTGATGTCACACAGATCACCGTGATACTTGAAGCTGTTTGGCCACAATCTGATAAGATGCCACCAAAGTGTACAGATAGTTACTCTGGACGTGACCTTTGCCATGGTAAAAAAGAATAATTCTCAACTGTTTCAAGTAATGTGCATTACCATTTACAAATCTGACCAATAATCATCTCTGATGATAATAGTCATTCTTGATGTTCAAGATCTGCATGGTGATCCTGTTCTTCATAGCCAGTGACATACAAATATCAGCTCTATATCAATAACCTTGTAAATACTAACTTGATACTAATTACATTTTAAAGAAAATAGATTAGCCTTATGTGTCATATGTACATTGAAACATCAAAACACACAGTGAAATGCATTGTTTTTGCGTCAACAGCCAACATAACTCAAGATGTACAGGTTCCAGTGGCAACATAACATGCCCATGACTCACTAACCCTAACAAGTGTGTCTTTGGAATTTGACAGTGATTTGAAAAATGGCAGGTTATTTAGAGAGCTGCGATTACACCTTACTCCTTGATTCTGTCTCACACGCTAAGTTGAGGGCATCTTCACACTTCATGTTTCTTTGGATCAGTTGATGCATCCGGCGTCTTGAAGCAGGAAGCACAGTCTATGATGGGGATTTCTCATTTCACTTCTGGCCGTCCTTCCCCCAGCTGTAGAAACTGCAGAAGGAAATGCCCTTATTTCGTCACCACAGTGGTGGCAGAGTGGAAAAAGCAACTTAAGATCCATTTGCAGCTGCTAAGTTAAGTAAACATTCGGGGCTGCAAGCAACAAGACTCAGGCAGATAAGCCTCTTCCGCACTTGTCATAGAGCACAGAAACATTCCCTTCGGCCCATCTCATCTATGCCAAACCGTAATTCTGCTGAGTCCCATTGACCTGCACCTGGACCACAGCCCTCCATACCCCCTCCTACCCATGTACCTGTCCAAACTTCTCTTAAATGTTGATATTGAGCCCCCATCTACACTTCCTCTGGTAGTTCATTCCACACTCCCACCACCCTGAGTGAAGAAGATCCCCCTCATGTTCCCTTTAAACATTTCACCTTTCACACTTAACCTATGACCTCTAGTTCTGGTCTCACCCAACCTTAATGGACAAAGTTTGTTTGCATTTACCCCTCATAATTTTGTGTACCTCCTCTCATTCTCCTATGCTCCAGGGAGTAAAGTCCTAACCTATTCAGTCTTTAACTTACGCCTTCACATCTTGGCAACATCTTTGTAAATTTTCTCTACACTCTTTCAACTTTGTTGATACTTTTCCTTAGGTAGCTGATCAGACCTGCATACAATACTCCAAATCAGGCCTCACCAAACTCTGTCATTAAACACTTGTTGACAGACTGTTTGTTAAAATGTGCTGTTGATTATTAATCATCAAAACAAGTTCCTGGGTGTCAATATCTCTGAGGATCTATCCCGGACCTAACATATCGATGCAGCTGCAAAGAAGTCACAACAGCTAATACTTCATCAGGAGTTTGAGGAGTCACCAAAGGCACTCAGAAATTTCTACAGATGTACCATGGAGAATATTCTAACTGACTGCATCACTGTATGGGGGGGGGGGGGGGTCACTACTGAAGACTGAAATAAGCTGCAGAGAGTTGTAAACATAGTCAGCTCCATCATGGGCACTCACCTCCGTTGTATCCGGGATGTTATCAGGGAGCGATGCATGAAAAAGGTGGCATCCATCATTAAGGAGCCCCTTCACCCAGGTTATGCCTTGTTTGAGTTGTTGCCATCAGGGAGGAGGTACAGAAGCCTGAAGGCTCACACTCAATGATTCAGGAACAGCTTCTTCCCTCTGCCATCTGATTTCTGAATGGACACTGAACCCAAGAACAGTACCTCACTACATTTTATTTCTATTTTTTGCACTACTTATCTAATTTAACTATTATATATATATACACACTATAATTCATGTTTTTTTCCTGTTATTATGTATTGCATTGAACTGGTGCCACAAAGACAACACGTTTCATGATCTATGCCGCTGATATTAAACCTGATTCTGGTTCCACAAGGTAGCTGCTTGATCATGGGCACTGGCTGCCATAGATTGTACACGCAATCCTTTCCCGAATGTTGGCTGGGTTTTGCTACACGCAGTTAAAGCTTCCCTTTAACTTTCAAACAATTTAAGTAAGTTTCAAGAATTCCATTATGTCATTCCTCATATGACCAAGGTAAAGCTGCAGCCAGCACAACCTTCCTAAAGGGACCATCCCTCAACCTGACAGAATGCTGCATTGTCGGTGAGGCTTACTAAAAGATGCTTCTGGGGGGGGGGGGGGTGAATGAATTTCCAAGTATTGCTGTGTACTTGGATTGGTTGAAGGGGAGGAGAAGGCTCTTGTGGAACATAAATAATGCATGAGCACTTTGGACTGAATGACCCACTTCTGCGCTGTAATACTATACATTTATTGCTCTGAAAAGTCAGTCTTGACATTCAAGGAAGAGAGGTACATTACCTGGAAATCATTAACATTTCTTGTGTATTTACTGCGTATTGATTTGCTGCAGCGCTAGCTTGCAATGCTCGATTGTGATTATGCCTCTAAAGCGTTACTTACTGTTTTGAGAAATAAGCTGAGATATCCTGAGGTGATTTTTGATCAATGCAAGGTGCTCGATCCAGGTTTGCTGGTACCTGCAGGTATGTAGCTCACAGCCTCAAAAATGGAGAGAAAGTTGTCCGGAGCTAATGATAAAAAAGAATTAACCTGCCTGGTTGAAGCTGAGTGCAAGGAGTGAGTGGATTAGACATCCATTCCATCTCCCCTCCTTCCACCTTTCTCCATCCGCATCTCACTTTTTTTTTCCTCTTTGCTTGCCTCCATCTATCATTCACCTGCCCCCATCTTCCTACTCCATCTTCCTCCACACCCCTACTCGGTACAACCTGCCTGCCATTGTTCACCCCTCCTCATTCGGGCTTCTGTCACACTTCTCTCCCCTCTGCCCCCCATACCAGCCTTCTCCCCTCTCCTCTCCCAGTCCTGATGTAGTTTTGACTCAAAATATGGACAATTCCTTTCCCATCCCCCCCACACAGATGCTGCCTGACCCAGTGTATCGATTGCTCCAGTTTCCATCATTTCCCATCCTGTGTGTTCCTGTGAAGTTGCCATATTTAGCCTGTGATTCCCTGGAATCGATATGTGCTTCATTACGAAAAAGTGAGGTGGTAGGAGGATTTCTTGGTGGTTCGGTTTATTCTAGCGTAGCGTTGAGCATTCAAGTCAACATGTTCTCAAAAAGGTCCTCAGGTGGCTTCACCTGAGAGAACCACAGCCTTGTCATGGTTTGGAGCCTCAACGACCCAGAGAACTATGCTGGCTTGAATCAGGGCCGTATGCTTTTGCTCAAGGTAGGCTCAGCCATACCAACAGGTCAAAGGGTAGAGGCCCAGACTAAGGGTGGTCCACCGGCCTTCCTGGTTCAGGGGCTCAGTTCAGGAGTGAGTGAGTGTGTGTGTGTGTGTGTGTGTGTGTGTGTGTGTGTGTGTGCGCGCGCGTGTGTGTGTGTGTGTGTTTGTGTGTGTGTGTGTATGTGTGTGTGTGTTTGTGTGTGTGTGCGCGCATGTGTGTGTGTTTGTGTGTGTGTTTGTGTGTGTGTGTGCGCGTGTGTGTGTTTGTGTGTGTGTGTGTGTGTGTGTGTGTGTGTGTGTGTGTGTGTGTGTGTGTGCGTGTGTGTGCGCGCGCCCTAACTCCTAGTGGAGTCGGGGTGCTGTCATGTCAAGCTTTTTGCACTGATCCTTTTGGTGATTGCTCATCGTATGGCGTGTCTTGGGCATCTGAAACCTGATGGATATAGAGCGCGGGGTGGGGCAGGAATAGGGGAATCGTGGTTAGGAAAAGAGGAAGGGAGAGAGGAGAGAGCAGGAAGCACCAGAGAGACATTATGTGTGATCAGTGAACCAATTGTTTGGAATCAAGTGACCTTGCCTGGTGTCTCAGGGCTGGGTGTTTCTGCACCCGCACCAGCCCCCAAGCCAGGCACTCCTTCACTGCCATCTGTCCCTCACTCCACCCTCACCATTCCCAGCACCCTTTGCTCCCACCATATTTACAAACTCGCTCTCCGTTCCACGTAAATACAAAAAAACAAAAGTCTCAGGCACCCTAGGTATATAAACACAAAGTATACTGCAGATGCAGTGGTCAGTTTGTACATCCTGTGTATATAGATGTGTACCTAAGACTTTTCAACAGCATGTATTGCAACCTCACAACTTTAGAGAAAAAAAACTTTGAGAGATTTGACCCCTGGGAATCGTGTGTTGATTAATATTTGTTACAGTGGTGTTCATTATTGGTTGCTGACAGGAAACTGTGCATTAGTACAGACCAGCAGTTATCCCAGAAAATGAGAAAGGAGGCCTAGTTTAACAGTTCGCTGCTTATTATGGATTGCGAGCTTCTGCAGAGTTGGTACAAACATAGTGCAAATCACGAACTGCAAGGAATTTGGCAACAAGTTAGATATAATAAAGCACTCTCCAGGTTGAATCAGACAACTAACACTCTCACACAACAGGGCAACTCAGACAAATAGCCGGGACACAGATCAGATTGTGTTCACTTATTGATTATTGCACTCAGTGAAATGGACTGAAGCTTCTAAAATGAGAAGGGGTCAGAAGTGACTCAAAATGGTGTACAATTCACTGCAGATCTCTTAAGCCTGTTGGAGCCTGGATAGAAGGGATGGTTCACAAGGCAAAACATGTTCTGAAAACCCTGTATCAGCATGATCTTAATGTAATGTCATAAGCGATTCAATTTCTACTAGAGTGTAAATGTTTCCATGTACACAGATAGAGTTTGGCTTATATTTCTCAGTTGCTATGCAATTAAATTGTTTTTTTCCATAGTCAGACATCCAGCTCTATGGTAATATCTAGCATCATTAGGACATCGTTGAGTAGTTGTTAAATTGGGGGTCGATTTCAGATCAGAAAGCTAAATGTTTGCCATGAAGTTACAGCACCAGCAGAATCAGGACCATCATTGCTGCTGCTGCTGTTGAAGGCTGGCCTCCATCTCTTAAAGGGGGCGTGCACTTTGAATGCACCTCAGGTATTTATGGTTAAAGATTAACCTTATTTGCTGCATGAACGTTGACACATGCAGCGAAATGCTTTGCTTGGCATTAATGACCTACACGGTCTGAGGACGCGCTGGGTCCAGCTCGCGAGTGTGTCGCCAACAGAGCATGCTCGCGGCTCGCCAACTAGGAACGTGGAGGGAAATCCCAGCAACTGGAAGGAAGCTACATCGGTGGGAACTCAGTCTGGATTGCTGGCACAGTAATGTGTTAAGCTAACTACCGTGTTACTGCACTGCCCTTCCACAGCCCAGTGTGCCCCACCTAACACCCATCTAATCCAACCTTCAATCAGGCACACATGACAGCTCAGAGTTACTGAACAATGCCCTCGCTGCTTAGCAAATTACCCTGACTGGTTGCATTAAGAACATACACAGGAGCAGGAGTCGGCCTTCTGGCCCTTCGAGCCTGCTCCCCCATTCAATAAGATCGTGGCTGATCTGGCCATGGACTCGTCTCCACCTACCTGCCTTTTCCCCATGACCCTTAATTCCCCTACTATGCAAAAATCTATTCAACCTTGTCTTAAATATATTTACTGAGGTAGCCTCCACTGCTTCATTGGGCAGAGAATTCCACAGATTCACCACTCTCTGGGAAAAGCACTTCCTCCTAATCTCGGTCCTAAATCTACTCCCCTGAATCTTGAGGCTATGTCCCCTAGTTCTAGTCTCACCTACCAGTGGAAATTACTTTCCTGCCTCTATCTTATCTATTCTTTTCATAATTTGTTACATTTCTGTAAGTCTGTTACAGCAATTCGAATGTGCAGGAACATAAGGAAGTGCAGAGAGTAGTGGACTCAGCCCAGTTTATCACGGGCACGTCGTGCCGTCATAAGGTGCTGCTTCAGGAAAGCAATATTCACCTTCAGTAACAACCGGGCAGGAGGTACGAAAGCCTATGACCCACATCGCCAAGTTTAAGAACAGCTACTTCCCTCCAACCATTCAGTTCTTAAAGTAATCAGCAGAATCCTAATCATAGTTCCACTTATGATCATCTCAAACACAAGAGATTCTGCAGATGCTGGAAATCCAGAACAACACAAAATACTGGAGGAACTCTGCATCTATGGAAATGAATAAGCAGTTGACAACTCAAGTCAGGATCCTTCATCAGGACTGGTAAGCAAGGGGAAGATGCCAGAATAGAAAGATGAGGGGAGGGGAAGGAGGACAAGCTAGAAGGTGATAGGTGAAGGCAGGTGGGTGGGGGATGAAGTTAGAAGTTGGGTTGAAGTAAGATAGGTGCAGAAAGGTAAGGGCTGAAGAAGAAGGAATCTGATAGGAGAGGAGCGTGGACCATGGGAGAAAGGGAAGGAGGAGAGGCACCAGGAGGAGGTGGAGAAGAGGTAATAGAACAGAGTGGAGAATAGAAGAGGGGAAAACTGCCAGAAATTGGAGAAATCAATGTTCCTGCCATTAGGTTGGAGGCAACTTAGACGGATTACAAAGAGGTGCTCCTCCAACCTGAGTGGCCTCATCATGGCCATGGACCAGTGTGTCAGAATGGAAATGGGGATAGGAGTTAAAATGGGTGGCTGTCAGAAAATCCTGCTCTTTTCAGACGGAGCGGACATGCTCGACAGAGTGCTCCTCCAATCTACATCTCCTCTACAATTTAGGGGAGTAAATGACCCCAACAGGTTCGCAGTTGAAGTGTGCCTCGCCTTGTAGGGCTGTTTGGGGCCCTGACTGGAGGTAAAGGAGGTGGTGAATAGGGCGGGATAGCACTTCTGTCACTTGCAGGGATAAATGCCTGGAGAGAGTTAGTGGGGAGGGACAAATGGACAAGGGAATGACAGAGTGAGAAATCCCTAAAGAAAGCAGAGAGAAGGGGGAGGTGAAGATGTGTTTGGAGATGGCAGAAGTTGTGGAGAACGATGTGCTGGATGCTGAGGCTCATGGGGTGGTAGGTGAGGACAAGAGGAACTCTATCCATGTTAAGACCATAAGATATAGGAGCAGAATTAGATGGTTTTGCATTGGATGTTTGATGTTTTCTTGAACGGGTTCCATGGTGTTTCTTTGTTTTGTGGCTGCCTACGGGAGGACAAATCAGAGTTGTATTCTGATAAAAAATGCACTTTGTAATTTTTGCTTTTTGCCCATTGGTTGTTTGTCAATCTCTGTTCATGTATAGTTTTTCATAAATTCTTCTGTATTTCTTTATTTTCCTATCAATGCCTGCAAGAAAAAGAATCTCAAGGCAGTAATACATGTGCTTTGATAATAAATTTGCTTTGACTGATAACTTTGACTTTGGCGCTTGTGGCCAATACCAGCTCATCTTCTGATCCTGTTAGCTATTGACACAAACAATGCATTTCACTATATGTTTCAATGTACATGTGAAAAATAAAGTGAATCTTTAATCTTTGATCTCATGTCTCATTTACTGTCTCGAGCAGCACGGAAAAGCCACTTATGGTGGATGGGAAATGAATGCTCAATCTGAAACTAAAAGCTGGGAAAGTCTGAATGAACTTCTACCCAACGTGCTTATTAACATTCAACCCTGTGGTAAACTTTTCTTTTTTCAAAAGGCAGCAGTGATGTCAGATGTGGGCCAGAATATCCTTCCTCATTGTATTTTCTAATGACACCAGCAGTCCTGTCACGGAATGGAGAGGTTCTGGAGCTATTGTGGCAACACTGTTACTCAATATCATGCAGAGTTATGCATACGGCTTGCTGTAACTTGGGGAAAGTTTTGTCACGTCTATTTGTGACTCCAGAGAGAATTCATCAGGAGAATTGATGGGTTTCGGCCCGAAACATCGTCACTACCTCCTCCCATAGATCCTGTCAGGCCTGCTGAGTTCTGCCAGCATTTTGTGTTTTTAGTACTATCTATGAACTTGCTTTCAAGAACTCTACAACTCATATACTCAATGTTACTTATCTATCCATTCATTATTGATTATCTTTTTTTAAAAATAATTACACATTTTGCCTTCTTTTGCACATTGGTTGTTTGTCAGTCTTTGTGTATAGTTTTTCATTGATTCTATTATGTTTCTTTGTATCTACTGTGAATGCCAGTAACAAAATGAGTCTCCAGGTAGAATATAGTGACATATCCATACTTTGATAATAAATTTACCTTGAACTTGAAACTTCTTAACGGAAATGCTACAGTCAGTCCATGTGGGCAGCAATGTTTAGTCCCATTACGCTGAGCACCCCCGGCGCTCCCCATCGCTGTGCGCTCAGCCCGCTGCTGTTCACACTGCTGACGTACAACTGTCTGACAGCATTCAGCTCAAAGCGTATCAAGTTTGCAGGTGACCCGACAGTGGTTAGCCCAGGGGTGGGCAAACTTTTTGACTTGTGGGCCACAAAGGTTTCTAAAATTTGACAGGGGGGCCGGACCAGGAGCAGATGGACGGAGTGTTTTGGTAATACACCTCATAAGAGAAAATAAAATATCATGGGATATGTAGAAAACATGTGCTCTAATTTCAATTGAAAATGAACAAATGCATTACAACAAAATATCTGTCTTTGAAGTCCCATGGTATTTAGCTATTTATTGAAATGACTTTTAAAACACTGAAAATTAAATGAATAAAATACAGCTTTTTTTAATAGTAACAGTTATTATTTTAAAACACTGAAAATTCTGTTATCCTTCAAGATATTATCATCATCACTCTCCTCCTGACTGTCTTTATTTCAAAAACGGTAGGAGATGCAGGTCTACTTGTCCTGCTCCTTCTTACTCAAATGTCCCCTGTGCCAAAACTCGAACAACGACCAGCACAAAGACAGAACAGGGACAGCGCGCTAGTATGCGTTATTTGATCTGGAGCGCATTTTTTATTTTGAGAACGTACGTGCACCTGCGCACTACTCATGTCCATCACTTAACAGAAATGACATGTAACATGAAAGGCTTATTGAAAAAAATATTTTCAAATGCATTTTTTACATAACACAACGAAGAAACTTATTTTTAATTTCAGTGGGAACAGTGTTGTTGGTCTCCCTTTTTAGCCAGCGCATCAAAGTCTGGATTTAGTTTTGTTGTGGCGATTCTCAGGATGGATCTGAGGTGTTGGTCAGTTAACTTGGATCTGTGGCTGGCTTCGTTGATGTTCATGATGCTGAACGCCTGTTCACACAAATAGGTCGAGCCGAACAAAGAGTAAAGCGCAAATGTGGAGTAATACGCTGCACCTCAACAAAGGTCAATGTATATAGAGTGCGTCATCTATTGGGAAAATGCCAGAATTGCGGGGAAAAAATGTTAACAAGGTTTATTAATATAATTTCATCAAGTTCTGCGGGCCGGATTAAAAAGCTTAACAGGCCGCATATGGCCCGCGGGCCGTAGTTTGCCCATGCCTGGGTTAGCCTCATCAGCAGTGATGATCGATTAGGGTACAGAGGGGAAGTGGATTGGCTGGCGGATTGGTGTGAGAACAATGCCCCAAGTCTGAAGACCAAGGAAAAGATTGTAGACTTCAGGAAGCTGCTAATGAACCCTCCCCCTCTGCACATACATGGCTCCTCTGTAGAGAGAGATAACTGCATCAAGTTCCAGGGAGTTCACACTGCCGATGACCTCACCTGGTGCCTCAATATCCCCTCTCTGAATGAGAAGCCACAACAGCACCACAACTTCCTGAGCAGATTGATGCAAGTGAGGCTCCCCTCATCCTCCATCTTAACTGAATTTTACAGGAGAACCATTGGGAGTGTCCTGAAAAGCTGCATCTTCATCTGGCATGGCAGCAGCCAAGCATTGGACTGGAAGTCCCTACAAAGGACTGTGAGAACAGCTGAGACGATCATAGCGGTCTCCCTACCGTCCATCAGGGACACTTGTCAGGAGCACTGCGTATCCCACCCATCCGTCCAGCATCCTCTTTGAAATTCTACCATCAGGCAGGAGACTCCGATGCAGAAAGACAAGAACGGTCAGGATGAGAAACAGTTTCTTCCCTCAGGCCATTAGGCCACTGAATTCCCTGCTGCATCACATTCGAACCGACACCAGGTAATTTGTACTGTACCCTACAATATTTAATTTATGCATGTTACTTAATTTATCCGTGCATGATTCTGACTTCCCTAAGTTATTGTGTGTTATATGTATGTTAAGTGTACAGCTGTGCTTTACACCCTGGTCCAGAGAAGCATTGTCTCGTTTGGTGATATACATGTACATAGTTAAATGACAATAAACCCAACTTCATGCTTCTCAGTCTGCTGTGTTTCTCCAGCAGATTATTTTGCTTCAGGTATACATGTTAAAATAAACAGACAGCGTTTGCAACACACATGCTCGAAACACTGGGGGAGCTCGGCAAATCAGGCAGCATCTATGGAGGGGAATAAACAGTGAATGTTTCGGGCTGAGACCCCTCATCAGGAAGGGGCCAGAAGTGGGAATAAGAAGGTGGGAGAGGGAAGGAAATACAAAACTTACGGGTGATAGGTGAGACCAGGTTGGGGGGGGGGGGGGCGGAATAAGATAAAAAGCTGGGAGTTGGTAGGTGGAAGAAGTGAAGGGTTGAAGAAAAGGAAATTTTTAGGAGAGTACAGTGGCCATGGAAGAAAGGGAGGTGATGGGCAGGTGAGGAGAAGAAAAGGAGACAAGGGGAACTACAATGCCACCTGACTTGTTGGCTTCCTCTACATGTTGCTCAACATTCCCAGCGTCTGCAGACTCTCATGTTTATGACAGCATTTCCAGTCGCTTGTGTTTCCGGTTTGCTCACTGCTAAGTTTCTGCAAAGCCCGCCAACTTTGAACAAGCAGAGAGACAGGAGTTCTGTGGGACTCTTTCTCACTGTTTCCCCTCTGCGGTTTCGAATGTTGTCCTGACCTTCCAGCACGTTCCCTAACTGGCTCCTGTCCCACCCCTCCCTCTCTCCTTTATTTTCAGCTGCCTTCACGCCAAGTCGTGATGCATGGCCGTGACCCAAAACGTCAACAGCTCCTCCCCCCACGGATACTGCTCAACCTGCTGAGTTCCTCAAACAATTTATATTTTCCTCCAGATTTTAGCATCTGTGGTCTCTCGTGTCCCCAAAGTTAATTCAACTTGACAGCTTATAAATGCAGCAGAATTTCTCCTTGCATTTAGAATTTCTTTTTGTCTTCCACTTCTGGCAAATGTAATTCTGCTAAATCCTACCTCCATATTAGAAGGGTAAAGGAGGGCGTTGAGTTGCAAAGGTTCAGACAGTACTTGCAACATTTAAAATGCATCCGCACTCACTGGCCACTTTATTAGGTACACTTGTACATCAACATCATCAATTTGTGTCGTATTGTATGACATGGGCAATCATGGTTTTCCCTCTGTCTTTGACCATGATCCTTCTTGGCAAATTGTTTCCTACACAAGTGGTTTGCCAATGCCTTCTTCTGGGCAGTGTCTTCACAAGATGGGTGATGCCAGTCATTACCTGTACTCTTCAGAGATTGTCTGCCTGGCGTCAGTGACTTGTGATCTGCACCGGCTGCTCATACGGCCATTCACCGCCTGCTCCCAAGGCTTCATGTAATCCTGATCGGGGGCAGGAGGCTAAGCAAGTGCTACACCTTAACAAGTGGGCGGGTGGAGAGAAGGAGAGCCCTACACCTCCTTTGGTAGAGACATGTATGTTAATGCAAACGTCTGAACAGCCAATCATGTGACAGCAACTCAATGCAGACATAGTCAAGAGGTTCAGTTGTTGTTCAGACCGAATGTGTTCTAACTGACTTTGACCGTGGGATGACTGTTGGTGCCGGACAAGGTGGTTCAAATATCTCAGAAATTGTTGACCTCATGGGATTTTCATGCAGTCCCTAAGTAGGGGTTCTCAACCTTTTATGCCATGGACCCCTAACATTAACCCAGGGGTCTGTGTACCCCAGTGGAGCCCCTGCTCTAGAGTTTACAGAAATCAAAAAACTAAAACAAAAAATCCAGAGTGTGGCAGTTCTGTGGGTGACAATACCGTGTTAATGAGATCAGGGGAAAACAGCCGGGGAAAGCACATAGTACAACAGTGATGTGCAGAACAGCATCTCTGAAAGCACAGCACATGGAACCTTTAAGTGGATGGACTACAGCAGCAGAAGACGGCTCAATGTCTACCCTGTTTGGTACAGTTGGTACCTAATAAAGTGGCCACTAAGAGTAAAGACGAAAGTTTAAGTAAAGACCGGTTTTATTGGTCACACATACATCAAAACAGCAAAATGCATCGTTTGCAGCAAATCAAATCAGCGAGGATGATGCTGGGCAGCCCACACTTCCAGCACCAACCACAGCTCGCCCACAGCTCACTAGCCCCAACTGCGTCCTTGGATTGTGGGAGGAAACTGGAACACCCGGAAGTCCATGTGGTCACGGGGAGAATGTACAAACTCCTTACAGAGAGCAGCTGGAATTAAATCCGAGTCAGTGATTGCTGGCACTGGAACGCAATTATGCTAACCTCTGTGTTACCATGCTTCCTGGTGTCTAAATATGAACACGATTTCTTTCAGTTTTAATTAAGGCTCCTCAGTCGGCATCAGCAGTACAACAGGTGATTTTCTCATTGTCTGTCAATAAAAAGTGACACCGGCTTAAATAAATTCTCCATTTGTGACTACTAGGAAACATAGAGCCTCTGTCACTGCCGTGTCTGATCAATTACCCACCGGTATTCCACCATACAGATTGAATGACTAATCCTCTACAGTTCTATTTAATAAAATGTGAGGTTTGACCGAGTTCTGATTGCGTTCAGGTTTGTTCACCTCTGCATTTTACACACTGTACATTCCCTTGGCAGTTGGTTTTCTTCCTGTCCTTCTGCTTACAAGCAATGATCTTCAGCTTGGAAAGGAGCAACGGATCAGAAAACGAGGGTTAGTCATTTGGTACAACTGCGGCTTGATCTCCGCAATTACCCGACAGGTTTTGCGTTCATATGAACTTATTTAGAGATACGGCATGGAACAAGCCCTTCCTGTCTGACCCACACTGGCCAGCAGCCCACCCATTTAACACTAACCTAATCAACGGTTCAGTTTAATATCGGAGAATGTATGCTGTGATTATTGTATACAATAAATATAGGACAATTTGTTCTTGTTCCTTTCCACATTGGGCTGCAACCCTGTCACTTCTTTGACACTTATGTCTTTTTTTTAAAAATGAAGCTGAGTTGTTAGCTCAAAATTCAACCCAGCACGGACAGAAAATGTGCAAGGAGCCAGCTGGATTCGAACCCAGGAACACTCGCCTCGCAGCCTGGAGCAGATGCCACCACCCGGCAGGCGCAGGCGAATTTACAATGACCAGTTAACTACTAACTGGTACGTCTTTGGTCTGTGGGAAGAAACGGGGGCACATGGGGAATGTACAAACTCCTTGCAGGTGGCGCTGGAGTTGAAATCTGAGGTCCAATATCCTGAGCTGGAATTACACTGCGCTAACAGCTATGCTATTGTGGATTTTTGATCTCCACTGTGGAGCACGAGAAGACATATGAACTCTATCCATGATTATTTGATTAGCTACAGTATGTTGCTTCAATCTTCCATTTCATCTTAAAGTCTTTTGGCTTTGTGATATCCATTCTCCTTGACAGTGCATTAAGTTTCGAGATAGAACATAACAGCAGAGTACAGGCTCTTCAGCCATCATTGTTGTTTCGAACTTTTAACCTTCTCTGAGATCAATCTGACCTTTCCCTCCTACATAGTCCCACGTGACCATCTATGTCCCTAATGTGTCCGCTTCCACCACCACGCCGGTAGACTTCATCACCCACCCCTCTGAAAACTTACCCCTAAAATTCCCCTACACTTTTCTCCAGTCACCTTAACATTATGCCCCCTTGTATTAGCCATCTCCCCTGCCCCCGAGAAAAAGTCTCTGGCTATCTGCCTCTTATCTTGTACACCTCTATCAACTCAACTCACCTCTCATCCTCCTTTTCTCCAAAAAGTTCTAGTTTATTCAACCTTTCCTGTAATCCAGGAAGCATCTTGGTAAATCTCATCTGATTCCTTTAAAGCTTCCATATCTTTCCTATAATGAGGGGAGCAGAATGGAATACTGGCCTAAGAAAACGTAGTCTAACCAGCATTTTATAGAGCTGCAGCATTGAGTTCCAGATCAGTGAGGTAATTTCCCAACTACTGAAGGTCAACACTATATGCCTTCTTCACAATCCTATCAACTTTTGTGGTAACTTTGAAGGATCCATCAATGTAGATGTCAAGGTCCCTCAGTTCCTTTATTGTTGAGATTCACGGAAGGAAATTTTTTGCTGTTATTGTGTCAGGGCAAGATACAACTCCAGTCCTGCCTCTTTGACCTCCTGGTTTAGAAATCAAGAAGATCGCTGTAAGGAGTTTGTACGTTCTCCCCATAACCACATGGGTTTCCTTCAAGCCCTCTGGTCTCCTCCCGCAGTCCAAAGACATACCGGTTGGTGGGTTCATTGGTCATTGCAAATTGTCCTGTGATTAGGCGAGGGATTGCTGGGTGGTGAGGCTTGAATGTCTGGAAGGGCCAATTCTGTGCTGAGTCCCTGGAAGTAGAGAATAGAAACTGATGCTCCTAGCTGGCAACCTCAGGACTGAGTGTGAAACCTCTAAACCAAGGCACTCTTCTCAACCTATCGGTTATTAGCTTAAACCCTGTTACACCTGCTTGAGAGCAATAGCCCACAGATACACCAGTGGTGTACTGGGAGACTGGTGTCTTGACAGAAAACACTGAGGCAGTATGGTAGCATAGCGGCTAATGTCGCAGTGCCAGCAACCCAGGCTCAGCTCCTGCTATCGTAGCTGCTCTCTGTGAATTAGAGGCATGTTATTTAGGCGTCAAGTAAACTGCTCCTGAAGGTGGTATATAAAAAGAAAAACAATGACCACACAGATATACGTGAACGAGAACCTGAAGTTTTCAATCTGGTGTTCTAAACTGCATTTCGTAAATGCAAAGCTTTTATTAGTATGCACTAGTCTGAACTGTGAAGTGAGGAGAAGCTTTAGCCAAAGCTTCAGTGTCAACTATTTTTCCCCAGATTTTCCCCATCCCCCTTCAACCGAGATTCCTGCTTCCTCTCCCTGCCCAGCAAACTGCCAGGATCCATAGTCAATCGAAAGTCAAAGTAAATTTATTATCAAAGTACGTATATGTCACCATATACAACATCAACATACATTTTTGTGCGGGCGTTCATGGGAAAATGAAGAAATAATGGAGTTTATGAAAACTATGGATAATAAAGACTGACAATCATCCAATGTGTAAAAGACAACTCGAACCAGTAATAAATAATAACATAAATAATACAGAGAACATAAGTTGTAGAGTCCTTGAAAGAGAGTCAGTAGGTTGTGGCAACACATGCAAAATGCTGGTGGAACACAGCAGGCCAGGCAGCATCTATAGGGAGAAGCGCTGTCAACGTTTCGGGCCGAGACCCTTCGTCAGGATAGGTTGTTCAATAGATTGTGGAGTCAGTTCATTGTTGAAGTTATCCATACTGGTTCATGAGTCTGATGGCTTCAGAGTAGTAATTGTTCCTGAACATGAAGATGTGGGACCCAGGGCTCCTGTACCTCCTTCCCGATGGTAGTCATGAGAAGAGAGCATGGCCTGGATGGTGGCAGTCCTTGCTGATGGATGATGCTTTCTGTGGATGAACTTACCTTTACTACTCAGATGAGTCTCCCTCGTGGCTCAGGACTCTTAATATTATCAGGCCTTTGATCTACCCCTCGTGCTAATGAAGCTCCTTTTGTGTGTTATTTCATGACTGGAACTTCAAAATGGATTTTTGAAGCCTTGATTTGAAGCAGCTCCCCCTCTGACTGTACAGAATTTCGGGAGTCTGGCTCAGAAGCCAGAGGCAATCAGAAAGCATGAATTTAATTGGAGGCTCTCAGGAAAACCAACCACTTACCTGCATGAGACGTGGTCACCATCCATCAGACTGGTGAGCACCTGTGAGGGTAATAGTTCTGTCAGTGTGATGACTGATAGACAATTTCCTACACTCACCACCCAGCAATCCTAAAGGCAAATGCAATAAAACTGTGGGCAAAACAAAGGCGCTTCTTGGCTATAAAATTCGCAATTTTAAACTAGAGTTTGGTTACCATAAAAATTTATTTTAAATAAATATTCCTGAATCCATCAGAGCCTTTCAAGTCGGATTGGCTTTGTTTGTTTCCCTTGTAATGTTGATGGGATTAAAGTCCAGTTGTCAAATGTCTGCGCTTTAGCCAGTGACACTTGAAATTTGAGCCTAAGATGGCTTAAAGTCATGCCTGACCTTCAACTAATAGTTTAAACTGAACGGCCTGCATGCCCAGACTGAGCTGCGGAGCAAAAAAATCCACTCACAGCAGTGAACTCTGGTCTCCTGGGTATAGTCAGGCTTCTCCACCTCATGGTTGATGTCCGTGTTTCCAACTGTCAAGGCTGCAAGCTTTGCAGACCCTCCTTGCCCCTCAGCCTCCACCTCTCTGTTCTCCCTTAAGGCCCCCTTTCAGTTCTCCCTTTGGACAGAGCTTTGTTCTAAATGTTTTCTTATTTGACATGGAGGCTAATAACACATAAAATGCCTAGGGGTGTTCTATGTTCGGGGTGCCACTTTGAATTCACTATTAAAGATACAATGCCTTGAAAGAGAACCTGTGCATGAAAGAGTACACCAGACAGTCTCTGTTCCCGAGTTGATCACACTTGGAGAGATAAAATAGTGTTTTAACAGATCACGTCTGGTTGCCTACGCGTTTGTTCGGTCAACGGGCAACTCCAGCTATTTTTAGCAACGTGTTGCAATGCATTAACCTCATTTTCATAGCAGTAATCCAATGATTAAAAGCTCAAACTGCTTTGATTAATCGGCTTGTTTTTTTTAGTTACGGAGAATATGCAAGAGAAACCTCCACAGAACAGAACTGTGCAAAAGGCAAGTGAACGCCAGTGTAATCTTCAAGATCGGTAACAGGAAAGTATCCAGAACGGAAGGAAATTAGATTCAGTATGGATACATTTATAATGGTAGTTCCAAACATAACATCCATTCATGTTACCATATTCAGTGCTGACAGTTCAGGGAGTGGTGGGGTAAGGGGGAGAGAAGGGTAGAGTGGGGATGGAGAGGAGGGGAGTGAGTTAGCACTGACGTAGATGGTAACAGAATGGTGACTTGACAGCTCCTTTCCAATGTTTAAATCACCCTCATCCTTGTGTCCTGACTGCTCATTCAACTAGACAGCAGTTCTTGAAGAAGGGCTGAGTTGTTCTATGTTAGGGATACTAACTACATTCAGCTTGAATTGGAAATTAAGCTAAAGGTGACGTTATCTGAAAAAGTGAAGTATTTTCAGACGGGACTGAAATAAAAACATGTTATTATATCACTGGTAAGATCTTCCTGTGTGAAATTTGGCAGTTATTATAGAACCCTTCAGCCCACAATATTGTGCTGACCATTTTACCTACTCCAAGAACAATCTAAAGCTTCCTTCCTTTGGGTGGCAGGCTGGAGATACATTTCTACCACAGGAGGTGTAAGGCACTCCTTCCCTCTGCTAGCCAGCAGCTCACCCTTGGGCAAGGTGTAGCACCTGCTTAGCCCCGATTGGGGCCACGTGAAGTCATGGGAGCAGGTGGTGGATGGTCGTCTGAGCAGCTGGAGCAGATCACAAGTCCTGGTTGTGTGACCGCTGACACCAGGCAGACAATCTCTGAAGAGTCTTTGTAATAGCTGGAGTCACCCGTCTTGTAAAGACATTGCTCAGAAGAAGGCAATGACAAACCACTTTTGCAGAAAAAGTTGCCAAGAACCATCACGGTCAGGGATAAGACCATGATCGCCTAAGGCATGCGACACGGCACATAACAAACAAACGGACCTACACAGCCCTTCATTTTCCCAACATCCATGAGCCTATCTAACAGTTTCTTAAATGCCCCTGATATATCTGCCGTTACCACCAACCCTGGCAGGGCATTCCATACACTCACCAATCTCTGTGAAAAAAAACTTACCTCTGATATCATACTAGGACTACTAACTAAAGGCAGGTTGAATTTGTAATTAAGCTAAAAATAACATGTCAAGTATAAGTATTTTCAGCTGGGACTGAAACAAAAAGCATGTGATCATGTCATGGTCACATAACTGTAGCATCTTTTTGTGTGAAAATTGGCAACCTTCCTTCCTTACATCCCAGCTGGATCAGTATCAAAATCAGATTTATTATCACTGACCTCTGCTGTGAAGTTAGCATCAGCCCAGTGCAATAGGAAAAATTAATTACTATAAGTTAATAGGAAATATATATTAATAAATAAATAGTTCAACAAGAGAGTAAAATAGTATTGTTCAAAATGTGCAAAATAGTGAGGTCATGTTTTTGGATTCAAAGACCATTCAAAAATCTGATGGAGGGAAAGTAGATGCTTCTAAAACGTTGAGTATGTTTCCTCAGCCTCCTGTATCTCCTCCCTGATGGTAGGAAGGAGAGAGGGCATCTTCTAGATGGTGAGGGCCCTTAATGATTGATGCTGCCTTCTTGACGCACTGCCTTTTGAAGACGTCTTCGATGGTGGGGGCATCTGCAGAACAGTGTCTACCCTTCAAAAGCACTTCAATTTTAAAGGGCCTTTTACTAAATTTTAATAAAACAAAATATCTAATAGAATAGCCCTAGTGTGTAAATTTGGATATCAGGGGGTTTCCCTCCTTCCTTAAAGAACTTCTCAAGTGAATAAATCAATTTAAAGAGTCCAGAACTTCTGCCAGACCCAAGTACCAGGAGAATGTAATGGTTAAATATACGCTCCCTTTCTGATGTGGTTTTAAGTTCCTGTTCTTGCTATAAGACACAGGAGCAGAGCTTAGGCCATTTGGTCCATCAAGCCTGCTCAGCCATTCCTTCATGGCTTCTTTATTATCTCCATCAACCTGGTGGTGTAAGTTCAGTTGTGGTGCCATTCTGTAAGGAGTTTGTTTGTCCTCCCTGTGAAATACACGGGGATTTCCCTCAGTGCTCTAGTTTCCTCCCGCAGTCCAAATTTGTAGCAGATAAGTTAGTTGGTCATTGCTAAATCATTATGGCTGGAGCCAAGGACTGCAAGGGTAAAAAGACGCTGATGGGAGTTTTATACAGACCCCCAAACAAAGTTGCCTACAAGTTACAATAGGAGATAGAAAATGCATACCAAAAGGGCAACATTACAATAGTCATGGGGTCTTCAATATGCAGGTAGATTGGGAAAATCAGGTTGGTGCTGGATTACAGGAAGCACATTTTCTAGAGTGCCTATGAGATGGCTTTTTAGAGGAGCTCATGATTGAGCCCACTAAGGGATCAGCTATTCTGGATTGGGTGTTGTGCAATGAACCAGAATTTATCAGAGAGCTTGAAGTAAAACAACCCTTAGGGGACAGTGATCATAATATGATTGAATTCATCCTGAAATTTCAGAAGGAGAAGCTAAAATCAGATGTATCAGTATTACAATGGAGTAACAGGAATTACAGAGGCATGAGAGAAAGCTGGCCAGAATTGATTGGAAAAGAACACTGGCAGGGATGATGGCATAGCAGCAATTGCTGGAATTTCTGGAAGCAATTCAGAAGGTACAGGATATATACATTCCAAAGAGGAAGAAGTATTCTAAAGGAAAGATGACAACCATGGCTAACAAGAGAAGTCAAAGCCAACATAAAAGCCAAAGAGAGGACTTGTAATAGAGCAAAAGTTAGTGGGAAGTTAGAGGATTAAGAAGCTTTTATAAACCAACAGAAGGCAAATAAAAAGTCATTAAGGTAAATATGGGATAGAAAAATAAGCTAGCCAACAATATTAAAGAGGATACCAAACATTTCTTCAGATACATATCACTAGAATTCAGAAGAATGATGGGTGACCTCAGTAAATCATATTGAATGGTGAAAGGCCTTGATAGAGTGGATGAGGAGAGGATGTTTCCTATGGTGGGAGAGTCCAAGACCGGAGGATACAGCCTCAGAACAGAGGTATGTCCTCTTAGAATGGAGATGAGGAGGAATTTTTTAGTCAGAGATTGGTAAATCTGTGGAATTCTTTGCCACAGGTAGCTGTGAAGGCAAAGTCTTATGTACATTTAAGGCAGAGGTTGATATATTCTTGATTGGTCAGGGCATGAAGGGATATGGAGGGAAGGCAGGAAACTGGGGCTGTGATGAAATGACAGAGTGTCCCATTTCTACTCCTATATCTTCCCTTGTATCCTATTGCAAATTGTTCCATGATTAGATTAGAGTTAATCAGGCATGTTAGGGGTTGCTGGCTCAAGAGGGCCAGAAAGGCCTACTCCATACTGTATCACTAAATACATAAATAAACTCCATTTTCCTGCCTTCTCTTCATAACCTTTCATGAGCTGGCTGATCAGGAACCTATCAACCTCTGCTTTAAATATACCCAATTACTTGGCCTTCACAGCCATCTGTGACAATGAATTCCACAGATTCACTGCTTCTGGTCCTAGACTCCCCCATTATAGGAAACATCCTCTTCACATCCACTCTATCTAGGCCTTTCAATAGGCTTCAGACCAGAACTTAGACTCAGCACCAGTGCAAGGGTGTATTCCACTTCAAGAACTACAGCAGTATCTCAGCTTCTTGTTTGGGGGATAAGATTATTGGTGGATTTCTGCATGGGGTTAGTACACATCTGGCCAAAAGTAAAATTCCCCACAAGTTTACTATTAAAATAGAAAGAGGAAGAAAGTCACTAGAGCACTGAATATTCACCATAACAGGAATACAATGTACCGTGATCTCTGATGAGCCTTGCGATGCTTATAACTTCCTCATTCCCAAAGACACCATGGAAAGTTTCTGCTGTTGTCACCCATTCTCTATAGGATGTGACATCTTGTGCATTCAGAGATACTCTTCTATACACCACTGTTGTAACACTTTGTTATTTCAAGTTCAAGTTTATTGTCATATGACAGATGTTATATGTCATACTCAATGTTACTCCAGACCACAGAGCACCCACACATGTAACATGTGCAGCACATAAGCTAAAGCATTGTACTATAATTATGTTAAAGTATCATTTAAGAAGCATGTAGTAGAGTGCAGCACCAGTAAACAGCTCACTAACCTAGTGATGTGACGGCAGGGTATTCATCAGTCTCACAGACAGGCAGACGAACCTGTTCGCCAGTCTGGCAGCCCTAGTCCTGATGCTGTTGTACCTCCTTCCTGATGGTAGCGGGTCAAAGAGATTGTGGGATGGGTGGTAGGGATCCTCAGCAATGCTTTGGGCCCTTCGTCTGCAATGCTTCCAGTAAAAGTCATAAATATGAGAGAAGGAGACACTGACGACCCACTCAGCGGTTTTTACTGTCCTCTGTAGGGTCTTGCAATCCAATGCCTTGCATTTGAGTTACTGTCACCTTCCTGTCAGCTTGATTCAGTCTTGTCATTCTCCTCTGATCCCTCTCATTGATAAGGCACTTACACCCACAAAACTGCTGCTCTCTACATGTTTTATTTGTTTTACGCATCATCCTCTGTCAATTGTAGAGACCGTTGTGCAGGTAAACCCCAGGAGATCAGCAATTTCTGAGATACTCATACCACCCCATCTGGCACCAACAACCACTCCACAGTCAAAGTCTTAGATCACATTTCATCCCCACTCTGATGTTTGAACTGAACCTCTTGACCACGTCTGCATGCCTTTATGCATTGACCTGCTGCCACATGATTAGTTGAATCGATATTTGTGTTAATTAGCAGGTGTGCAGGTCTACAGGTGTACCTGATAATGTGGCCAATGAGTGGAGATTAAGCAGTGACTACTCTTCAGTCATTGACAAGAGATGAAGCAGCAAATGTGCGATGAGGGATGGTTGAGGGCAGGGATGGGTAGAGTAAGTGATGGGAGGGAACAGATGGAGTGTTGGATCTGGAGATGATATTTTCCAAAATTTTCTTCAGAAGTTATTAATGAGGCACATATCTTATGGTTACAGCCATTTTAGAACATAGAACACAGGGCACTGCTGTATAATACAGGCCCTTTGGCCCATGATGTTGTGCCAATCTTTTAACCTACTCTAAGATCTATTTAACCCTTCCCTCCCACACATTTTCTGTCATCCATATGCCTATCTGAGAGTTTCTTAAATTCCCCTAATGTAATTTTTTAGATATTCATTGTAGTAAAGGTCATAAATGGTCAGCTTGTAAGAGCAAGCAATGCAGAGAGTTAACAAAGGATAGACACAAGAGAGGTTGGAAATCTGTACTGTAACATCCAAACTAAGTGGCTGTACCTGGCTATAAATGTCTGTAAGTAACTGGCTGTAACAAAGGACATGACCACACGGTTTCCTTTTCAAATACAATGTTCCAAATAAATTCATTACCGAAGTATGTTACCGTCACCACGTACTGCCCTGAGTCTCACTTTCCTGTGGGCGTTTGCAGTAAAATATAGAAATACAATAGAATCAATGAAAAATTACACAAAAACAAAGACAGTCACATAACCAAAGTGCAAAAGAAGACAAACTGTGATGATATTTTACAAAAATACAATAATATTGAGAACATAAGATGTAAAGCCTTTGAGAGTGAGTCACAGGTTGTGGAGTCAGTTCAGTGTTGAGGTGAGTGAAGTTATCCACAATGGTTTAGGATCCTGATGGATGTAGGATAATAATTGTTTCTGAACCTGGTGGTGTGGGACCTAAGGCTCTTGCCCCTCTTTCCTGACGGGAGCAGCAGGAAGAAAGCAAGGCCTAGATGGTAGGGTGTGGCTTTCTTTATGACAGTACTCCTTGTAAGTGTGCTCAGTGGTGGACTGGGCTGCATCCACCACTCTTGTAGAATTTTATACTACAGGTCAGTTTAAGCCAATTTACATAAGAAACCTATTTTTGCAGGTATTCGCTGAATCAGAGACACCAGAGATTCTGCAAGGTGCTAGATATCCTAAGCAACACACACAAAGCGCTGGAAGAACTCAGCAACTAAGGCAGCATCTATGGAGGAGAATAAACTGAAAATGTTTAGAGCTGAGACCCTTCATCAGGACTGAATCACATTCAGCTTTGCAGGCAAAGAAATTACAGAAGTGTAGAACTAAATATACTACAAACTGTTGAAAGTTGACAGACAAACAGGTGGTTATACAAACGCATGAGCAAATGTGAGGAAAGTTAAAAACTACAAGGCCTAGGCACTGTTGTCGCAGGAGAGCAGCATTCATTATCAGGGACACCCCCACCACCCTGGACATGCTCTCTTCTCAGGATGGAGGTACAGAATCTCCTCAGCCCTCAGGCTCTTGAACCAAAGGGGATAACTTCACTCAACTTCGCTTGCCCGCCCACCCCCCCATCATTGAAATGTCCCCACAACCTATGGATTCACTTTCAAGGACTCTTCATCTCATGTTCTCAATTATTATTGCTTATCTTTCTATTTATCTATCTATCAATCTATCTATCTAGCTATCTATCAATCTATCAATCAATCAATCTATCTATCTATCTATTTCTTTCTTTATTTATTATTTTTGTATTTGCAGTTTGTTGTCTTTTGCACAGTGGTTGAACACCCAAGTTACTGTGGTCTTTCATTGATTCTATTATAGTTACTGTTCTATTACGGATTTATTGAGCATGCCTGAAAGAAAATGAATCTCGGCATTGCATATGTATGTACCTTGATGATAAACTGAATTTTAAACAATAAAAATAACAATCTGGATGCTAATCCAAAAATAGATGGAATGAGGGGTGGGTGGATGTTGGAATAGTTGATTGGAGGTTGGATGGAGTAGGCAATGGGTGGGTGAGAGATGATCAGAGTGGGGGATGGGATGGTGGAATGGGGAATGGTGAGGGATGAGTGGAACAGTCTTTGGGTGGGGTAAAGAAGAAATGGAGGGGCAAATGAATGGATGAGGTTTGTGAGGAGTGAGAGAAGGTTACCTCGAGTTTGGAGGTGGGGTGGGGATAAGATACATGGGCAGAGCAATGGAGAAATGAAGGGTTAGGTGATGAGCAGACCACTAGACCTAGGTGAGAGGTAGTTCTGAGGATGAAGATGCTGAGTGTAGTAATGAGTGGGATCATTGGTTAAAAGATTTTAAAGATTAGCCTTATTTGTCACACGTTTGCGAAAACATACAGTGAAATGCATCATTTGCGTCAATGACCAACACGGTTGAGGATACGCTGGTGGCAAACCGCAAATGCCAACATAGCAAGCTGACGACTGGCTAAACGGCAAGTCTCTGGAGCGTGGGGGGAGATCAGAGCGCCTGGAGGATAACCACGCTGTCATAAAGAGAACGTACGTACTCCTAACAGAGAGCTGTGGGAACCAGTCCCTCGATCGCCGGCGCTGTGAAGCATTAAGCTAACTGCTACACTACCGTGCAGTTAGATGCTGGGTGAAGCAACAGATTAAATAATGGGAGGAGCCATGATGAGTGGGGCACAGTTTGGCAGCAAGAGAATTTGCTGAATAATAGATCATGCCTTGACAGTCGCTGAGGAGGTGAGAAGTGGGCAGTACATCAGGTGTGTCCTTCATAGAACCGAGCCAGAAGTCATCGGAGAGAGATCAGTGAACTGGGAGGACTTTATGTCATCAGAGTAGTACCCGTACCCTATAGAATTAATGCTGCAAGTTAGGGGCAGCCTCTATTACCTGCTGTAAGGATTAGCCACAATCACTCTCAGCTCATTCCCAGGGCAGAGGCTTGGGTTAAAGGCAGATTGCGTGAAAAGCCCCCAACCTGATTTATTAATCTGCCACCCCTTCCAACCAGTCTGCTGACCATTCATCTCAAGATCCATTCAAAACATTCAAGTACATTCAAAGTTCCAATTTCAAAGTAAATTTACTATCAGAGTATGTATATGCGGCCATTTACTTATCCTGATCCGTTTTCTTGCAAAAAAAACTCAAATAAAAAAATAACAATCAAACAATGTGATACAGAATACAGTGAAAATACAAAAACACCAAAATAATAAAGAAATAAACAAACAAACAAGCGAACAAGTAAATAAATCAATGGACACACTAACTGAGAACATGAGATGTAGAGTCCCAGAAAGAGAGCCCATGGGTGGTGTTCAGTGATCAGTTCAGCATTGAGGTGAGTGAAGTTGTCCACGCTGGTAAAACTTCTCAAAATTAAATGATTGCTTGCCTCTCACCTGCGTATCAGTGTTCTGTCGGAATTGCAGGTGCTATTTATTCAGCATCTCTGTCTTTATCTCTCCATGGTTTGTCCTACATGGGCCAAGGACCCAGAGGTCTTCCCCTAACCCTTTTTCTGATGCATTTCACTGTATGTTTTCACATACATGTGACAAATAAAGCTAACCTTTAAAATTAATCTCATTATTATGTGCCGTGTCATATGACGTGGGCAAATTTCTACCTGACTTTAATTGGATGTAGGGAAGACCCCCTTCATGCTTCATGCTTATTTTTGTCTTTCCATGACCATGATTGTTCTTGGCAAATTTGTCTACAGAAGTGGTTTGCCATTGCCTTCTTCTGGGCAGTGTCTTTACAAGACGGGTGACCCCAGCCATTACCAATACTCTTTAGAGATTGTCTGCCTGGTGTCAGTGGTCGCAAAACTGGGACTTGTGATATGCACCGGCTGCTCCTACGACCATCCACCACCGGCTCCCGTGCCTTTACATGACCCTGAATGGGGTGGGGGGGGGGAGCTAAAGGTGACCTGCAGGCTGGCAGAGGGAAGGAGCACTTTACACCTCCTTTGGTAGAGACCTATCTGCACTCTGCCACCCTTTTTCCTCATTTAACCCCAGTTTTAACACACTTGTTGCTCAATCATGGTCACCTCTCCTCCCAAAACAGTTCCATGTCAAATTAGCTTGACAATCAAATCCATGAAGTGGTTGGTAATTTTGCCACATTTAAAGTATTTCAGAAGATGCTGTAATCTGTGAATTAGTTGTGACTTCCTGTACAATACTGACGTCCAAATAATTGAGCAAAGCTAAATAAGATTTAATTACTAAATTAATTATACTGAATAAGGCACATTTCCTGAGACAGTATTTAGAAGGCACAGTGCCAAGATGAAAATATGTTACCCCTATAGTCTGTACTGGGTGTGTTGGTCAGTAACATGGGTTCGGATGCAATAACTGAACGGAAACGATGCATTTCACTGTGTGTTTCAATGTACGTGTGATACATGAATCTGAAAAATTGATTGAAGAAGTTACTGAGTCAATAAATTTATTTAACTCCAACACCTCTTATACCTCCTCCCTCAACATTGCTCAGGACCCAAAATAGATGAGAGAGAGCTTCTCCTGTGAGTCTGTTAGAGTCATCTACTGTGTTCAGTGCTCCTGATGCAGCCTCCTCTACATTAGTGAGACCCGATGCAGATTGAGGGACTGCTTCGTTGAGTACCTTCACTCCGTCCGCCACAACAGGTGGGATTTCTCAGTTGCCACCTTGCCGAGCAACTTCAGGTCGGACACAAAAAGGCAGATTTTTGTGTTGGTAGCTATTTCAATTGGCTTCCCATTCCCATTCTGACATGTTGACCTATGACCTCTGAGATGTGGCCACTCTAAGGTTGGATGAGCAACACCTCATGTTCTGTCTGGGTAGCCTCCACCTTGATGGCATGAACCTCAGTTTCTCAAACATCTGATAATTTCTCCTCCCTCCCCTTTCTCCCCTTTTCCATTTTCTATTCTGGTTCTCCTCTCATCTGTCCTCTTCTCCTCACCTGCCTAGCACCCACCTCTGGTGCCCCCCTCCTTTGATTTCTCCCATTGTCCGCTCTCCTCTGCTAACAAATTCCTTCTTCCTTAGCCCTTTACCTCTTCCACCTATCACCTCCCAGGTTCCTACTCCATCCCCCTTCCCCACCCACCCATCTTCCCCCTCAGCTGGTTTCACCTTTGACCTGCCAACTTGTATTCTTCCTTCACCCCACCTTCTTACTCTGACCTGCCCCCTTCCCAGCCAGTCCTGTTGAAGGGTCTTGGCATGAAACATTGACTGTTCATTCCTTCCTGACCTGCTGAGTTCCTCCAGCACCCTGTTTATGTTGTTCAAGATTTCCAGCATCTGCAGAACCCCTTGTGTTTATGATTTAACTTCACCACCCAGGTTTATATATTTCTACAGTGTAGGCAAAGGTCAAACCTCCCAATTCACTTACAGGTTATAATTCACTTACACTTACAGGTTATAACTTAAACTTTGATTGTCACAGTTTGTGTAATCACCTGAGGCCCACGTATGCAGTGGTTCATAGGCATAATATTCTAGTCAATAATAGATGTTTTGCGGCTATTCAGGAAGTACATTGTTTAGCAGGTCTTTATGCTACACAATGAATTAACATTATTCCGCTGGCAAGAATAAATGCTTAAGGCCATTCAAAGTTTAAATTTTGGTACATCAGGAACTTCTCAAATTGAAAAACAAGGCTTTTGCAATTCCTAATTCCGGGAACTTTGCCAGTTAGATTTTAGTAGTCTTTGAACTCCTGAGTATTGGAGAGTGCGTTTGTTTTGGGAACATTGGGATCTGAGGTCACAGTCAGAAAGTCTTGAAATCTAGAATTATTGCCTGAAGTTAGATCTTTGGATGTAACAAAACTGGGCATGCTGTAGAGATCAGGGGTCACTTTGGCAGGGGGTCTGTAAAAGACTAGGGCATATTAGGAGAATGGGCAAAGAAATGGCAGATGTAATATAGTGGAGGGAAGAGTATGTTCATGCTTTTTGATAGAAGGAATAAAAACTCAGGCTATTTTCTAAATGGGGAACAAATTCAGAAATCAGAAGCGCAAGGGGTATTGGGAGTCCTCATGCAGGACTCTGTAAAGGTTAATTTGCAGGCTGAGTCTACAGTAAGAAAGACAATCTCAACACTAGCATTCATTTCGAGAAGACTAAAATGTAAAAGCAAGGCTCTATAAGGCACTGGCCACACTGCACTTGGAGTATTGTTAGCAGTTTTGGGCTCCTCATCGAAAAAAAGATGTGGTGGCGTTGGAAAGGATCAAGAGAAGGCTCACAAGAATGGTACTGGCATTGAAAGAGTAAATGTATGAGGAGTGTTTGAAGGTTCTGAACCTATATATGCTGGTGTTTAGCAGAATGAGGGGGGATCTCATTGAAGCTGATCAATGGGATAGATGGCCTGGATGGAGTGGATGTGGAGAGGATATTTCCAATAGTGGGCAAGTCTAGGAGCAGAGGGTACAGCCTCAGAATAGAAGGATGTTTATTTAGAACAGAGGTGAGGAGGAATTGCTGCAACCACAGAGTGGTGAATCTGTGGAATGCATTTCCACAGACAGCTGTGGAGGTCAAGTCATTGGGTATATCTAAAGTGGGGGTTGATAGGTTCTTGATTAGTAAGGGCATCAAAGGTTGCAGGGAGAAGGCAGAAGAATGGGGGCGATGATGAAAGTTGCTTTCCAGCGACAATATTTTGTGTAGATGTGTTCAATGGTGGGAGGGCTTTACCTGTGAAGGACTGGGCCGTATCCATTACTTTCTGTAGGATTTTCCGTTTAAGAGCATTGGTGTTTCCATACAAGACCATGATGCAATCATTCAATATATTCTCCACCACACACCTACAAAAGTTTGTCAAAGTCTTAGACATCGTGCGGAGTTTTCACAAACTTCTAAGGAAGTGGGAGCATTGGCCTGCTTTCTTCGTAATTGCACTTGGGCCCAGGACTGGACCTCTAAGCTGAAAACACTGAGGAATTTAAAGTGGCTGATCCTCTCCATCTCTAGACCTCCAATGAGGATTAGCTCATGGACCTCCGGTTTCCTCCTACTGAAGTCAATAACCATCTCCTTGGTCTTGCTCACATGTTCTACCCTCTGTTTGGTCTTCCCCTATTTAGAGCATCTGGAACCATAGATCACAGTTGTAGAATTGTAGAACTATCCATTCAGGAATGAAATGAGAAGGAATTACTTCAGCAGAGGGCAGAGAGACAAGAGATTCCAGAAGACAGAATCTGTTGTAACAGACAATCTGCTAGAGAAATTTGGCAGGTCAAGCAGCAAGTATAGTGGGTGGCAGGAAGAGCCTGTTAACATTTCGGGTCGAACTCCTGCATCAGGTCTGAGAGTGGAGAGGGGAGTTGGTAAGTAGAAGGAAGAGACGGGGTTGGTGAGTCAGGAGCCTTTGGAATTCTTTAACCATGAAGGCCGTGGAGGCTTTGTAGCTTGGCGCATTGAGAACTGAAATCAAAAGGGAAAAAAATAAGCATTGTTCCTAGAAAGTGGTGGAGATTTAAAGACCAGCCATGATCTTGTAGAATAATAGAGCAGTCAGGAGGGACGAAAGAAGCAATTTAGTGTCATGGAGTCATGCAGCACAGAAATGGGGTCTTTGGCCCAATTGGCCCATGCCAGCCAAAATTCTCATCTAAGCTAGTCCCAATTGCATTAATGTACCTGTCTCAGCCACTTCCTTTGGCAAGATTACTCATTAAATACTTTCTACTACATTAGACACATGGCTAACACCAGGGAAATGCCAACCACACTAAAGTGCCATATGCATGGAAGTGTGGCAATTGCCCAGTGGAATTCAATTTGCCCCAGCAATGTTTGCTCAGTTAGTCTAACTTGGAAAATTGGTTTTGTGTATGATATATAGAACACTATTGCACAGTACAGACCCTTCAGCCCACAATGTTGTTCCAACCTTTTAACCTACTCTGAGATCAATCTAACCCTTCCCTCCCACATAGGAATTTTCCTACCAGCCATGTGGCTATCTAACAACCTAACAGCCTCTTAAATGTCTCTAATGTATCTACCTCTACCACCACCCCTATGAATGTGTTCCATGCCCCCACTTCTCTCTGTGTAAAAGCCCCTACCTCTGACACCCACAAACTTTCCTCCAATCACCTTAAAATCATGCTTCTTGGTATAGCTGTTTCTGCCCTGGGAAAAAGTCTCTGATCTATGCTTCTTATCATCTTCTTCACCTCTATCAAGTCACTTCTCATTTTCCTTTGCTCCAAAGCTCCTTTGTTCCTACCTCATTCAACCTATCCTTATGAGACACACTCTCTAATCCAGGCAAGGTCTTGATGAATTCCCTCTGCACAAATCCCCATGTAATAATCAGAAATTTACTCAGAAATTAAATTGAGCTACATCTCTTTCCCTCGGCTAACCTGTAGGTCACCCTTGGGCAAGATAATATACCTGCTTAGCCCCCTGATCAGGGTCACGTGAAGCCATGGGAGCAGGTGGTGGACGGTCGTACAAGCAGCTGGTGCATATCACAAGTCCTGGTTATGTGACCACTGACGCCAGGCAGACAATCTCTGAAGAGATTTGATAATGGTCAGGGTTACCTGTCTTGTAAAGACACTGCTCTGAAGAAGGTGATGGCAAACCACTTCTGTAGAAAAATTTGCCAAGAACAATCGTGGTGATGGATAGACCATGATCGTCCACATCATACGGAAGGGCACATTAAGTTTGATTACTTTGAACATAAAGATGAATTCCACTATGCAACAGGTGTTGGAATAATGGGGCCACTATGTTAGACACTAGATTTGTGTACTGTTACAGGATGCTATGTAGTGTGTTTGCATATTAATGCTGCTTGCTAAGCAATTGAGATGAGCTTTACTCACTGGCACAGCAGAGAATTATGAAGTTGCACCGATGGTAGATGGGATTAGAATCTCATACTCGCTAACTTCTTGGGAAATGGTGAGAGGTTTTGAGGCCTTTTGAAGAAACTTGAAAACAGGCAAACAATACCAGACATTTTTTTCTTGAGAAAAATGAGTCATTATCACTTTTCACCACAGACACGGAAGGGATTCTATCTCAAGTTCAGGATCAAGGATCAACTTTATTTGCCATATACACATACACTTAGTAGTCACTTAATTTGTACCTCCTGTACTTAATGAAGTGGCCACTGAGTGGATGTTTGTGGTCTTCTGCTGCTGTAGCCCATCCACTTGGAAGTTCAACGATGCCCTTCAATGTACCACTGTTGTGATGCATGGTTATTTGAGTTACTGCCAATTTCCTGTTAGTTTTGAAACAGTCTGGCCTTTCTCCTTTGATCTCATCATTAGTAAGACAGTTTCGCCCTCAGAATTGCCACTCACTGGATTTTCTTTTTGTTCCTTGCACCATTGGCTGTAAACTCTAGAGACCTATGCGTGAAAATCGCAGGAGATCAGCCGTTTCTGAGATACAGCACTCAAATCTCTTCATCTGGCACCAGCAATCGTTCCATGGTCAAAGTCATTTAGATCACATTTCTCCTGCTATTCTGATGTTTGGTCTGAACAACAACTGAACGTTGTTGGCCCCATCTGAGTTGCTGCCACATGAATTACTGACATTAACAAGCAGGTGTAAAGGTGTACCTAATAAAATGGCCACTGAACGCGTTAGGAGTTTGGGGTGGTTTGTCGGGACAACATGCAGTAAAAAACAACATCTATCAACAATTATAAAGTAGATGTAGGCCTCCGTTAGTCTCAATAGACCATGGATTTGCACCTTGGAAAGTTTCCAGGGCGCAAGTCTGGGTAAAGTTTTTTTTATGGAAGACTGGCAGTTGCCCAGACTGCAAGTCTCCCCTCTCCATGCCACTGGAAAGGGAAGGTCATTAGGACCCATACAGCTTGGCACCGGTGTCGTCGCAGAGCAATGTGTGGTTAAGTGCCTCGCTCAAGGACACACACGCAGCCTCAGCCAAGGCTCGAACTAGCGACCTCCAGATCACTAGACGAACACCTTAACCACTCGGCCATGCACCAACACTATAATGTAATGGTTGCCAACCTGTCAATCACGATCGACTAGTCGATCTTTGAGACTTTCCCAGTAGATCCCGAAAAAAAAGAAAAATAAATACACAAATGCTGTTGTTTCCGGGTTGCGGGGTTTTAGTTCCATTCTTTCTGCCCAGTGCGCATGTGTGTAGCTCCCCGGCCACGTGACTACACAGTGTACTTCAGTGGTCCCCAACCATCGAGAAAATGATATAATTTGGCGATATGAAACAATATGAGTCAGCTGCACCTCTCCTCATTCCCTGTCACGCCCACTGTTGAACTTGAACGCACGTGATACTCTCGCGCCAGGGATCACTGGTTGTCCTCACGCGGCCGGCGAGAAGTGCCGTTACTACTGGCCTGGAGCGCGGACAGATGGGCGTCACCTCTAAACCTGTTTAGCAAACCAAATGTTTGTGGGGAACCGGGTGCTAAAATATTCGCAGACAACCTAATTCGGGCTCAGGGTTTCGTAAGTAGCAGAGCAGCTACCGCGCTGCGATCTATTGAAGGTCATCCATTGAGACAAACTTTTGTCGGCTGATAGATCCTACAAGGGGGCGGGCCCACATCCTGTCGCACTCCTCGCTCATTTGGTGGCTCTCTCCGGAGTGCTTGCTCCAGCCCTGGCACAGGGGCCTTCGGCCCTGACCTTGTCCTCTCACCCCACCCACAACCAGCCACACCTGGCCAAAGCTTCTGGCGGCGGGCAGGTGGAAGCTGGAGTTCGGGGCGGGAGGTTGTCTAATGAGGCAATGAAGCCCTCAAAACTGCTTTGGTTCCCTGAGTCCAAGCACCCTGCACTTAAAGACAAACCCACTGAGTTTTTTCAGCGGAAAAAACGTGAGCAGCGCGGGACAGAAGCTAAGTGCTGAGAGCTGCAAAAACTAAATTGCGGAATAGACTGGACATAAGGAACCCGCTTCGCATATCGCTGTATTCCGGTCGTGTTTAACACCCGCTCACCCTGTCGGCCGGTCCGCAAGAATATTGTCAATATTAAACCGGTCCGCAGTGCAAAACAGGTTGATGACCCCTGCTGTCATACATCATTTCTGCTTCCGGGTTGCGGGGTTGTACTTCCGGTCTTTTCTGTCCTGGTGCACATGTGCGCAACTAATCGATTTCGGGTCGATCTCCCCTTTCACTAAGGCCGAGGTGGGGGATCTTGGGCTTAAAAAGGTTGGTGACCACTACTATAAAGTATAAAGAATGATATAAAAATAAAGTTGTAAGTATGGATATGGAATAAAATGAGCATAAATGCATAAATGTCGGCATGTATTTTCATTGTAAACACCATTATAAAAAGCAGTTTAAAATCTTTACAGTTCGATGCAGTGACAGGGCTACATAGATGGGGTGGGGAAGGGCTAACTAGAATGGTTGATCAGATTAATTGCCTTGGTGAAGAAACTTTTAAGATGATGTGACGTTTTTGTTTTAATATCCTGATAAGCGCTTTCCAGAAACCATAGCAAGAACTAATTGAGAAAGATTTTTTTTATATCAGGCCAGCAGGTCAGTCAGAGGTCCGGAAGATGAAGCCCAATGCAGTTTTGTTGCTCGTTGTGTCTTGTTCTGCCCAGCATTGAGGACCCGTTATGTTGGCACCGGATTTGCCTGGTGACTCTTGCGGGCTATACTCAGCTCATACTTCGGTTATATCGGTTACTAACACAAATGACGTGTTTTACTATATGTTTTGATGTACGTGTGATAAATACACGAGTCAGCATCTGAATCTGAAAATAATATCACTTACAGTCCGCCTGAGCCAACTGCGTCTGTCTATGCAGTAGGCAGACAATGGAATTTGTTCCTGTCTGGGAAGTTCCCTTTCTGACAGAGATAGCAGTGAAGGCAGTTTCGTTTGGTGGGCTCATTCAGATAGATCACTTCTCTGAGGATTGTCACTTTGCCATGGTGGAGAGGCTTGTGAATTCCTGGGATCCCTACAGCGATGCCATCTGGAGTTTAGCCATCTGGCACTTCACTCCTGGTAGGGTCACCCACAGTGACAAAGTCAAGGGGGAGCTTCCAGACAAGTAACAATCCAACCAAGACCTCAACAGTGGAGCTGGTGGACAATGATCAATGATCAATGGCAGTGAAGGGTCCTCAATTGTCTTGAATCAGAATCAGGTTTAATATCACCAGCATATGTCATGAAATTTGTTGTCTTGATGTACTGCAATTTTATGCTTTGCAGTACAATGCAATACATAATAATAGAAAAGATAGTGAATTAAGGTAAGTGTGTATATATATATATAAAATAGTTAAATAAGCAATGCAAACATAGAAATTTTAATGAAGTAATGAGGTATCGTCCATGGGTTTAATGTCCATTCAGGAATTGGATGTCATACCACTGGACCCTGATCCTGATCTGCCAAGGACGGTGGTGTCTGCCTGTGCGTCAGCCTCCCCATGTTAAACAAAGTCACGCACAGGCGTTCTCCATTAAGGGAACCCACCCTACCAGAACATGTGGGACCTGGATCGGCTTCTCCAGCCACCTGAGGAGCCACCAGTAGACGAGAGAACATCGTACTCGACTCGAGTGAGCGCACTAGTACTACTGTCATCCAAAAACAAATGTTACAGAAGCAGCTGAGGACTCTGTTTATAAAAGGGATGTTATTGCTGCCAACTCCCTGGGAACTCCTGCATAAGAAACAAACTGTGTGCTGTGGCGTCTGAGCAAAGGATTAGACTGGCGCATCAGTGTTCACTTACAGCAACTTCTAATCACAGGCATATTAAATAGCCCTTCCTGTTGGTGTTATTTATACTCTGTAATGTTGGCTCCAGTTGAAAGTTAGTGGTCTGACTTTGCTTGCGCTGAGCACTCCACTTGGATGTGCTTTGCATTTTACGTTGTTGTGAAGATAAATCCACCTCACTTGCATTTGTAAGGTCTTAAACATTAGCACACATTACACAGAGTGTTGCTACTCCTGCCCACTGCAATGGTTAATCAGGACATACACTCAGTAGACCTTTGATTAGATACGACAGCCTGAGCATAGATAGGCCCGGCTCAGCATTTCGGCGGATTGTAAATGATAATATTTTCAGATTTAGATTCATTTATTTATAACAAGCACATTAAATATTTTTATAGTTGATCCCTGTGCATGAGGAATGAGGGCCGTCCCCGATGGCTTATGGATCTCGACAATGAAATCTAATGTTTGTGGTGTTAGAACTCTGACTGCGAACGCTTTGGAACCTCAGCCAAGAGAGAGCAGTTTCCAACAACCCCAAGTGGGTGTGGAGGCTGGGCTCTGAAATACGTCAGGACTTTGGCACAAGTCCTTTCAGCATTTCTGTGTCTCCCAAAACTCCTGCTGCCCATTTATGTGTTGTAAAGTTTGTACCATCTTCTGCAGTTACTTCTATGATTTTATCCAAATGAACCAAGAGACATAGTGGCTAATTTATTAGGTAGAGCAGTCTCTAGAGTTTACAGAGACCTGAGTGAAAAACAAAAAAACATCCGGTGGGAGGCAGTTCTGTGGGTGAAAACACGTTGTTAAAGAAGAGAATGACTGGACAGGTTCAAGCTGATAGGAAAATGACTGTAATTCCAATAACCACACGTTACAACAGTGGTGTGCAGAAGAGCACCTCTGAACACACTGCACGTTGAACCTTGAACTGGACAGGCTACAGCAGCTGAAGCCCACGAGGTGTAATTTCAAGCCAGGTCAAATCGTTCATTATCGTATGCCTGGGTACAGAGAGGTTCAGAGTTACAACGGAGGACTTGCACCAGCATCACAACACGCAGATAAGTACCTTTTTTATCTGGCATCAGATGTTGTCCCACTTTTCAAGAAAGGAGGGAGAGAGAAAACAGGGAATTATAGACCGGTTAGCCTGATGTCAGTGGTGGGAACGATGCTGGAGTCAATTATAAAAGAGGAAATTACGATGCATTTGGATAGCAGTAGAAGGATCAGTCTGAGTCAGCATGGATTTGTGAAGGGAAAATCATGCTTGACTAATCTTCTGGAGTTTTTTGAGGATGTAACTTTGAAAATGGACAAGGGTGAGCCAGCGGATGTAGTGTACCTGGACTTCCAGACAGCTTTTGATAAAGTCCCACATAGGAGATTACTGGGCAAAATTAGGGCACATGGTATTGGGGGCAGAGTACTGACATGGATTGAAAATTAGCTGGCTGACAGGAAACAAAGAGTAGCAATTAACGGGTCCCCTTTGGAATAGCAGGCTGTGACCAGTGGGGTACCGCAAGGTTCGGTGCTGGGACCACAGCTGTTTACAATATACATTAATGATTTAGATGAAGGGATTAAAAGTAACATTAGCAAATTTGCCGATGACACAAAGCTGGGTGGCAGTGTGAAATGTCAGGAGGATGTTATGAGAATGCAGGGTGACTTGGACAGGTTGGGTGAGTGAACAAATGTATGGCAGATGCAGTTTAATGTGGATAAATGTGAGGTTATCTACTTTGGTGGCAAGAACAGGAAGGCAGATTACTATCTAAATGGAGTCAAATTAGGAAAAGGGGAAGTACAACGAGATCTAGGTGTTCTTGTACATCAGTCAATGAAAGCAAGCATGCAGGTACAGCAGGCAGTGAAGAAAGCTAATGGCATGCTGGCCTTCATAACAATGGGAATTGAGTATAGGAGTAAAGAGGTCCTTCTGCAGCTGTACAGGGCCCTGGTGAGACCCCACCTGGAGTATTGTGTGCAGTTTTGGTCTCCAAATTTGAGGAAGGACATTCTTGCTATTGAGGGAGTGCAGCGTAGGTTCACAAGGTTAATTCCTGGAATGGCGGGACTGTCATATGTTGAAAGATTGGAGCGACTGGGCTTGTATACACTGGAATTTAGAAGGATGAGAGGGAATCTGATTGAGACATATAAGATTATTAAGGGATTGGACACACTGGAGGCAGGAAGCATGTTCCCGCTGATGGGTGAGTCCAGAACTAGAGGCCACAGTTTAAGAATAAGGGGTAGGCCATTTAGAACTGAGATGCAGAAAACCTTTTTCACCCAGAGAGTGGTGGATATGTGGAATGCTCTGCCCCAGGAGGCAGTGGAGGCCAAGTCTCTGGATGCATTCAAGAGAGAGTTAGATAGAGCTCTTATAGATAGCGGGGATATGGGGAGAGGGCAGGTATTGATTGTGTATGATCAGTGATGATCACAGTGAATGGCGGTATTGGCTAGAAGGGCCGAATGGCCTACTCCTGCACCTACTGTCTATTGTCTATTGTCTATTATCATAGAGCAGAATATTTTCTAAAGCAGTTCCATGGTTAGATGCTGATTGCTTTAATTTGTTGATGATATATCACTGCTCTGTGCGAGATGGCCGTCAGCGATCTACCAGCTGCGTTAAGAAACCAATCCTGGCAGGGCAGCATGCCAAAGAGAGACTGAAACCATTGAAGTATTCAAAAACTGCATTTACAAAAATTCCAGTTTCCTTACGAACAAAAACTGAGATTGCTAATGGAAAAATGTTAGAAGTTTTGTATATGATAAAACGATGATCAAAATTAAACTGTCGCTTTGGCTAGATTAAATTTATCCAATGAATTCAAAAATTAATTGTCTCGGTCTGGTGCAGGTTTCAAGTATTTTTGGAAAGGTGTTGCCACACATGCTAGAGCATTCTAAGAATTTGCATTTTTTAAAATGGGTGTAGGTTTTGCTGACAAAGCTGGAAATTTTGTTAATTCTGTTGCATTTGCAACAGTTTGGTGAGCTGCCTTCTTGGACTGTCACATTCCCTCTGGTGAAGGTATTCCCACGCTGTTGGATGAGAATCGATTCCAGGATTTGGACCAGGTGACAATAAAGATTAGCTTTATTTGCCACATGTACACTAAAAGAGTGTGGAGGTAAGTCCCTACCAATGGAGGTGCTCTGCTTACCTGCAGGTCACTCTTGGGCTTTGCCCCCCAATCAAGGTCACGTGAAGCCATGAGAACGGGTGGTGGATGGTTGTATGAGCAGCCGGTGCAGATCACAAGACCTGGTTATGCCACCACTGATTCCAGCCAGACGATCTCTGAAGAGTATTGATAATGGCTGGAGTCACCCATCTTGTAAAGACAATGCCCAGAAGAAGGCAATGACAAACCACTTTTGCAGAAGAATTTGCCAAGGACAATTATGGTCACGGAAAGCCCATGACCGTCTGCATCTTAGGCCACGGCACATAACAAAGGAACAAACATCAAAATATCCAGTGAAATGCTCTGTTTGTATCAGTGACCAACACAGTCCAAACAACGTGTGGGGTACTGCCCACAGATGTCACCATACTTGCTAACGGTGCTAACATAGCATGCCCACAACTCACTAACACCAGACGTATTGAACCTCTTTGTCTCATGTGGGAGGACACTGGGTCACCTGGACGATACCCGCGCAGTCACGGGCAGAACGTATAGAGTCCTTACAGGGAATTGAACCCCGAGATTCCGATCGCTGGCACTGTAAAGCGTTAGGCGAACCTCTATGCTACCGTGCCACCCTGAAGGAACATGCGGGTACGTGGCCTATCAGCGGCATCAACAGAGCTTTACCAAGAAGGAATTTGCTCAGGTCGGCGGCAATTATTTAAAAAGGGAGCTTTGAGAGCATTTGACCATTGTACGTGGCCTATCAGCGGCTATAACCGGAGCGCCAAGCATGAGTTAAATAGCAGAGGAGGTTCAGGCATAAAAGGGAGACACTGCCTAGCGGAGCGGTCATCGACGGAGTGGTCTGAGGTAGTGTGGTAGGGCTTTGGCTCATTCGGGCTTCAGCGAGGTAAGTGGGTAAGTGGACTTCATTTTTTTTCTTTCCATTTTTTTTAGAGGAATAAGGAGCATGTCTGTGGGCTTAGCACTTTGCTCTGGGTGTCAGATGTGGGAATCCTGGGAATGTTCCAGTCTCCCAGATGGCCACATCTGCGCCAGGTGCACCGAGATGCAGCTCCTGAGGGACCGTGTTAGGGATTTGGAGCTGTGGCTCGTTGACCTACAGCTCATTAGGGAAAGTGAGCAGGAGATAGATAGGAGCTACAGGGAGTTAGTTACCCCAAGGCAGGAGTTGGACAAGTGGGTGACTGTCAGGGAAGGGAATGGAAGAGCTCAGATAGTAGAGAGCACTCCTGTGGCCATCCCTCTCAGTAACTGTTATCTCATTTTGGTTGCTGTTGAGGGGGCTGTCCTGACGGAGGATGACCATGGCGTTTGGGTCTCTGGCACTGAGCCTAGTTCTGTGGTGCAGAAGGGAGAGGAGAAGATGAGGAATGTGACAGGAGGCTCTGTCAGCCTGATAGAGATACCCACACGGTGTGTTGCCTCCCGGGTGCCAGGGTACAGGATATCTCGGATTTGGGTGCAGAGTATTCTGAAGGGAGAGCGTGAACAGCCATAAGTCTTGGTACATGTTAGTTCTAATGACATCAGTAGAAAAAGGGAAGACAGAATTCAGGGAGTTGGGTAGGAAGCTGAAAAGCAGGACCTCCAGGGTAGTAATCTTGGGATTGCTGCCTGTGCCACGTGCTAATGAGAGTGAGAATAGCATGATCAGGCATATTAATGCGTGGCTGAAAGACAGGTGTAAACATTGAAAACCTACAGCACAATACAGGCCCATCGGCCCACAAAGTTGTGCTGAACATGCCCCTACCTTAGAAATTACTAGGCTTACCTATAGCCCTCTATCTTACTAAGCTCCATGTACCTGTCCAAAAGTCTCTTAAAAGAACCTTTTATATCTGCCTCCACCACCATTGCCGGCAGCCCATTCCATGCTCTCACCACTCCCTGAGTAAAAACTTACCCCTGCCATCTCCTCTGTACCTACCCCCCAGCACCTTAAACATGTTCTCTTGAGTCAACTATTTCAGCCCTGGGAAAAAGCCTCTGATTATCCACATGATCAATGCTTCTCATCATCTTATACACCTCTATCAGGTCACCTCTCATCCTCCATCACTCCAAGGAGAAAAGGCTGAGTTCACTCAACCTATTCTCATAAGGCATGCTCCCCAATCCAGGTAACATCCTTGTAAATCTCCTCTGCACCCTTTCTATGGCTGCAGGGGGCAGGACTTCAGGTTTCTGGATCATTGGGGCATCTTCTGGGGGAGGGACGACCTGTACAAAAGGGACAGGTTACATCTGCACCCAAAGGGGTCCAATATCCTAGCAGGCGGGTTTAATAGAGTTGTTAGGGAGGGTTTAAACTAATTTGGCAGGGGCATGGGGCTGAGGAAGGGTAAATAAATCAAAGATAGCATGCAGTAGAGATGATAGAAAGGACAGGCAGGAAATGAGGCATAATCACAACCAATGGGATGAGTTACAGGGCAATAGAGGCATGGAGCAGTTAAAACAGAAAGAAACAAATACTGAACTGAAAGTGTTGTATTTGAATGAACGCAGCATAAGAAATAAAATAGATGATCTTGAAATTCAGCTACAGATTGGCAAGTATGACATTGAGGCCATCGCTGAAACTTGGCCAAAGGATGACTGCCTTTGGGAGCTGAACGTCCAAGGATATACGGTGTATCAGAAAGATAGGTTAGTAGGCAGAGGGGGTGGTGTGGCTCTGTGTATGACGAATTATATTAAATCATTAGAAAGGGATGACATAGGGTCAGGTGTGGAGTCTCTATGGGTTGGGTTAAGAAATGGCAAGGGTAAAAGGACCCTAATGGCAGTTGTATACAGGCCTCCAAAGAGCAGCCAGGATGTGGATTACAAATTACAGCAGGAGATAGAAAAGGCTTGTCAGAAGGGCAATGTCATGATAATCATTGGGGATTTTAACATTGAAGTGGATTGGGAAAACCAGGCCAGTATTGGACCTCAAGAGAGAGAATTTGCAGAATGTCTAAGGGATGGCTTTTTAGAACAACTTGTAGTTGAGCCCACAAGGGGATCGGCTGTGCTCGATTGGGTGTTGCGCAATGATTCAGAGGTGATAAGAGAGCTGAAAGGTTAAGGAACCCTTAGGGAACAGTGATCACAATATGATCGAGTTCACTTTGAAATTTGAAAAGGAGAAACTAAATTCCAGTGTGTCTGTATTTCAGTGAAATAAAGGAAATTGCAGTGGCTTGAGAGGGGAACTGGCCAAATTTGACTGGAAAGGGACATTTGCAGGAAGGACAGCAGAGCAGCAATGGCTGGAGTTTCTGCAAAAAATGAAGGAAGTACAAGATAGGTATATTCCAAATAAGAAGAAATTTTCGAATGACACTACCATGGCTGACAAGTGAAGTCAGAGCAAAAGTAAAAGCAAAATAGAGGGCATACAAGAAATCCAAAGCTATTGGGAAGACAGAGGTTTGGGAAGCTCTTAAAAACTTGCAGAAGGAAACTAAGAAGGTGATTAGGAAGAAAAAGATGAATTATGAAAGGAAGCTGGCAACTAATATGAAAGAAGATACTAAAAGCTTTTTTCAAGTATATAAAGGGTAAAATACAGTCGAGGATAGATACATGACCAAATAAAAATGATGCTGGAGATATTGTAATGGGAGATGCAGAGATGACAGAGGAACTGAATGTGTATTTTGCATCAGTCTTCACAGTGGAAGACATCTGCAGAATACTGGACATTCAGGAGTGTCAGGGAAGTGAAGTCTGTGCAGTGAAAATTATGACTGAGAAGGGGCTCAGGAAGCTTAATGGTCTGAGGGTGGATAAATCTCCAGGACCTGATGGAATGCAGCCTCGGTTTCTGAAGGAGGTAGATGGAGAGATTGCAGAGGCATTAACAACGATCTTTCAAGAATCCACAGATTCTGGCATTGACTGGAAAATTGCAAATATTACTCTCCTATTTAAGAAGGGTGGGAGGCAGCAGAAAGGAAACTGTAGTTCTATTAGCCTGGCATCAGTGGTTTGGAAGTTGTTGGAATCGATTATTAGGGATGAGATTACGGAGTACCTGGAGGCACATGACAAGATAGGCCAAACCCAGCTTGGTTTTCTGAAAGGAAAACCCTGCCGTTCAAACTTACTGCAATTTTTTGAGGAAATTACGAGCAGGATAGACAAATGAGATGCAGTAGATGTGGTGTACTTGGATTTTCAGAAGGCCTTTGACAAGGTGCTGCACATGAGGCTGCTTAGCAAGATAAGAGCCTATGAGATTACAGGAAGTTACTAGCATGGGTGGAGCATTGGCTGACTGGCAGAAAACAGAGAGTGAGAATGAAGGGATCCAGTGGAGTTCCCCAGGGGTTGATGTTGGGACCACTGCTTTTTATAATGTATGTCAATGACTTGGACTATAGGATTAATGGATTTGTGGCTAAATTTGCCGATGATACAACAATAGGTGGAGGAGAAGGTAGTATTGAGGAAACAGAGAACCTGCAGAGAGACTTAGATAGTTTAGGGGAATGGGCAAAGAAGTGGCAAATGAAATACAATGTTGGAAAGTGTATGGTCATGCACTTTGGCGGAAGAAATAAATGAGCAGACTATTATTAAGATGGGGACAAAATTCAAAATGCAGAAATGCAAAGTGACTCAGGAGTCCTTGTTCAAGATACTCTAAAAGTTAACCTGCAAGTTGAGTCCGTGGTGAAAAAGGCGAATGCAATGTTGGCATTCTTTTCTAGAGGTATAGAATATAAGAGCAGGGATGTGATGTTGAGGCTCTATAAGGCAGTCGTGAGACCACACTTGGAGTATTGTGTGCAGTTTTGGGCTCCTTATTTTAGAAAGGATATACTGACATTGGAGAGTGTTCAGAGAAGATTCACGAGAATGATTCTAGGAATGAAAGGGTTACTGTATGAGGAACGTCTGGCAGCTCTTGGGCTGTATTCCCTGGAGTTCAGGAGAATGAGGGGGGGGATCTCATAGAAACATTCCAAATTTTAAAAGGCCTGAAGAGATTAGATACGGCCAAGTTATTTCCAATGGCAGTGGAGTCTAGGACAAGAGGACACAACTTCAGGATTGAAGGATGTCCATTTAGAACAGAGATGCAGAGAAATTACTTTAGTCAGAGGGTGGTAAATGTGTGGAATTTGTTGCCGCGAGCGGCTGTGGAGGCCAAGTCAGTGTGTGTATTTAAGGCAGCGATAGATAGATTCTTGATTAGCCAGGGTATCAAAGATATGGGGTGAAGGCAAGGGGAGTAGGAATGACTGGAAGAGTTGGATTAGCCCATGACGATGGGCCAAGTGGCCTACTTCTGCTCCAATATCTTATGGTCTTATTTCCTACTTCAGCATGATGTGTGATTTGGAGGGTAACCTGCAGTAAGGGGCCCCATGGCTTTGGTGTCCTTGACCTTCTTTAGGATAGATGTCATGTGTGGGCAAGAAGATGCTGAACTTACCTTGGACATTAACTACACTGCATTTCAAAATTAGCTCGAAGTGGAACAGATCCCCAGAGACATTGGCTTGATTGCTAATTATTTGGCAAAGAGCTGAAATCACATTCATTTTTATATAAAAAAGACATCAAAACAGATGAGAACTTGAAATGCTCAAATCTTCCCCGAACAAGAGAGAATCTGCAAATGCTGGAAATCCAAGCAACATGCACAAAATGCTGGAGGGACTCAGCAGGTCAGGCAGCATCTATGGAAAAAAGTACAGTCAACGTTTCGGCCGAAACCCTTCGGCTCAAATCTTTCTATCGTATTTCACACTCGAAATAAGACCTGTTTTGTTCTACCTAGCCACTAACACCATATGATTTCTCGAGGTTGGCATTTACATTGTAGTACTGGTTGAGTACCCCTTATCTGAATGCTTGAGTCAGAAGTGTTTCGGATTTCAAATTTTTTTAACTTTTGGAAGATATAATGAGACAGCTTGGGATCACCGCCATTTATGTGCTACCGGTAAACAGTCTTTGTCTTCCACTGGTTCATCACATAAATGTACTGATGCAGACGTTCAGCAAACTGGATTTTCATCAGTGATGATCTTGGCAAACTCATCAATGAACTTGTTTGCTGCTTCATGATCAGCCAGTGCTTTATCACCACAAGTGTAAATAAATTAATGCTGTGCCTTTTAAAAAATTTCCGCAACCAGCTCATTGAATATTCACAATTATGTTCAATTTTCAGTTTGTCGTGACAGATCTTTGATTGTTTGATGATCAGCTTACTGCTAAGCGGCATATATTCACACCAGTGGTGAGAATCCACTCTTTCAATACACATTCCAGACCTTCATTTTTCACTTCATGCAGTGTTTTGCTATTTTTTGGTAACTTCTGTTTGTTACATATGAGAAGTCTCTTCTCAGAATAGCTTGTGGTGTGCTGAGACCTGCTCATCGTCTGGGAACCTCCCCAGCACCTTGTAGGATTTTCCATTGCTGACGTCATGTCAGTGCTCAAAAAAAGTTTGGATTTTGGAATTTCTAATAAGGGTCACTCAACTAGTATTAGAAGTGCTCCGTAAGCATTCAATTCTTTTCAGCGGAAATGTTAATAATGTTTCCACTTGTTTATCGAAGTGACTTCCAAGCTTTGACCTCCATTGAGGCTGTGGCCCAGTTTTAGTTGTTTTGGGTTTGTGTGATGGTTTTGGGAATAGAGAGGGGAGTTAGGGATCAGGTCAGAGTTTAGGACAGGTATGTAGGGGGAATTAGAGGACAGACCGGAGCCTTAAGTCTTTGCTTCATGTTTAAAGGCCAGAAATGCAGACATGGGACATCCATGAGCTGGGTTAGGATATCTAGCCAGATGTTGGGCTGGCAGACCAGCATGGATGAAGGCTCATGGCCTCCACCCCAGGGACAAGGAGTTGTGGGCGGGCTCCAGAGTCGGAGTTTCGTGAGGGCAGGGGGAACAAGATCCAATGTCCCCTGGGTTCATGGATCAGCGAGACCAGAGTTCAGGGTCTTGTTTGCTGATTGGTGGTTCCTGGGTTCGATGCCGAGGATCAAGAATTGAAAGTTTGAAAGTCAAGTCCTGCTGGCTGGAGCCCAGGTCTGCGAATCTTTGCAGGTACACCAGGGTGGTCGAAGACCCAGTGTCTGTGTCCAAATCGGAGTGCGCTGGAGGCTGAAGAAGAATCCAGATCTGTGAATCTTTGCAAGTATACTAGGGTGAGCGAAGGCCTAATGTCTGTGTGTCTTGTCCAAATCCAAGTACGCTGGAGGCTGAAGGCTGAAGACGATGGCCCGTTTTGGGGTTAGATGATTGTATATGTGTGTAGGTAAGAGGAAGAACAGGGCTTGTTTTGTTGTTGTTGCTTGTTGTATTCTGTCTTGTTCTGCCAGGCATTGTGGGTATGCTATGTTGGCACTGGAATGTGTGACAACACTTGCGGGCTGTCCCCAGCACAGTGTCGGGTGCGTTACTTGTTAATATAAATGAAGAATTTCACTGTATGTTTGGAAGGACATGTGATAAATAAACTGAAATCTTGAATCCTGAATTATACTGGCAGTAAAAATCAATTATGAACCATTTGATAAGCCTGATAAGCTGCTGCATGTGCCAATAACATCAAACCAATTGTCTTGTTATTTTGCAATCCAATCCACTTGAAACATTATTGCCTAGAAATTGGTCACAAAGTGACAGATTTTTACACATCACGTGATTCAATTTTACTGAAAAATCTAATATAATTGAAATCAGTAATGGCGTGATAAATACACAGGCCTATAATTTCATAAATCAGTTCATAAATAGAGTTAGAAAATGAGAGAAGTTATACTGAACTCGCACAAAATATCCTCTAAAGGCAGAGGCTCCATTCCTAAGGACTCTCACCAGCCAGGTCATGCCCTCTTCCCATGGTTACCACCAGGGAGGAGGTACAAGAGCCAGAAGACACACACTCAATGATTTAGGAAAAGCTTCTTCCCTTCCATCGTGAACGACCCATGAACCATGAGCTCAACCTGGCTGCTCCTGTTTTGTAGTATTTGTGTGATTGGTTGTTTATTTATTATTTTAACTTATAGCTATTTTATATCTTGCCCTGTACTGTAGACACAAGATGTTATTTCTTGATATACGTGATAATAAACCTGATTCTGATTCTAAATTTTTTCGGGTAAGCCAATTGGATTTTATTTTACCTTCTTACTATGTCTTCTTTCAGTTAGTTCTAACGAAACGTCGACAGTGCTTCTCCCTATAGATGCTGCCCGGCCTGCTGTGTTCCACCAGCATTTTGTGTGTGTTGCTTGAATTTCCAGCATCTGCAGATTTCCCCGTGGTTGGATTTTATTTTATGTTATTTTTATTTATTAGTGACACAGTGCGGTATTGAGCCTTCGAGCCACGCAGTCCCAACAACCCCCGACAAACCCAGTTAATCCTATCTAATCACAGGGCAGTTTACTAACCTGGCACGCCTTTGGACTGTGGGAGGAAACCAGACAACCCAGAGAAAAGCCCGCACGTTCCAAGGGGAGGACATACTGAGATCCCTTACAGGAAGGCACCTGAAATGAACTCTGAACTCTGGAGTGCTCCAAGCAGGAATAGGATCCCATGGTGCACACACCATGCCTGCATAGCACACTATATAAGGGTGAACGTAACCATTAGGCATTTGACAATACAGTGAATCTTAAACATGCGACTTCCTCCTGCATAAAGAATTTTGGGTGCAGAGCAACGATGCCTACCATCGTACCATGCTCTTCAGACATTGGAGCTACAACTTTAGACTCCGCATCCACTAGAAAGACACAGCATTTGTCTTAAACAAGAAAACCAGATGCTAACAAAAGGGAAAAAATACAGCCATTAGAAATCTTGAAATAACAACAGAACATGTTGGGAAAACTCAGCAGGCCAGGCAGCATCTGCGAAAGAGAAATAGTCCCTGTTTAAACAGAAACTAAACAGAAGGTGTACTGTTCAGACACAGATAAGGTCTGTTCCCTTTTCAGTGAGGCTTCCAGTGGGGCGTCATGGTAGAGTTGCAGTTAGTGCGACGCTATTGAAACGACAGCAGCCCGGGTTCAATTCCCGCTGCTGTCTGTAAGGAGTTTGTACATTCTCCCTGTGACTGTGTGGGTTTCCTCCCACATTTCAAAGATGTACGTGTTGGTAGGTTAGTTGGTCAAGTGGGTGTAACTGGGCAGGGTGTGCTCTTGGCACCAGAAGGACCTGTCACCGTATTGTATCAATATCAGGTTTATTATCACTGACATACGTTGTGAAATTTGTTGTTTTGTGACAGTAAAGAGCTATACATTAATTTAGTGTTATCTCTAAAGTTAAATCTAAACCTTGTTAAAGAGACAGACCTCAAATGTATAATTATTGTACAGACGATATATGGACTCCGCAACACTAATGAATTTGGCTCAAATCCAAGATAGTGTGAGGTTCAAAGTTTAGGTGACACTTCTGAGACTGAGGCTGGGTACTCTGATCTTCTCTTTGGATGTGACCTTCAACTATCATGTTCTACAATATCAGAGTAGTGGACTGCCTGAGAAAAATCCCTGGGCATTATCGTTTCGGAGGATCTGTCCTGGTTCCAACCCATAAGTGCCGTAACAAAGAGGCACGGCAACACCTCTATTTTCTTAGAAGTTTGCACAGATTTGGCATGTCATCTAAAACTTTGACAAACTTCTATGGTTGCACAGCGGAGCTTATCCTGATGGGTTACATCATGGCCTGGTCTGGAAACACCAATGCTCTAGAATGGAAAAGCCCTCCCCACCATTAAGCACATCTACAAGGAACACTGCCCCAAGAAAACTGTGAGTCATCAGGGACCCTCACCATCCAGGCCATGCTCTCTTCTCACTGCTGCCATCGGGAAAGAGGTCCCATGCCACCAAGTTCAGTAACAGTTGTTAACCTTCAACCATCAGGTTCCTGAACTTTGCTCACCCGAATGCTGAACTGACTTCAGACCCTCTGGAATCACCCTCATGTTCTCCGTATTATTGATTTATTTATTATTGGTAGCATAGTGGTTAATGCAATGATATTTCAGGGTATTCAG